>NC_063179.1:28958540-29558540 GCF_023159225.1 Perognathus longimembris pacificus | reverse complement strand
GATCTGAGGATCAAGGTTCAAAGCCAGCCGAGACAGGAAAGTCCAGGAAACTCTTATCTCCAATAAACCACCAAGAAAAAACAGCTGTGGCACTGTGGCTCAAGTGGTAGAGCACTAGCCTTGAGCTGCCGTGTTCAGGCACATTCCCCAGGCCCAGAGTTTGAGCACCAAGACCAACAAACAACAACAACAAACAATAAAATGGCAGGACATCTGTGATTTTGACCTTACAAAAAACAATAAATTTGTTTTCATTAAATGTTTTTCAATTTGACATATTTTTGTATTTTTATTATTAGGAGCTGTACAAAGAAGTACCGATTAGTATAATGCATTGTAATCATTGTCACCACTTTTAGTAGTCTCACACCCCTCCTAATCGACCCTTTCCCTTACTGTTTTTAATTTTGTGGATATACAATAAATTATGAATTATTGACTACATTTTTCAACCCCTTTCAAGTACTTGTTTCCTGAAGTTTATTTTGCTGAGCTTTGAATTTCCTTTTTAATAAATTACACTATTTGAGTTATTCTTCTATCTGCCATATTTCAGTTAATACCTTTGCATACACTTGCATACAAAGCATTTACTTATAAACTTACTTATAATTGTTTACTTCTAGCTTCCACATAGGATGGAAATAATGCAACTTTTGTCTCTCTCAGCATGACTTACTTCATTTAACATATTTTCCATATCTTTCCATTTCTTAAGCATGATATACAATAACATTCTTTCTAATGGATGAGTAAATTCCATTGTGTCCATACACCATATTTTCCTGATCCATTTATCCAATGAGGGGAATATGGACTGATTTCATGTATTAGCTATGGTAAGTAATGGTACAAGAAACATAATTGTACTTTCTTTGTCCCTCCAGCACTACTTTTTCTGCTAAGGATTGCTTTGGCATTCAGGGCCTTTTGTGTTTCCCCATGAATTTTCAGGTTACTTTCTCTATCTGGTTGAAAAATACTGTTGAGACTTTGATGGGCATTGTATGGAATTTATATATTGCTTGGGGAAGTATTGTCATTTTCACAGTATTAATTCTGCCAATCCAGAAGCATAGTTCTTTAAACTTCCTTATGTCTTCATGTTCCTTCCTTACATTTGCATAATCAGTATAGAGTCCTTTACAACCTTGGGTTACATTATTTTCTAAGTATTTCTTTTGAGACTATTGCAAAATGAGTTGTTTTCCTGATTTCAGTTTGATGTTTCTAAAACCACTAATTCTTGAAATAGTATTCCCTTTGACATGATAATTGCAGTAAATAAAACCCATCATTATAAAAATGTACAAGCTGTTAATTCCTTTAAATATTTGATGGTGGATGATCTTAAAGGCAACAAACCACATACTTTGATATCTAGACATGTATTTACACAGGAATATGTTTCTAGTATTAAGAATTTTATTTTCCTCGTCACTAAATTTTAGCCTTGTTTTTTATTTGGCAAAAACATAGAAGTAAGCTTTTCATAATATTCCCTCTGATGTTCCATGGTCACTGAATTGTAAATTGAAAAATCTACCAATATTTTCATCAATATTTTCTGATTAAAGATAATGTAAAAAGCATATCAAAACCTTCGTACAAGAAAAGAAAATCACGATGGACTTAGATTGATTGCATATTAGAAGTCTATGTTTACACTTAATCATTTACTCAGAAAATCATTCTAGAATTCTTGTATGTGCAGTATTTGCAAGAAATAGAATAACATTGTGTAATATATACTTCTGGATCAACAAGGAAACTTACTACCTTTCAGTCCATTTATTTGAAACTCTGTCGAAAATTACAAATTAGCAAGATTGAACTATGAGGCCTTTGAATGGAATCTGGAATGTTGTAGAAAATGAAAGCTGACATTTTTGCCTTTCCTACTTTAAGGAACTGGATCTTTTTGTATGATATTAAGTGTTCAAGATTACTTATTAAATGGCATAAGCTACAATTACCATTTCCATTAGGACTTCTTATAATGTCTAAAATGTTCTCAAAAGAATCTAAACATACAGGAAATATTTTCTTAGAGGACGTTAAAAAGGACATAAGCCATTTTGTTCTGTGTCATTATGAACTTTTCTAACAGGCAATTCTTAGATTTGAGGTTATCTTCTCCATTCCTATCCCTACCACCAGAATGTTAGCACTTGGCACTAGTGTTATCCTAAATAATAATACTTTAATAACTTATACAATTATTAAGTAAATCTTTAGAAATTTATGCTAAAATGTAATTTTGCTTTAGATTAATCATTTCTGGTGACTGAACTATTATAGTGGGGAAGATATGTAGGAATATGTTTATATCCACTTTACATACCTTGTGAGTTCTGCTACCATAGAAAGAACCTTACAGCTACTCTTTAAGTAATACATAATTATTGAATTGACTGTGAATTATTAAGGAAAATAAGACATTTTCAATTCTACTTTAATATTGTCTGAGGAGATTTTACAGAAACCATAAACTGTTTCAAATTCTCCCTAAAATATGTATACATTGTATTATATATTTGTAAGATGTTTGTTAATGTATTTTAATCATATCCCCAAATAAGTAATTTACTCCAATTTCTTTTATTTTCTCAAACTGAATCTTATTCTATTGATTTTAGTTTCATGTTCTTGAAGTTTGCTAAATTTATTGGTAAGTGATTATTGATGAATATTTAGCAACTCACCCAACATAATTGGCTTAACTATTGTAAATGGTAGACTTTTTAGTGTGGCACAAATATTAATTTTTTCATCAAATATAATTTTATCGAATATTAATCAAAAATACATAATATACATATATATCTTTAAATACTAATTTCTAATCTTTGAAATAACAAATTTGCTAAGAAGAAAAAGGGAATTTTTTAAATAATTGGCTATTAAGGAAACATAACTTGAAACCACAAGACCAGAATTCTACTTCTCAATCTGGGTTAATCCAGCACCAAAATTTGACTTAGCTTTTCACTAAAATAAACTAAGATGGAGTGAATGACTTATAAAGTTTTGATCCGTTTTCCTTAGGCATATCTATAAAAGGCCTTGGTGCTGGAAGCTGTCTCCAATAACTTGGCATTGAGAGGAACCTGACAAGACATAGAGGGGGTCTTTAAGAGGTGCATCCCAGTGAAGGGTGATAAGGTCCTGGAAGCCACTACCTTGCAAATTGACTATCATTCTTGAGATTCAGTTCTCTTGTGAATGGCTTATGTCACATAAAGTGAGGTTTAAGTTTTACAGTAGTATGCTAGTTACTAGAGTGGATTTTTTTAAAGTAGAGAAGCATTGTCTTTTTCTCCTTCAAGATCCCTTTTCCAATGTAACTTGTTCATTTCTGAATTTCTTCTGTGATATAACATGGTCCTCTCCAGGAGCTAAGTCAATCCCAGTGCCATGGACTTTAGTCTCCAGAAATGTGAGACAAAATAAACAGGTTTTCTTTATAAAATTTCCAGACTCAGGTACAATGTTATAGCAACAGAAAACAATCTAAAGCAAATATTCCTTTTACAGAATCCTATAAGAGTCTTTTCTTTAAGGAGAAAATTAAATGGAATTTATTTATTTATTTATTTATTTATTTATTTATTTTTTGCCAGTACTGGGGCTTGAACTCCCGGGCCTGAGCACTATCCCTGGCTTCTTTTTGCTCAACACTATCACTCTGCCAACTTGAGCCACAGAGCCACTTCTGGCCTTTTCTATATATGTGGTGCTGAGGAATTGAACCTAGGGCTTCATGTATAGGAGGCAAACACTCTTGCCACTAGGCCATATTCCTAACCCCAAATTAAATGGATTTTTAAAAAGTCAAAGTACAGATTTCCACTTTCTCATACCATAAACTATTAGTATTAGTATTACTATTACTAGAATATATACCTGACATGAAAACTTTCTGTATACAACCTTCCTTCATTTTTTTGTTGGTAAAACAAAATACATCAAAACTAAAAATAATGATTCAAATGGCGCACTTGTGTCTACCTATAATCCTATTCAGAAGGAATCCTACTCAGATCCAGAAGATTATAGTTCAAAGCCAACTAGGGCAGAAAGCCTACAAGATCGTATCTCAAAAATAATTAATAGTGTTGAGCACCCATGGCTACGCCTACTTAAGGGGCTGAAATCTGAGAATCGCAGTTTGAAGCCAGGCCAGACAGGAAAGTCTGTTGGACTCTAAACTACAATTAGCCTCCAAAAAGCCAGAAGGGAAGCTGTGGAACAAGTGGTAAAGTGCTAGCCTCAAGCACAAAAGCAAAGGGACAAAAAAAGAAAAAAAAAACAGAGATGGAATTGAAGCTCAAGGTGGTAGAGCCCCAGCTTAAGCAAGCCATGAGTGCAAGCCCTAATCTTGGCAAAAATAGATAAGTAAAATGGTTTCATGGAATAAAACCTGCCAAGACCACTAGGTCAAGTGTACAATATCCCCCATGAAGAGCCCAGCCTACACTCACCATTTCAACATAGAAAGGCTGCGGTAAGCTCATTGCACCATTTTCCAAGTGAAGTCAATAGTGCAAAGAAGAGAAAGAAACTGTGAAGTCAAAAGCAATCTGTCTTACTAACTTTTTGTACTGTGGCCATCAAAGTGACATCATGCATTGGCACTCTCTCCTGAGATTCTGGCCAGTAGAGCCTGTCAAGCTGAGAATACTCATTTATCTGTGGTTGTTAACTCAGAGATGATCTGGGAGAAAAAGCAGAGTTGTTTGTTGCATGGCATATGGCTTCAGAAGGAAATCACTAAGTACATAACTTTGATAGGAATCCAAGAGAAAAAAGAGAGAGAGAGAGAGACATACAAATCCTAGTAAAGAAACCGCACATTCTGGCATTTGATAAAACCTAATAAGAGAAAAACTTATTAGCTATACTCCTCCTCCAAAGGAAACTAAACCTTACAAACTAAACAAGTGTTGGCAACTTGATGGCAACCCCTCCACCACAAAAAAAAAAAAAAAAAGAAACCTGCTCTATTGGAAAATGTCATAATTTCAGATTAAGAAGTGGGATAGATTCTAGAACTACAAGTGAATCACAAGGCTTTATCAGGTGCAATGACAGTTATGCCTATTCTCAAACCTCCTGAAGTATAAAAAATACATAATGTATCATACTTGCTATTACCTAAAAGGTCTCATAGAAGTAAAAAGTCTTAATCTTACTTGTGAAAACTTGATTTTCAAATCACCTTAAACCACCTTAACTATTTGCAATGGCGAGGACATATTATTAGCTATAGTTCACCCCTATTCATGGAGTCACTACGAACCTCTCTTCTACTACTAACATCATCTTCTTCAATGATTCCTGACCTATTTCAGTTAGTAATCATTTTTTCTCTGCACCTACAAAAGGATTCTCATGAATTCTGTTTCCTTTTAGCACATCTTGAAGTAGCCTAACTTATCCATGAAACTATATAAGGGAGGGAATGGTTTGTTAACCAGAATCAGGAAAAGTTTAGAATATCCTGTATTTTTCTTTTAGTTACATTGTGAGTATAGATTTCTACATAAAAAGTTGAACTGTACTCGTTTTAACATTCAGTGAAATCATATTTTTCCCTTAAAAACAAAACCTTCCACAATTTTAGTGAAGAGTTTGGAGAATTTTCATGATACTGCCCAAATTCTGTGAATGTCCACAGAGGGCGAGTGGTAAGTAATGGGAAATGATGTATGAATTTGTCTTATCAACTTCCAATTAACCTTTCCTAGATTCAGGTCTCCTGCTCAATTTTCTTTTGTAGTATGAGTTCAGAACACAATTCCAAGTATCTTGAAACATTGCTTTGTAGAGATTAAATCCTACATTTTGTCTTTATTTTGCTTCAAAAACTCATTTTTAATATTTTTATTATTCTTAGTTGTACAAAGAAGTTCCCATTCAACAAAGCATTTATCAATACAATGTGTCTGGCAACACTGTCACCTGTCCCTCCTAACACAACCCTTCTCTCACTTTCCTTTATTTAAATGATGTGAATTTGAATTTTTTACTCTATTCTCTCCTTTTCTTGTTTTGCAAACTCTCATAGTGTTTTCCAAAAAGTATTTCTTCCTTCAGTGCACTGGTTTCCAATATTTAAAAAATCTGAGGATTTTCTTGTCTTAACTCTCCTGAACTTTTAGTCTTTTACTTTATAAGGGTATGTTTTCTCACTTTATGAGTACCTCTGTTACATGGGTCCAGCCTTTGTCCTTTGTCTGATCATTTTGTTATTCTCCTTCCTTTCCCCCAAAGCGTATATATAAGACACAGGCTACCAAAATCAAAAACAGCAAAAACAGGCAATAAACAAAAGAGAAAGAAAGAAAGAAAGAAAGAAAGAAAGAAAGAAAGAAAGAAAGAAAGAAAGAAAGAAAGAAAGAAAGAAAGAAAGAAAGAAAGAAAAAGAGAACTTTACACAGTACAATAGAAAACAAAAGGTAAAAACAACAACAATAACAAAAACCTCTTGTTTCCATATTTTGGAGTTCATTTCAGTTAGCATCATCTTAAATGATCATATGTACATAGCTATTGAGCTACGTGATCCTCTTCTAGGACTATCCTGGATATATACTAATTATTACAAATGAGGGAAATCATGGAGTTTATGCTTCTTTGGGTCTGGCTTAATTCACTTTATATGATTTTTCCCCCAAAACTTTCAATTTCCTTATTAATGGGGTGATGTCATTCTGTTAAAAGCATAGAATTCCATTGTATGCACACACACTCACATACACACACACTCACACACACACACACACACACACACATATATTCATGATCCATTCATCTCCCGAGGGCATCTGGGTTAGTTTTATATATTAGGTATGGTAAATAATACTGCAATGAACCTAGTTGTGCTTGTAGCTTTAGTGTGGCACATTGGCCACACTATAATATAACTTATCAGGGCCTGCATTTGTTGATATACTATTCTCATGGTGGTATCATATCTCCTATCTTTTTCTGAATTGGTGATTTTTTTATTCTAATACTTTGTTCAAATGCCACTTCCTCAGTAAAGGCTTCTTTGACCTCTCCTGGGAGAGAATTAGATGCTTCCTCCCAGAGGGTAGTCTATAACTCTGTAAAAGTGTTTGTTACATTGCATTAACTGCTTATGTACTTGTGTTTTCAGTGATGGTGAATCCTAGAGATAAAGGATTATATTCACAAGTCACTGACTTCACATACAGTTTCAATATACAAGGAAAAGGAGGGATGGAGGGGAGATTGAAACAAGACAGGAAGAAAGGGAAGGAAGAAGAAGTCGCAGTTTCAAAACATCTGTTTGTGCAGTATAGAATTTATACCATGTACAAAAACATTGTTTGTGATTCAAGTTTAGAATATCTTTGTCATATTCTTCATCCATGTAGACAACTGTTTCATTTTTGCCTTGTCCTCATTTTTGATTTCTTAGTTACTAAAATTTACTTCTCTTATCACATCATTTGTTTTTGTTTTTATTTTTATTTTTTGCCAGTCATGGGGCTTACACTCAGGGCCTGGGCACTGTCCCTGAGCTTCTTTTTGCTCAAGGTTAGCACTCTACCTCTTGAGCCACATCACCACTTCTGCTGCTGAGTATTCAAACCCAGGGCTTCCTGCATGCTAGGCAAGCACTCTACCATTAAGCCACATTCCCAGCCAGAAATACACCATTTTTATACCCATATTTTACTTTCCATTGTCTTACTTTCACTGTATTAATTTTTCCCATTCTTTGAGACCTAACAATTAAAAGTCTCTATCTATGTCTCCTCCCTGCCCACTATCACTGCCTTTCCCACCTAAGGTAACATGAGATTGTTTTAATTAACATTTTAAATGGTGATTGCAAGCCCCATTATTTCACCTCCTGATAAATTCACCAAGTTACAGATGACTGGTTTTTTATATTGTTTTCTGTTTCTGACATTCCTATTTCTTTCTTGTTCCTGATTTATGCTTTTGTCTTGGGTCATTCACACACAGTGTGTCTACATGCTCATTCTCTATGATGTCTAGTTGGAAGTCCCCAGGTTCTGCTGTACTGATGTATTTTCATGGTAATATGCAAATTCTCAGGATGTTCCAAGACTGTTTTTCTTCATTCTCATTAGTATGTGAGAGCTTTCACATATTCCTAGCATATCTTGCAACCATAGAACTGCCTCACAGTTTCAACACTCATTAGGTTTTCAAGGTCTGCAGGGATTGTCACATGCCTGAGTATGCCTTATCAAACTTCCTCACATCAATTACTAGAATGTAATTAACTTCCACTTACACTGAGAAAACATTGCCCTTTAAACACGGTTGCATTCATCCTTATGTTGGAGTTTGATGTGCAGGGTCTTTTTTTCTCTCTGACACCTCTTCTTTTATTTATTTATTTTTCACTTTTTGTTTTCTGATCAGTGAGTGATCTTGCTTCTTTAATCACTTTCTTTATTCTTCTATAGACTCTTCCACATATTCTTTCTCATCAGCATTTTGGCCTATGTTAAATATCTATTCTGTTCCATCCATTCTATTAATGTCTACTTTCCAAAAATACTGGAATGCTATTTATACAAGGTCCACTTCTCTGTATTGGCTTTGCAAATAAACTTATCTCCTGTTATCTCCAACTACTCGCATCAAAATTTGCACATATTGTTGGTATTTAGTCCACTGCACAATTTACAAGATACATCGGCCTCACCTCTTTACACTCTCAGCAGTTTACACATTTCTACACTTTTACATTTCTCTCTCTGTAAAGCATGTTCCTTTTTTTGCTCCTGGATTATGTTAATTACTTGGGATATTCATAACTAGTATCCTTGAGCTCATTCTCTGTTCCCTAAAGTTGGAAGTGGTCAGGTTATATTCTCCATATGTTACTTGACAGAATCCTTCCTCCTTCATACCTCTCACTATAACTTTGGGTTTTTTTTGCCAGTCCTGGGGCTTGAAATCTGGACCTGGGCCTGAGCATTGTCCCTAAGCTGCTTTTGCACAAGGCTAGCACTCTACCACTTGAGCATCACTTCCAGCTTTTTCTGTGATTAACTGGAGAAAAGAGTCTCACAGAATTTCCTTCCTAAGGCTGGCTTCAAACTACAATCCTCAGATCTCAGCCTCCTGAGTAGCTAGGATTACAAGCACAAGCCACCAGTGCCCGGCTCCAACTAAAACTAATAGTCAAGCTAGTCCACAAACCTCACCTTTGCTGAATAGAATAGACTTAATTTTGAAACCCATAATCAAATCATCCAGTAGATTTCCAAAGCCTTATTAATATTTTCAGTCTACATCCTTATTGTGTTCTCTAAAAAGATGCATCCTAGCTAATGAGTTTTAAGATCATCACATTGCATTAAATATGTGATGTGAGTTCCTTATGATCTTGGCATTACTTACTTATCATACCTCATTTGCTTTCCTTTCTCTTAGCCTACACATTCATTTTTTTTCTGTCATCTCACTTGTAAAATTTATGAGTCACTATTGTTCCTAGTCTGGGGTTATATAACCACTGTCTCTATTAAAATATGAACTCTTAGATGGAAAAGATCATATCTTACTACCTTAGAATCTCAAGGAATTTGACACGTTTAACTGGAATAAAAATAAGGACAGGGAAAGTGAATGAAGTCTACTACTTATTAATGTTCATTCAATTTTAATGAAAGTACAAAAATAGAGTGTAAAGATTACATAAAATCACCCTTTGCTCAAAACAATCTTCATATTTTTAAAAATATCTGCATGATTTTATGGATGTATTTATTTTTGTATCCATTTTATAGAATCAAATTGAAATCTGTCTATTGGTTATCAATAGTGTAATGGTGACTAAATGAGTACGTAAAGTAATGATTAATTAAATTTTGATCATACATAATTAGTGTATGCCTTTTAATTACTTCTATGGGCATTGTCACAGGTCATGCAATCAAAAGTTGCTATTAAACAGAGGATATTGGTTTACATGTCCTGAGTGCATTATGTACTTGCAAAAATTCTTAAACCTTACAAGACTGTCACTATCTGATACTATGATTGTGCAGGTTATTTCAGATCTTGGGACTATTTTGACTTAACAATAACAAAATTTTAGTTTCTGCTGATGTTGGTGCTGACAACATAACCCATAAGAAATTGAAGATCCATTACCAATATGCATAACAGACTATCCTCTTAACAGACACCTTAGCTGTGCCAATCCACTCTAAAAGATGAGATTTGGACTAATTCCTATTCAGTTGGCACTATGTAAATTCAATAGAATTCAGGATTTTTGACAAGTTCTAAGTGGAGGAGTACAAAGGTTAGTATCATCATAATCTGGGCTTTCACCCAGCATCCAAACTAACAAATTGCTGTCATGCTTTGGGATAAATCAGAATTAATTCTTGTTTCTGTATAGTCCTTTTGTTTTGGTGTATTTTTGTAGAATGGTAGTTCAAAGAAGATAATATTTTTATAGTTTGTTTAGTAATTTATTTTTTGTTATTTATTGTCACAGTGATGTACAGAGAGGTTACAGTTTTATACGTTAGCGTTGGGTACATTTCTTGCAGGTAACAAACAGTAATTTATTTAAAGAAAATACATTTGTCTAAAATTAAAAGAGAGAAAAGTTTTGATATTCTTAATGTTATTTTTAAATTATTGTAAATTCACCAACAACAACTTCTTGTAACTCTTCAAAAAGATTCAGGTCTTGAACCTAAAGGATCAATTTCTGTGTTAAATATTCACAATGCTGTAAAGTTTTTAAGTTTTAGGATTAAGATTTATTAGAAAACATTTGCAAGTCATTTTTTAAATCACAGGTGAAAACAGCTATGGGATAATATTTTACATTTAAAGGGAAATTAACATATTTTCAGATATAGATAATGTCACAATGCTTTTCTAAGAATTTCATAATTTTATTACCCATCGACCAAATTTACTGACTTTTATCAGCCACCCTTTAAAGGACTTAATGTTTGTGACTAATTCCAATTTGTGTGCTGAAACCCTAATCCTAATGTCAGGATTTTAAAAAGTGAAGTGTTTGTGTTTGGGAAATAATTAGCATGAAATCCTCATGATAAGATTAATTCCTGTAGAACAAAGGAGTAGGCACCTTACTTCCTCTCTCTGTACCAAGGAAAAGATACAGCAGGAAAGAAGCATTTAAAGGACCAGAAAGACAACCTCACTTCTCCTTTTTGAAACAGAAAATCAGAGGTAAATATACCTAGGGGCATACAGATAGCATATGACATATGAGGAGCATGGAAAAATATTCAGACAGTGTACGAACACTAAGTCCCATAGCAACACTAAGAACACTAGTCCCATAGCAAACTTTGTAAAGATGTAAGAAACAAAACGAAAGAGCAGAAAAACACCAGAATTATGAGCATGGAACAAAAGTAAACATCATTTCCACTTTTTCCTCAGGGATGGATATTGGCCTATGTACAACTGCAGTGAACCAGTTCTGGTATTTTAATACTTAAAGCATTGTAATAAATAATTTGTCAGTATTTTAATAATATTTTAATTAAATATATATTTTTGACATTTTAATTAAGTGAAATTTGTAAATTTTTATTTGTATACATATACAAAATAACTTTTGGAATACACAATAGTAGTATGGTATTGAAGTTTTCCTCCTAGTGCAGATACCTTATCTCTCAAAATCTTACGCATTTTTGCAAAAAAAAAAATGCTGAATAGAAAATCATCAGTGAATGGAAAATTTGAAGGACACTTAAATCCTCAACACAGCAATGAGGTCCAATGCTGTCTTTGAAAATCATAAATCAAGATAAAGTTGGACTTTTCTCTGCAGCACTCGTAGCCATTGTGGGTCAAAAAAACAAAAACAAGTCTCAGCTGCAGCAAATGGGCTTAAGTCTCAGTTAGATCCATTCAGCTAATGATGTCATTCAGAATCATAAAGAATATGCTTGGGGGACTGGGAATATGGCCTTAGTGGCATGAGTGCTTCCCTCGTATACATGAAGCCCTGGGTTCGATTCCTTAGCACCACATATATATAGAGAAAATGGTCAGAAGAGGCGCTGTGGCTCAAGTGGCAGAGTGCTAGCCTTGAGCAAAAAGAAGCCAGGGACAGTGCTCAGGCCCTGAGTCCAAGCAACTTCTCCTTTTGTAGGTAGAAAATAGGAAAATCAGAGAAAATAGTATATGCATTGATTTCCATAAATATAAGAAGAATCAAGGGGGGTGAGATTGTAGTTCAGTAGTGGAGTGCTGAATTTCTCTGATAGAAACTGTGATTTTCTTAACAGGATGGAATAGGAGAAACACTAGGGCTCCTTGGCACAGGTTGAAACTTTCTTAATAAAGACTCAGAAACACAACAAATCAAAGAAAGGTTGGAAAAATGGGATTGCATTAAACTGCAGAGCTTCTGCATGGCAAAGGATATACAGATAAACAGAAGCCCAGAGATTGAGAGATCTTCACTAGTCATAGAACAAGCAATGTCCTCACATTTAAAATATACTTAGAACTCTAAAAACTAAGCCCCCTCCCCAAAAAAGAAAAATCTAATCCTCAAAGAAACAACTGCCCCATTAATAAGTGGGCTAAAGACATAAAGACAGATTTCTCTGAAGAGGAAATAAGAATAGCCATTAGACACATGAGGACATATTCAATATCTCTGCTGATAAAAGAAATGTAAACCAAAAGAACATTGAGATTCTACCTCACCCCAGTTAGAATGGCCATTACCAAGAAAACTAATAACAAGAGGTGCTGGTGGGGATGTGGCCAAAAGGGAATGCTACTACACTGTTATTGTGAGTGTAAATTTGTTCAACCACTCTGGAAAGCACTAGGGAGGTTTCTCAAAAGACTAAACATAGAGCTACTCTATGGCCCAGAAACCCTACTTCTGGACATTTACCTACATGACTACAAACAAGGTTGTACTAAAGCTACCAGTACAACCACATTCATTGCAGTATTATTTTACCATAACCAAAATATGGAACCAACCCAGATGCCCCTCAGCAGATGAAGAGAACAAGAAAATAAGTTATATATACACAATTGAATTCTATGCTTCCATCAGAAAGAATGGCATTGCCCTATTCATAACAAAATTTAAGGACTTGACAAAAGTCTTATTAAGTGAAGTAAGCCAGACTGAAGGGAATTACACAAGAAATGTTATCTACTCAAGAGGCTGAGATCTGAGGATTGTAGTTTGAAGCCAGCCCAGGTAGTCAAGTCTGTAAAACACTTATCTAAATTTAACGCCCCCACCCCCCCCCCACACCAATAACTGTAGCTATGGCACAAGTAGTAGAGCACTACATTTGAGAAAAATGAAACTTAAAGACAGTGCCCAGGACCTGAGTTCAAGTCCCAAGACTAGTACATAGACACACAAAAGCTAATATATAAATAAATATATATAAAGCCATATATACATGTATAAGTCAACATATATGCACATCTGTACATAAGTGTATATGTATATGCATATGTATACATACATGTATACACATGGACTTATATAATAGCTATTTTGTATACATGTATGTATAAATTGTATGCATACATATAAGTTATTATATATGTAAATATATGCATGATACATAACTATAAATTAAAATATACAGAAACATTAATTATATTTTCAATTGCCATTTTTGTTTACTTCACAGAAACTTTTTTGTATTTATGTAAAGAACATAATATAGAATATAAAGAAAGCTTTTTACTATGTTTAAGTATAATTTTATTCTTTATCATAAACATGAAAAGAGGAACTACACTGTAATATTCATAAACAGAAATGTAATTTTCAAATGGCATATCCATGTATCTAAAACAAGTTCAAAAATAAAAAACAACTAATAATGCTCATGAGTCATATTTGTGCTATTTTTATATTGCATATGAATATCTTATCATTGCACCATCAAGAAAAACAACTTATGAGATAATTAAAGTGACTACAAGTGACTTTAGATTTCTTGACCTTTTTCACCTTCCCTGCAATTTCATGTAGCTGATTAACAAACCTTCCTACTTCCTCCAGAAAATGATCCTCGGGTCTCTGGGGATTGTGTTGGAAATCCTTCCTTATGCATTCCCACAGCTCCCTTGTGCTGTATTTTAGCATTAATCATGCTGAAATGTAATTGCCTATTTATTTGCCCTCTTTATTAATCTACATGCGTCTTAAACATAGGAATATGTTTTGCCTTCATTACATTTCTACTATTTTGCTAGATTTTAAGTTGGTATCAAGTTCATAAAATACTTGTTTTATTATAAATTCAGGAACTTTAGTAAATGTTCAAGATCATAGCTATATCTAATTTAAATCTATACCAGTCCCAAGATGTATTTATAAGAATGACTCAAGTATGGTGTGTGAAGGAAAAAGTATGAAGGAGAGTAAAAGATTAAACTTTAAATAAACATAATTTAAAAAGTAACTCATTATAAATATATCAGAATACAGCATCCAACATAAAAAATGTCACTACCTTATAGACTAATTTAGAACTCTATCATGTAGATTCTTTATATTATGAATAGCTTCTCAAACTTGATGAAACCGTTTTCAGAAAGAGAAGCCTCTACATTTTGCTATAATTTATCACTTCATTGAGAAAATTGGGATAAATCCAAAACAACACAGAAGTGAAAGTGGATTACAGTTGTGCTAACAATACTGTTTATTATAATGGGTGAAAGCACATTTTTCAGTCGGTTAACCTTGACTGAAACTACAGAATTGCTCAGGTTCTCTTAAATTGATTCATAGAAGAAATACTCCAGAAGAGAGTACCTAAAATATTCTCTGTGAGAAATCCTACAGACTGCATTTCTAGGATTACTTAACGTTGAGAGAATGATACTAGGGACCTGCTGCCGAAAGCATACGCAGAATGAATGTGATAGCACTTGATGAAGAACTGTATGCAGAAGAAAATCATACAAGAAATGTACCCACTGCCTTACATATGAAACTGTAACCCCTCTAAACATCACTTTGACAATAAGTAATTATTCCAAAAAAAATCCCACAATAGTTAGGTATAGGAAACCCTTAAACCTATTTTGCAATTAAAAAATAAAATAATTTCCTCCAATAAAATAAAAAGAAACCAACCTGATAACCCAGAAGTTTGTCACAGTATTTATGTGGAACAAAATGTTACATTTAATATTGAAAATAAAAACAAGTATTTTAAGTGTTTAATAGTCATTTCAGGTTTAAATTTTCCAGGATACTTTATTATATTTATCTATTTGTTTATATTGTAAAGGTGATTTACAGAAGGTTTAAAGGTACATAAGTTAGATAAAGTATTGCTTTCTGAACAATGTCACCTCTTCTCTGTCTCTCAGCTTTTCCCTTCCATCCCCCCATCTCCATGTTGTATAGTTGATTTTCAACAGTGTCTAGAGAGTGTAACTGCTAAACTCATTTACCCCTTGTGCCACAATTTCTGTGCCTCACAAAGACAAATAAACAAGACAAATGAAAACTAAACATCAATGAATGTAATTTCTTATTTTTATTTCCTGGAGTTCATCTCCATAAATATTATTTTATATGATCAGATGCATTTAGCTATTGCTCCTATGTGATCCTCTCCTAAGAATATCCTCCTATGGTCTCACTCTGCATGACCTGTATACACTGGGACATGACAGATTATTGGTGGTATTTTTCTTTGGACTCAAAATCTCATGTTTTCTGGGAGCTAGCAGCTCATGCCTACAGTCATAGCTACTCAGGATGCTGAGATAGGAGGATCTCAGTTTGTTACTGTTTTAATTTTTCTTTTCAGTTGGCCCATCTGTTCTCTCTTATCATTTGATCTGGCATTGCAAGAAAAACTCAAAAGGAAAGGTTCAGACTCATTCATGTAATTTCAGACATCTCGTCATCTTCCATTTATTGCAAGTCTGGAACTGGGAAATCAAGCATGTTCAACCACAGCAACAGGAACAGATAGGGAATGATGCTTCAGGGCCGTCACCCACAATCCATACCCCCCACTTCTTTCATATGCACCAAGGGATGATTCTCAGTATTATTTAAAGAACTTTATTTCTGCAGCATCCAAAATTGTTCATGGGCCTCATTCCCTTTTCAGGAGATTTCTAAGCTCTGACAGACATTCTGGATTTGAAAAATACTAAAGGAAGAAATATCAAAAAGATTTCACAGAACCACAGTTGGAGAGGAGTGACAAGACTTTTCAAGGGATTTCTGAACATTACTCAGCCCTGGAGAACACATCTCTAGAATTTCTGTTAAACAACACCCCAATATTATATTCCATAAATAAAATTTTGAAAAATTAATAATAATCTATGGGAATAATAGGTACTGCAATGGTAAATTTTCATTGCCACTTTGAGGGGGTGGAGAAAAGCACACTTTTGCATATTTCCTTGTAGGATAACTCTGGGTTCTGGATGGCCTTCATGATACAATCTGCTTTACTCAGTCACATCCTCCCTGCCAGGATGGAACCATATGGTTCCATTTATGGTTCTGAACCATTTATGGTTCTGAAACCATAAATCTCTGTAAATCCTTCTTTGTATAAATTCTCTATCTGAGTTATCACAGAAATAGACAATTTTACTTATACAGGTATATTTAATGGATATGATGAGATTTTTGATCTAGGTATACATTGCAGAAAGATTTTTATCAAGTCATTTAACATTTGCCTCATCAACTTATTTTTCCCTTGACAACATTAAATATCTATAGGTTCAACCATTTCAAATTATACAGTAAAATGTTCTGAACTGTGTTTACCATGTTGAGCAGATATTTGCACGTGCATGTTCCTTTCAACCTTATCCATAATGGTTAAGATGCAAAGGCAACTTAAATGTCTGCCAGTAGATGAATAAATAAAATCCTATGTATACTTAACAAAACATTATACAACCTTAAAAAGAAAGAAATCCTGCAAAATAGATGTTAGTATTATTGGTATGAATCAATTTTTCTTTAGCTTAATATAGCCACATATAGCTATTAGTTATACTTATTTACTACAATATGTTTACATAATTGGTAGATGGTAAAAACTCCTAGTAGCTTATATAATATTCTTTCTTCCTTAAAGTGATTTTATTTTACAATATTAGAAATGTTGCTAATTAAAAATAAATTCCAGCAAGTTCCTTTAAAGATAGGAGAAGGCAATTAGAAATCAATAGAAATGCTTCTGTTGGGTTTCCCAGAATATTTCTAACTATTTTTTTGTCTTTTTTTCCCTTTGAAACTGGGGATTGAACCCAGGACATTGTACTTGGTAGCCAAGCACTTTGCCACTGAGCTGCATCCCAGCCCTCCCAGAACATTTTTAATGGAACGAGATAAGCCAATTAAGAAGTCACCTTATGCCCTCACATCTTCTTCCTTTTAAAAAGTGAATATGGTAGTGAGGAATCCAGCAGTTATGTTGTGGCTGTAATGTTAGCTGGATAATAGAAATCAAAGACAGATTTGTAAGAGAGAGAATTGGCCTAGGTGCCTCATGACCACGAAGCTACCAAATAAGCCTTGGTCTTTATTTGTTATCATGGACCTATAATAGTAACAAATGGACCTAATGCTCACTGATATAGAGCATATACTTTATTATATTATGATTTGCCAAAGGAAAATTAAAATGTGTGAGATAGATTAGAGGGCATTCAAAGTCAAGGTGAATATCAGTCTTTGGCTCGGAAGTATTGATGTTATGCATGAGCAAACACGTTGGTGTGTGGAGATGCTGCTGTCCCAGAATCCTTAGAAAGAAAAGCTGTTCTGAAGGACAGCACACTTGTGGTATATAGGGCACAGGTGGCACTTTGGCAACCATAAGTCTGGCCTTCTGAGTTGTGTCCAGAGAAAAATCTGAATAAACACACTATCATTATGAATACTCCAATTTCCTGACACCTTTTAGTCAGATGTAATTTTCTGCAACTCTTCCTTCTCTTACCACTTAATACATTTGCTGAAGGAGAAAATTGGTCTAGAATATCCAAGACTAATTAGTTGGTGTGTACATTACTTCAGGCTCTTAAAAATTCTATTTTAGAAGGAAAGACTGGGAGAAAATGAGGAAAGAGGTGACACTGTTCAAACAGAAATATACTCATTACCTGACTTACATAATTGTAACTGGTCAGGACAAAACCTCTACACTACAAAACCTCTATTGTAACTGAGGGATGATTTTTTGACATAAAATTTTCTGAGCATGCTTCATATTTTTTTATTTTTCATACTAACGGATGATTACCAGAATTAGTAATCATGAGTAAGTCGTGTTCCTGTCCTTTCCTAATGTCTCTCTTCATTCTTCTCGCTGTATTCACTCATAACGTTTAAAACTCATTTTATCAAGAATTATTATACACATGACAGAAAAACAGAAAACAATAACAAAGTGTAACTTTAGTTTTATTAACAATCATGACCAAGCATAAATGCTTTTTGTCTTATTTGAATCATTAATATCGTTTATGCTTTATAAAGCCCAAACTATTTATTTGTATAATAAAATATTCATATTTTATCTAAACCAAATATCTTATGTTTCCACTGACTAAAGATTAAGTTACAATTTATTCTTTTACAGAAGTGATTTTTCTTTTTCTATGAAGAGTAAACAATGTGATGTACTTACAGACCTGAACAAAAAATGAAATTCAAAGTAAAGAAATAGGCAGAGAAAGTGGGTCATCTAGTCAAGTGGTCCAGAATAATGTTTCCTCTAGCAAGAGAGGACATTCTCATGTACAAAGCAGAGGCCAACATAACTGGTAGACAGACAGCAGTGAAACCACCCAGTGCCCACAAGTAGTTGTGAGAAATTATACTCCCTAGAGACTATTCCACTCTCCACAATACGGCTCTAGTAAGTGACAAAACAATCATTTTTTCAGTTTTATCATTTTCTCATTTATCATTAACATTTATGTCCACTCACTGTTGGAAAACAAACCTGAAGAGTAAATTTCTGTAAATTCAGCAAATTGCTCAAGATATCATCCTCACCATATCAAGTTATGGATTTAAAGATTGAACCCAAATAGTCTAACTGTAGAGATCTTGGTCTTTATTACCACAAAGAGCCATGTAACTTCATAAAACATTTACCTCTTCATCATGCCAGTATCCTAGCTACTCAAGAGGCTGAGATGTAAGAGATTTGAAGCCAGCCAGGGCAGAAAAGTCTTTATGACACTCTTATCTCTAATCAACCTCTCAAAAACTAGGAGTGGGGCTGTGTCTCAAGAGAGTGGTAGGGCAAAAGAGCTCAGGGTCAGTACCCAGGCCTGGAGTTTAAGCCCTACAATTAACCAAAGAAACCTAATAATAAATAAATAAATGATTAAATAAGTAAGTAAATTAAATAAATATGCTGATGAGAAACTAAAGTTTCTCATCAAAATCTTTTTTTTCTTTTTTCTTTTTTCTTTTTTTGCCAGTTCTGGGCCTTGGACTCAGGGCCTGAGCACTGCCCCTGGCTTCTTTTTGCTCAAGGCTAGCACTCTGTCACCTGAGCCACGTCACCCCTTCTGGCCGTTTTCTATATATGCAGTGCTGGGGAATTGAACCCAGGGTTTCATGTATAGGAGGCAAGCACTGTTGTCACTAGGCCATACCCCCAGCCCCTCATCAAAATCTCTAAGTAGTAAGTTAAATGAAATATTTTGGGAACATTGTAAAAAGACATCATTACAAGAAAATATATTAGAAAGAAAGGAATATAGTCAACATACCTATAACAACAAACACTTTCATAATTTTTTTTCAAATTAACAGAAAAATCCATAAACCTTCAAATGCAAAGTCAGCACCACTTCCCAACTCACACCAATAGTCTCTTTTAATTGGTAGACATCACAGTTAACCTATTTCTTAAATTTGACTGGTGTCTCTTTTTGTATGTCCATTAAGGTTGTTTGTAATCCTTCAAGTATTTTATTCATCTAACCTTTTCTTTTTAAACGATATGGTTGTAAAATGTACATTAAAAACTTAAGTTGTCCTTTCACTATTATTAAAACAAGCTGAAACAGCAATGTTACTATATTTACAAATCTATGCCCTTGGGGTTGGGAATATGGTCTAGTGGTAAAGTGCTCGCCTTGGAGCCTTGGGTTTTGTTTTTTTTTTAAATAATTTTTCTCTGTTTTGTGCATCTGTCTTCCACTATTTTTACTTTATTTCTCTCTTTGCATTCTCTTTCTTTAAATTACTTTCCTATGAATAACACCTCCACTCTTTTCTGCTAACTCTCCATTGTCTATCATTTTAACCTTGTTCTTTCTACTGATTCTACTCTTCTCCACATTTCCACGTCACTGAAACTAAACCAAAATCACCACCCCCCCAATACATTTTACTCTATTCTCTTTACTACCTCCAACTTACCCTCCTGACTTACTGCCTGGACCTCCAGTTTCCATTGACTCCTGGATATTAGATAGAGCTTAATCCGAGCTTAATCCGAGTGAATCAAACGGGTTCATAGAGAAAGCCAGTACTAAAAGAACTTAATATAAAAACAAGAATTGCTTATAGGGTTGTAACAGTAAATAAGTAACTACTGGAGGTATTTCTGTGTCTGATGGCCAACAAATCACCTGGTCATGAGATATTCCTCCCCTGATCAGAGAGTTCCTTGGAAGATTTATTTACACAGCTGCATGGGCAGAGGGTTTTACTGTGTGTAGGGAGTTTTAGTTAGGGGATAAATGCAGCCTTGCTTGATAAGTCTTATCTTATGACTATCTTTCTGTTTGAATTTTACTAATGAAGTAGTAAACTGATGTTCTAGGATCCTATTTCTAAAACAGTATATAAGTACTGGCCCTCCAAAAATAAAACATGCATTGGTTCCTTTGCTTCTGCATCCTCCGTTTCCTGATTTTCAACACTTCAGTTCCTGGGTCCAGGCCCGCTCTAGAGGACCGCAACAGTGGCTCAAGCGGTAGAGTGCTAGCCTTGAGCAAAAACAAATCTATGACCTTATTCATATTATGTTTAACAATAATTTCGGTTTTGCAATTTTTTTATTGCACAGGGGATTGAAATCGGGTCTTCAGTCTTTCTAGCTGGTGCTTCACCACTTAAGCTACATCCTTGGCCCTGTGAACGTTTCTGCCCAGATTGGTCTCAAACTAAAATCCCCTAATCTCTCCTCTCAAGTGCCTAATATTACAGGCTAAAGACATTGAATCTGGTACCAATAAACATTTATGTTATTGTAAAATACTTCTGACCAATAGAGTTCAAAATTGGAAAAAATTGGAAAATGGTGAACTCATACTTTTCCCATGGTCTGCATTTGCTGATTTTAGACAGAAAGGACAACAGTTTCATATAGTGACTCACTCAAGCTTTGTTAAAAATATTTCTTGTTCAATACCAAATGCATTTCTGAGAATAGCATGTATGCTTAAAAGGTCAGGAAGAGCATGGAGATTGTGCAGAATCAGCTCGTGGTTACAGAGCCGTAGATGGTTGCCCAATCATTTTTTTTTTTTTTGTACCTAGGCAATTTCAAAATCTTTTAAAGGCATATTCTTTCTGAGTTTTTGCCCTAGTGTATTCTGCAAGAAACAAGATAACCCTTTTTCATGACTTTTTCAAAGAGTTATATGCTGCAACCATGGGGATAATTTTTTATTTTAATTCTCTTGAGAAAATAGACTGAATAAATTAAAATAAAGTAATCATTTCAAATTATATAGCTTAGCCTTTTTTTTTTTTACTAATTTCACAATAATGCATATAACAAAGTTTTGAGGAAAAAATATTCATTACCTTGAGATGAGATTATCTAGAGAAATGAAGCAAAATTTATATACTGAAGGCAGCATGTCGGAAAATGCAAAATTAACATGTGCAACCCATAGACAAATTAGTCTTGCAAACCTGGATCCAAAGAGCTCACAGATCTCATTTGTAAGAAATGGGAAAGAAGTACTGGGTCTTGAACTGAAAATATTGGTTTGGTTTTATGCTATTTTTAAAGGAAACAATTGATTTTAATGCTTGAAGAACTGGTATTGCTGCATGAATACAGTCATATTTCTTGATTAATACACAGCTTGTATTAAATAAG
The DNA here is from genome assembly GCF_023159225.1 of Perognathus longimembris pacificus. NCBI lineage: Eukaryota > Metazoa > Chordata > Mammalia > Rodentia > Heteromyidae > Perognathus > Perognathus longimembris. Next base: position 29,536,386 of record NC_063179.1, on the reverse strand, counting down.
GATTATCTAAGTCAAGGGGAATGCTTTTGTTTAAGACTGGCTCAAATTTGACATTGTAGTGATTCTTTCCCTTGGCAGTTGGTTTCTTAATGCAAACTGCCTTGTCCCAACTCTTTGCCCACAGCCTCATCAGGTGGCCATGATCATCTTACCATGCTTTACAGATTTCCTCTGTTAAACTTGTGAGGTCTGAATACTATACAATTGATTTTTATTATGTGTATCTTTATTTACATCTGTATTAAGGTATAAACTTTCCCAAAGCGGGGCTTTACTCTATCTTTTCCTCTCTGATAAATCCTGAACAATAACTGAAGGTCATTTATTAGTAGCCCAATGAATATTTGTTTAAAGAGGATAATATATAAAGCACTTAATTTCCTTATATTACCACCACTCACTTTAACAAAAATAGCTCACTTATATTCTTAAATCATACAAAGTAACATCACAAACCAGTTGTACTTTTATTGAATTCACTGTAAAACTACATGAAACGATGTATGCTGCTGGGCACTGGTGCCTCACTCCTGTAATCCTAGCTACTCAGGAGGCTGAGATTTGATGATCACGGGTCGAAGCAAGCCCAGGCAGTAAAGTCTAAAAGACTTTTATCTCCAATTGACCACCAGAAAAACCAGAAGTGGCGCTGTGGCTCAATGTAGCCTTGAGCAAAAGAGTTCAGGGACAGTGATCTGGCCCTGAGTTCATGGCCAAAAGGAATTAAACAATAAAAAAGATATATGCTATTTCCATATTTTCATAAAATATATAAGATGCCCTAAGGAGGTTCTAAGCTCAAAAGAGCTTTCTTTGAAATTTGTTGTAAAAACCATTATGCTGGACAATTAGAAACAATTTGGAAATCGCAAAAGTGACAGGTCTATTGGAAAGCATCCAGTAAATCAGGTGATTGGGGGAAATACCTAGAAGATAAAACTAAGTGATGAATAAGACTATAGTTACTGCATTTCTCCATCCATTCCTAGGTTTGGTGTTTAAGTATTTTTAGTGTGAAATTCAATAGTCTTTTTTCTGTCTACAACCCTGAGGAAATATATAACTTCAAAACTCAGCTCAAGGACATCTGTTCATGTAGAGTGCTTCTCAGTACAAGTCCTTGATAATGAAATATACAGGGTAAAAGAAAAAGTTACTAAATCCTGCCACAGCCATGCTCCATCTTGGTCCCCAAATACTAGATGGTGTTTTGGGAAGATCTAATGTATCAATTGATTACAAGAAAGGTTGGGCTGGGGATATGGACTAGTGGCAAGAGTGCTTGCCTCATATACATGAGGCCCTGGGTTCGATTCCCCAGCACCACATATACAGAAAATAGCCAGAAGTGGCGCTGTGGCTCAAGTGGCAGAGTGCTAGCCTTGAGTAAAAAGAAGCCAGGGACAGTGCTCAGGCCCTGAGTCCAAGCCCCAGGACTGGCAAAAAAAAAAAAAAAAAAGAAAGGAAAGCTCTCAAGAGAGTACCCCTGAGTAAGGTATTGTTTTGTTTAGAAAAGTGAAAGATGAGGGCAGTGAATTGCGCCTTTTGAGGAACAAAGGGATAGGCAATATAGTCATGGGTGTTATGACAAAGCATCAAAAACCAAAAACCTATTCTGTTTTGCAACTAATGATAGATTTTAAATTTTAGCAAATATAAATAGAGAGCAATTAAATTTGTATTTGTTAAACAACTAACCAGTTGTAAGTATGGCTGGACCAAAATATTAAAATTTAACTAGCCATCCTGAATTTCATCTGGCAACCCTGCTGAGAAAACCTGTTGGACACAACACTACAAAATGATAACATGCCCACATGAACACATAAGATAATGCTAAGTGAAATGAACTCCAAGTTGTGGAAATAAGTAGTATATCATTGTAGTTATTTTCAATGTGTCATGTGAAACCATACCTTTTTTTCTCCCTCTGGTATTCCCTTCCTGTGGTTTTACCCCTGCTATTACTGTAACTTATCTTAGTACCCCGGATACTGTATATACATGTATTGGAACTAGGGAAGGGAAAGGGAATACCAAAATTGAAAGACAAAGGATAAAAAGACAAACCATTGCAATAGCGATATGTACAAAACCAATTGGTGTAAACTGAGTTTACAACTCATGGGAGGGAGGGAGAAGGTAACAAGTTGGATAAGAAATGTACTTGCCTTACATATGAAACTGTAACCGCTTTGTACTTCACTTTGACAATAAAAAAGAAGAAAAAAAGAACTAAGCAGGTGAAACACACTAAGAAAAAAATTTCAGACAAAGAGAGAAACATGTGGAAGCATGAAAGAAAATCACTCATGGAAAACTAGAAAGAAATTCACTATGATTGGATCATAGAATTCAAACACTGCAATGACAAAATGGTAAATTTGTAGAAGTCAGGACTCGGGGTAGTGAAGATCATGATGAGATTGGATCATCATCCTAAAGGAAATACAGATATTGGAAGTCTTGCTGGTAGATTTGCTACAGATTCCTCCTTTTACAGAATTTATTGGATCCTCCGATAGCTAACAAAGTTATAGACCACAGTATGATAGTACTTGTTATTTCTAAGTAGTTATTTCTAACTTTTACATTCTCTTCTATCCTCCATGTACTTTCTGGTTTCTCAGTATTCATGTTGAAAGACTTTCTATGTATTAGAAAAAGAAAAAGGAGGTGGAAGGGGGGAGAAAAGGAGGAGGGGGGGAAGAAGAGGAGGAAAAAGAGGAAGAAGAGGAAGAGGAGGTGGTGGAGGTAAAGGAGAAGGAGGAAAAGCATGAGGAAGAGATGAGGAGGAAGAGGATGAAGAGTGGTGATATTACAATCTCTGGTGTAGCTTAGCCTAGATGTGAAATCTGATTTCTTTCTAAGTTGATATATTTCTCTGCTAGTCTTCTTTGAGATAAGAGAGTCCATTTAGCAGTGGACTGGCTGAGTTACAATGTGCACCATTATGTTTAGTCCTTTGTAACACGGAATTCTACATTTGAAGTATTTAATATGTGGAGAATTGTCATTTCAAATCTTACAAATAAAAATATTTGTGGACTAGTTCTTGTCAAAATCTTTTTAAAGATTTTTCTCCTACATACCTCACTCTTTGTCCTAATAGGTATTTTCAAATAAAATAAACTGCTACTAGAAAAAGCAAAATATCATGGACTGATGGCCAGTAACATATATAAGTATTTTAGGCAAACTCAAGCTTCAGTTATTATAGAACTACTATAGCAAATTGATGATTGGTTATAATCGTCCAAGGGAAAAATATACTTTTAGAGGGAAAAAGATTTTTTACCAATACTGGTTCTACCATGTTTTTCTTGTGACTAATATTTGTTAGCAATGACAACCAAGCTGGAGCCAAATACTGAGATTCTGCTCTGTGTATGCATGTAAAGGGATAACACTATATTATTCTCCCCCTCTGTTCTACTTCTGTCATATTTTTCCCAGACAAAAATCGCTGCTACATATTATATTTTAGAAATCGCTTCCTTTTCTCACTGTGTCTTTACATGGTGAAAAATAGACTCAATTTTTGGTGAAGTGACAATATCTTTTTAAATTATAATAGACTATTTTTCTAGTCAGAGTTTGAGCTCTCGCCTCCGAAATCCACAATAGTGAAGGCATATCCCAATCATCCAAAAAGAGTAATCCAATAATATTTCTTAACATTTTAAATCAAAGAAAATATTTGCCCAGTATATATTACAAGGGTAATTCAAAATATACAAGAGCTATATAAAGCCAATAGCAAACAAATAACTTTTGAAAACACGTAATAGATGTAAGTAGATATTTCCTTTAAAAGTTCATACAAATGTCCAAACATTATATTTTAAAATACTCAATATATACTTACACTATTGTGGAAAAGTAAGTTAACTTAGCAATCATGAAAGACAGCATGAAAGTTTATTAAAAAGTTAAAATTGGAACTAGCACATACTCCAGGTATATGCAAAGAGATTGAAATTGGTGTAATAAAGGGACATCACCATGACCATATTTAATGCTGCATTATTTGCAATCACTCAGAAAAGGAAACAACCAATATGTGTATCAATTTTGATCTAGTAATAAAAAATGTAAAAAACAATTGGACTACTTATGGCCACATAAAATGATGCTACTCAAAATAAATTCCATGATATGGAAAGAGAGGATTTTTTTTAGTGTACTCTTTGCAGTTATGGCTTTTAATTTCATTTCTTTTTTTTTTTCTCCTCTGCTTTATTCCCTAGGGTCACTGTTTCTAATTTTGGTACCCATTGTCTTGTATGTGAATTCATCTCACAGAAGCAAAGGTGGGACAAAGGGTGAACCAATGTGACAGTGATAGTAGACATTATGTTGAAAATGAACTTTACAATGGGTGGGAGAAGAGTGTGGAGAGCTAAGCAGAAGAAAAGAGGGAATGGGTAAAAAAACTGAAAAGAAATGTATGTGTTGCCTTACTTATGTGACTGTAAGCTTTCTGTACAACACCTGTACAATGAAATGAAATTAAAAATAAAACAATCAGATACTGTTCAGCAATGAAAATGAGCGAGTTCCATCATTTGCAACATCATGTATTGAAGTGGAAGCCAGTCATAAAAGAAGGGAATTCGCAGAAACCTGAGTGCTGCATAATATCCCCAGAAATGAAGACACAAAATAAAACTGTTCTCCTTGAAGTTGAGAGTAAAATGATGGTCACTGAAGTTTTAAGAGAGTAAGGATTCAGAAATTGACAATGGAAGAAGTTGATGAACAGGTATTAAAAGGCAGAGTGCCAGCAAGAGGGTCAAGCTTGTAATCATAGCTACTCAGGAGGTTAAGTCATGGTTGGAAGCCAGCCAATGCAGGAAAGTCCATGAGATAATTATTCTCAGTTAACCACTAAAATTCTGAAAGTGGAGCTGTGGCTAGAGTGTTAAAGTGTTAGCCTTAAGCAATTACTCAGAGATAGTACCTAAATCCTGGGTACGAGCCCGGGACCAGAATAATTGCAACAAAGAGATGTATTGAATTCTAGTGAGGAACAAGAAGTTCTGCTTTGCTATTGCATAGTCAAGTGACTACAGATAGCAATAATAAACAGTAAACTTGAAAAATATTTTGAATACTTTTATCATAAAAATATGACAAATATTTCAGGAGATGTGAATACCACTTATTATGCAATGTTTACATATATTAAAACATTGAATTAATATGTGCATTTTAATGTTTTCTGTATCAGTTAAATGAATTGAAATTAAAAAATGAAATAAGTCAAAGTGGATTATAATCCAATAAAACGATTGTGACACATTTGAACCTTGAAAATATTGTTACTGCCAAAGTATGGATGATTGAGTCAAAGAGTATCATCAAAAAAGTATTGTTGTGGGGCTGGGGATATAGCCTAGTGGCAAGAGTGCCTGCCTCGGATACACGAGGCCCTAGGTTCGATTCCCCAGCACCACATATACAGAAAACGGCCAGAAGCGGCGCTGTGGCTCAAGTGGCAGAGTGCTAGCCTTGAGCGGGAAGAAGCCAGGGACAGTGCTCAGGCCCTGAGTCCAAGGCCCAGGACTGGCCAAAAAAAAAAACAAAAACAAACAACAAAAAAAAAGTATTGTTGTGACATAAAATTAGTGTTGCAATTGAAAGAAGGATTTAACTTTTTCTAAGTAAAAATATACTGTGAATTTTAAAGATTATTTCTTTGCCTTCTCAATTTCTTAATTATTCTGAACTTCAAGCAATGTGAATTTGAAAAGTTTCTTCAACAGAAAATATTTGATAATAAATTGATGAGAAAAATGATATTTAAAGGACAATTAGATGTTAATATATTATAACTTAATGCATCTATAGAAAAGGTATAGGCAGGTGACTCATTTTAAAACATAATCAACTTCTGAATAAATTGTAATTTTAACATAATAGTTAATTTCATACTAAATTCTTTTACATATACAATATGTGTCACTTTTACTAAATATCAATAGCTTATTGCCTAGAGTTAATAAATAATATTTGCATAAATATTTGTGACTTATTTACAAGCTAATAATCGATTCTTGCATTTGCTGTATTATCTGAAAATATAAAAATTATTGCACAAAAATTCTCAATATTGAAGCCCAATAATAAAAAAAAGATGTGTGAGAATAAAATGTATGCGTATTGAAAAGTCACAAGTTAATTAACATTATTTTCCTATTTCCTTATTATGTCAACATTTTCTATTTCCTTGGTTCATTAGAGTAAAAATAACATCAACATCAATAACCACTCCTCCCCCACAAAAGTCTTGAAATGTGTTTGAAAGGGGCACTGGTACATGTTATACAGTTACTTTCAGTGCAGTTGGAAACAATGCTATGTGTCCAATTTCTAGCATGACTTACAATAGATATTTATAAAACGTGTGTTTAGATGGCATCATCATTTATAAATTGAAAAACATCAAAGGTTGGTGTAAATATATGTGATAGAGTAAAGCACAATAATTAACAAGTTCATGGAGATAATCAGGCACTTCTTTTTTCTTTTTGATATAAAAGTTACTGCACAATAGCAAAATATTTGAGAGAGCAATAGGTCCTCAATTAATACATCAACATAGAGTATTTGCATTTTAGTGACAGTTTTGCAACCTTCTATGAAATCATGGGGTTAGGTAAAGGTGATCACAAATACTACAAAAAGAAATGTTTTTTTCTCTCTGATATAAGCACATACCACTGACTGTTATAATTTTGTCAGAATTAAAACAAAATATACCTACCAATTTATAAGAAATAAAAAAGAGGAAATATTTGGAAATCAATGGACTATAAACCTAGGTAAACTTTCAGTAAGTAAATTTCTCCAGCAAATAAATAATAACGAAAACAGAGAAAGAAGAAAAAAAAGATACTGGAACTGACTGAGATACAGATATATATGCAAGATATTTAAAAATATATATTTTTTGATTTGTATAATAAAACAAGTTTACATTACATTAAAAAATGAGGAAAATTTGAGCATTGAGAAATTAATAAAAACAATTATACTCAAATACTTAAGGAATTATAACCTTTTTCTATTAAGATCCCAATTTTTAGTTATATATTTAAAAGTTGAAGATTTTCATAGAATTCTTTGGTTATCTAGATAATTGTATTGAATGAGCACACAAATGTTAACAGTTGTTAATGTGGATCAAATCTAAGTCAAAATGCAATCTTGCTAGTCTTTCAGCAAGGAAAAATAGCTTTACATACACTAAAATAAGATGAATATTAACATTCCTGTAGACTATTTAAATGATAATTATAAACTGCACTATTTTTTCTTATAGATTATACATCTTTACTTCCTAAATACAATTCAAACATATATGAGGTCATAATTTTCCATAATATTCTAAAAAAATTTTGGAAATAATTTTATTGCAATATTTCATGTATTTTTGTTCACAAGATAGCTTCAATAAAATCAAAAGCAATCACATTTCCATGTATGGATAAGAGATCGTAATTACAATTCTAAGGCCACTCATTCCTGCAATTAAGGAAAAAAAATGTGTCACAATTAATCTTCAATTTAAAACGTTGGAAAATAATGTACCATGATGAAAATATCATCATTATTTGCTTCATTTATCTAAGTTGTGTTTTCATTTTTAATAAAAATGGTCTGGTGAGTTATGAAAGGAAAAAGGGAGTTACCATTTAAATGTACAAACATTTTAAGATATTTTATTTTAATATTGTTTCCTTTCTATCTTTATACATGAAGCTTTACAGCCTTTCATTCAGACATATTCTTTGATGAAAGTACAGATCTTTAGAGAATGTATTTATTGATATATAAATTGTATTCTTTTTCCTTCATTTAATATTGATCTTCATTATAATAAAAGCTCATCAAGAAGAGAATACCTTTCCTAACTCTAAATTTATAACAGAAAAGTGGTAATAAGAATTCCTAGAATCATTATTTGTGAATGTAGGAAGGGAAGCAGGATAAAAATTTAATATGTGGAGAGAATATTCACAGAAAGATCATTGGAATGAGTTTACGTCATAGTCTTTTTTTATTTGTTTATTAATTGAACACAAATTTTTTACAAGGTGTGCAAAAAGGGTACAGTTACATAGTAGGGCAGTGTGTACATTTCTTGTGATAACTTACATCCTGTTTTTCTATCCCTTCTCTAGGTCAGGTAGACATATATACAATATACAATGTATCAAGAACATATACAGTATTCACAGACTTGGTCTCTACTGTCTCTCCGTCTCCCTTTGTTAACAGTCATATATCAGGGAGATCATGCCCCTTTGTTTTCTGTGTTCTAGGCTTGTCTCACTCAACATTATTTGTTCGAGCTCTGACCACTTCCCTGCGAATAACAATATATCACCATTCCTAATTGCTATGTAGTATTCCATTGTGTATAAGTACCATATTTTTTGGCTCCATTCGTCTGTGGAGTGGCATCTGGGTTGTTTCCATATTTTGGCTATTGTGAATTGTGCCGTGATAAACATGGAAGTACAAATGTCTTTTTGATGTCTTGGGGTTTGCTGTTTAAGATAGATGCCTAGGAGTGGTATGGCCGGGTCATAGGGTAGGTCTATATTGAGCTTTTTGAGAAACCTCCATACTGTTCTCCAAAGTGGTTGTACTAATTTGCACTCCCACCAACAATGGAGAAGGGTTCCTCTTTCCCCGCACCCCCTCCAGCATTTGTTGTTGTCTGAGTTCAGAGTGTAGGCCATTCTAACTGGGGTGAGGTGGTATCTCAGGGTTGTTTTTATTTGCATTTCCTTTACCACCAGGGAAGTTGAGCATTTCCTCATGTGTTTCTTTGCCATTTTTATATCTTCTCTTCTGAAGTCTCTCTTTAGCTCCTTTGCCCATTTCCTAATAGGTTTATTGGGCTTGGAGGGGCTTAGTTTTTTGAGTTCTCTGTAGATGACAGATATCAGGCCTTTGTCTGTTGCTGTGCTGGTAAATGTCCTTTCCCATATCGTTGGCTGTCTTTCTGTTTTGGTGGCTATGTCCTTAGCTGTGCAGAAACTTTTTAATTTGTAGTAGTCCCATTTGTCGAGTCTCTCCCCTAGTTGTTGTGCCCCTGAGACTATATTCAGGAAGTTCCTTCCTGTGCCTATAAGTTCTAGCATCTTTCCTACTCTGCACTTCAGTAGTTTCAAGGATTCAGGTCTGATATTGAGGTCCTTGATCCATTTAGAGTTGATCTTGGTGCATGGTGATAGGCTTGGGTCTACTTTGAGTTTTCTGCATATGGCTGTCCAGTTCTCTCAGCACCAGTAGTTGAAGAGGCTATGTTTATTCCATTGTATGTCTTTAGCTCCTTTGTCGAATATCAGTTGGCTGTAAGAGGGCGGTTTTATTTCTGGGTCTTCAATTCCAATCCATTGGTTTTCCGATCTGTTTTTATACCAATACCATGCTGTTTTTGTTATGATGGCCTTGTAGTAGAGCTTGAAGTCTGGTATTGTGATACCCCCTGCACTGCTTTTTTGCCTAGATTTGCTTTGGCTATTCTAGGTTTTTTGCTGTTCCATATGAATTTATGAGTTGGTTTCACTATTTCAGTGAAGAATGTGGCTGGGATTTTGATAGGGATTGCATTGAATTTGTATAACAATTTGGGCAATATGGCCATTTTCACTATATTGATTCTGCCTACCCATGAGCATGGGAGGTCTTTCCATCTCCTTGTGTCTTCTTTGATTTCCCTTATTACATTTTTATAATTTTCATTAAATAGATCCATCACATCCTTGGTTAAGTTGATCCCTAGGTATTGTATTCTTTTTTTGGCTACTGTAAATGGAATTATTTCCATAATTTCCTTTTCTGTTTGCTGTTTTAGTGGCTACATGAGGGAATGAACAAGACTACCTGCATACACAGGAGGAGTGCACACAAAGAGTTAGATTCTTGCAATAAAAGTAACTGATATCACTTTTAGAGGTATTTTTAGAAATAACAGAGGGATTGAATTGAGTGTTCAGGAAACACCTTATCATATGACTGAATTATAGATTCAATAGTTAAGGGCTATTTTTTTATTTATTCATTTGAAAATTTCTTCCTAGCCCCAATTATAGAGTCTGCCTCACAGAAGTGTTTGATAAATGTTACTTTGATTAGATGCAATTGGCTAGCTCATAGTCATTTGAATTAGGTATGCCAAATATAGTTAGAATTATGTTGGGTTTTAGTGAGCAAATTGAAGAAAGGCAGGTGTTCATTATCTAAAGACCAGACAGTTGCTTCAATCTGCTTTATCAAAACTGTTAAAACGTTTTAACTAATCTGCATTTTAGCTTAGAAATATTGGTGCCAGAATCCAGTCCAGTTTTAAAAGTTGCTGTAATTTAAATATTACCTCCAAAACTTATGTTGAAATGTAATCACCATAATAATAGTTGTGAAAGGTGGAATCATTAAGTGGCCAGGTCACGAAGTTTCTGTTCCTGGGACTAAATTAATGCCAGTATCATTGGCATTAATTTATTATATGACATCTATCACTCTTCCCTACCCTCTGTCTCCTACCCTCTCTTAGTTCTCTTTCCCCTCCAGGTGCTTTCCTCTTCAGAAGGCAAGACTGAAGCTTCTCAATCTTGGAATTCCCAGCCTCTAGAACAATGAGTCAAACAAACTCCAAATAATTTACTCAGTCTGTGGCAATCTGTTAGAGCAGCAGAAAATGGACCAAGGCAAATGTCCTATTGGAGGGAACAAAACAAAATAAGTGCTGTGGCAAAATGATCACTATCTGCCCCTCAGTTTAACAGTGTTTAGATTTTTTTCATTTAACTAATATGAATTTAACAATTACTTAGACTGAGTAAATTATGTGTGTGCACTTCAAAAACTTTAATGACACTAGCATTAGCAATAAGCACACAAATGTTATTTCCTAGGAGCTCCAAATGGGCATATTTAAACAATCGAAACAACAGCAGCAAAAATGTATAGGACAGAAACAAAAACTATTAAACAAATATGCCAACACAATATAAAAGTAAAAATGGATAATTTAATCAGTAAGTGTGGAATAAGAAACAATGGCCTGTGCAAAAGAACTACAAATAATGGAGTTAAGCCCTCCTTAAAGCACACAGACAGTAATTCCCCATCACATAAATATAGACTGTATGTCAAGATTTCTTTCCAAATAAGTATCTTCTTTGTCGAAAAAAGATTACAATGCATAATCCTGAACAAACTTCCTCATGTTCCTCATGTTGTTCACTGAGTGTTGTATGAAAGGTTACCAGGTCAATGATAAACTCCTGATATGAGTGTGACCTGAGAGAGTTGTCCAACGGTGACTTACTCTTGCAATGTTCCACTTTAAGACAGACATTTCTCATTTAACTATGAGGAAAAACAACAGACAAAACCTACTCAACAAACATTTTTATCTAATACCATTCTCAAAGCAAAATAATGTTCTGAGACATTTACAGGGAGAAAATAGCACATCTACATGCCATCTAAAGCCTACAAAACCACTGATACAGGCCAGGATCCTTACGTATCCTTTGGCCTTCTACTTAACAGTGATAATTTTCTAAGATGTGGAGAATGATGTTATAATTACCCAAATGGCTCTTTACTGATAAAAAGTTCTGCACCTCAAGGAGGATCTTAAGAGGACATGAACATTTGATAATGGGCATTCTTATAATATTCTAGAACTGAAAAATAAATGACACTTATTTAAAAGTTAAAAAAAAATCTGGATATAACTATATACTTTATTTGCTGGTAGTCTATGTTGCTTCACTAGTTGGGCAAATATGCCATGGAAGATGTTAAACAGAAGAAGTTACATAAGTGGTATATAGAAATGTACCATCTAGGGCATTATCAAGAAAACCAATAACAACAGATGGTGGTGGGGATGGGGCCAAAAAGGAATGCTACTACACTGTTAGTGGGAGTGTAACTTGTTCAACCACTCTGAAAAGCACTATACAGGTTCCTCAAAAGTCTAAACATAGAGCTACCCCCTGGCCCAGCAGCCCCACTTTTGGACATTTACTAAAAGGATCACAAGAAAGACCACATTGAAGCTACCAGCACAACAATGTATGGAGATGGGGCAGGTGGGGAGGAGGGAGAAAAATGAGGGAGGTGGTAACAAGTTTGACAAGAAATGTATTTACTGCCTTATGTATATAACTGTAACCCCTCTACACATCACTTTGACAACAAAATTAAATATAAAAATTGAATTGTAAATATAAATATGTGTATGTATGATGTAAAAAAATATCTAATTTCTACCTATCTCATCAGATCCAACTAGACATGTTTTACAAAAACAAAATCTTGAACAAAGTATGGGTTAAGTGAAGGCTCATGGAACTGATTTGAAACCTTTGAAGCCATGCCAAGGAAGAATATTTTGACACCCTCATCCTAACCCCAAATTCAGCATCTTCCTGAGTATTGAAAAAGTAATTGGTTGTTTCACTGATTGGTTGTTTCACTGAGAACTAATTGTTGAAAATTGTTTTTCTATTTTAGTTAAACCGAATTCAGATACCCCCAAAATTCTGACAGTTGGAATGCTATAAAGTATTCTTTTTTCTTTTTTCTTTTTTTTTTTTATTTTTGCCAGTCCTGGGCCTTGGACTCAGGGCCTGAGCACTGTCCCTGGCTTCTTTTTGCTCAAGGCTAGCACTCTGCCACTTGAGTCACAGCGCCACTTCTGGCCATTTTCTGTATATGTGGTGCTGGGGAATTGAACCCAGGGCTTCAAGTATACGAGGCAAGTGCTCTTGCCACTAGGCCATATCCCCAGCCCCATGCTATAAAGTATTCTTAGCAGTAAATTTTACTGGTTGTAATGTTTCTGTGTACTTACTTTTCCATCAATGAAAATTTAAAGATAAAAATTATATAAGTAGGACTTCCGGAAAGATGGCAGAGGAGCAGCAGAGCCTTAGCTAAACTCCCTCCCACATCACAGTTTTACCAGTCCAGAGAAACTTTTACTCCTAGAAAGACAACCGAATTAAGTTATGAGTACAGGGATTCTGGCCAGGAAGGAAAAATTGACTTTGCTGGCTCGAAAACACACATTTGAGCTCTGGGTGGCATCCCGCTGCCACACCATTGCCAACACCAACACAATGCCCTGCACTCCGCACACCTAAAGCACACAGCACTAACCATGAAGAAATCCTCCAGAGAGCAGCAGACAGATGCAGATCACAGGCTGAGCATGGACGACCCGAAATTGCACAGCAAGCATGAGTACCCCACTAAACACATTCTCACTCGCATCCACAAAGCACCACCTGGAAAGTAGTGCTTCCCCCACCACTAGAGCAAAGCACCATCTTTGACACTGGCAAAGGATCACACCAGACTGGAACTAAAGCAGGCGCAGGGAAAGTGAGGTCAAAGGGGCCATCTTTAAAAAGGGCAAGAGGAACCAACAAGTGAGAGCCAGCTCTGCCCAGGAGAATGACCCCTGCCCAGGCGGGAAGCTCACACACTCAGGAGAACTCAGCCAGAGGTGCTTTGCACTGCCCGCTGGATTTTCTTTTTCTTTTTTTTTTTTTTTTCAAATTTTTATTATCAAACTGATATACAGAAAGGTTACAGTTTCATACGTTAGGCACTGGATACATTTCTTGTACTGTTTGTTACCTTGTCCCTCATACCCCCCTCCTTCCTCCCCCTTTCCCTCCCCCCCCCCACGGAGGTGTTCAGTTCACTTACACAAACAGTTTTGCAAGTATTGCTTTTGTAAAATATAATTCAACCTCTTGGTTTTTTTTGTTTTTGTTTTGGCCAGTCCTGGGCCTTGAACTCAGGGCCTGAGCACTGTCCCTGGCTTCTCTTTGCTCAAGGCTAGCACTCTACCACTTGAGCCACAGCGCCACTTCTGGCCATTTTCTGTATATGTGGTGCTGAGGAATCGAACCCAGGGCTTCATGTGTCCGAGGCAAGCACTCTTGCCACTAGGCCATATTCCCAGCCCTGGATTTTCTAAATTAAAACAGAAAGCAGCTAGAAGCTACTGGTGGCACGGAAAAACCAAATGGGGGAACAAATAGTTCCCGCCACAGATAAACAGGCCCATCACAGAGGAAGCCCAATTCCCAACCCGAAATGGAGTTGAATTCCATAGCCAGCTCTGCCCAGGAGGCCGCCTGGCCCAGGAGGGAGTAACCTCCCCTAGGCAAGCACCTCTCAGCTGGGTAAACCAGGTCAGAGGCGCCCTGCCCTGCTGAGTCCACAGCCTATTCAGAGCCAGACTTTAAAGATGGTGGTCCAACAGCAGATAGGAGGAGCCATCTTCCCAAGACTATTCACGTCCCTGATCTACAAAGGACACCCAAGTCCTACCTGCAAGATTTTTTTTCATTTTTTCATTTTTTTTAAGATTTTTTTTTTCATTTCTGAAATATGGTTGGTTGTTTTTCATTTTTATTTGTTCGCTTTATCAAGTATTTTGGGGGGGGGTTATTTGTTTTTCTGTATTTTGGGGGTTTTTTAAAATAATTTTTCTCTGTTCTGTCCATTTGTCTTTCAGTATTTTTTCTTTATTTCTATCTTCACATTCTCTTTCTTAAAAATTACTCTCCTATGAATAACACCTCCATTGGTTTCTGCTAACTCCATAGTCTATCATTTTAACCTTGTTCTCTCTACTGATCCTATTCTTCTCCACATTTCCACATCACTGAAACTAAACAAAAATCATTACCCCCCCCCCCCATACATTTTACTCTTTTCTCTTAACCACCTCTCACCCTCCTGAATTACTTCCAGGACCTCGAGATTCCATTGACCCCTGGTTATTGGATAGAGGGTATCCCTGCTCAATCTGAGTGAATCAAAGGGGTTCTAAGAGAAAGCCAGCCAGTCCAAAAAGAACTTAATATAAGAACAAAAATTTCTCATAGGGTCATAACAGTAAATGAATAACTACTGAATACAGGGCTCAGGATTGGTTGTTATATCAAAATTGTATTCTTTAGGAACACCAAATCTAATTTTATATACAGGTATACAAGGTATTTGTATATAATTGTGAACTTCTAAGATATACACAAATGGGCTTGGTAAGGTCTGCTTTGGTTCTTAAACGGTGCTCACAGGTGCTTGTAGATTGGCATACCCAATCCAAATGGGCAGAAGAAACAAAAGAAAGGTGGCAAACAATGGAGTCTCATCTCCCACTCAAAACAAGCAGGAAGCAGAACAGTCAATCAAAGACATTGAACAGAACCCTGAAAATGCTCTATAAAGTCTACTGATAAAAATGAAAAATTAAAAGTTGGAATGTCTTCAGTCAACTATTCTAGAGCATGAGGAAGGAAAGCAAAAATTAATGGAGAATTTCAGGGCCTCGACAAATAGAAAGATAAATGAACTTCAAGAGTCAAGTGAAAAGTTAGCTACCCAGTTGAAAGATTTGAGAGGCAGCACTCCAAACCAAATTAATGAAGCTAATGAAGTAAAGAAGTCCATGCAACCTAAGAGATAATTATAGCTGGGAATATGGCCTAGTGGCAAGAGAGCTTGCCTCGTATACATGAAGCCCTGGGTTCAATTCCCCAGTACCACATATGTGAAAAACTGCCAGAAGTGGTGCTGTGGATCAAGTGGCAGAGTGCTAGCCTTGAGCAAAAGGAAGCCAGGGACAATGCTCAGGCCCTGAGTCGAAGGCCCAGGACTGGCAAAAAAATAAAATAAAAAAATAAAAAAGTCAAATGAAAAGATAGCTACCCAGCTATAAGATTTGAGGGACAGCACTCAAAACCAAATTAATGAAGTAAAGAAGTCTATGCAGGACACAAGAGATAATTATAGCAAAGACATGGCAATCATCAGTAAAGACCAGTCAGAAGGAAAAGAGATTCAAAATGAAGGAGCTAGCCTACATTCCCAACTAACTAGAGCAGAGGATCGAATCTCATGAGCTGAAGATTCCTAGAATCTGTGGAAATAGATAAAAAATAAATACAAAACAAATCCAACAAACAAAACAGATCACTCCTGGAGCACCTAGACACTATCAGGAACCCCAATTTAAGACTAATAGGTATTGAAGTAAACCTAGAGAAAGAACTTAATGGAATAGGCAACCTATTTAACAGAATATTAGCCAAGAATTTCCCAAATATCCAGGATAGGCCTATACCGATACAAGAAGCATTTACAACTCCAAAGCGACCAGACCAGAATAGGCCATCCCACCGACACACTGTGAACAAAACAGGATCAACAGAGTCCTAGAAAAGAATCTGTAAAGCTGTTAGGGAGAAGAAAATAATAGCATATAAAGGAAAAGCAATCAGATTTACCCCAGACTTCACAGCAGAAACCATGAAAGCAAGGAAAGCCTGGAATGAGGTATACCAAACGCTAAAAAAAAAAAAAAAAACTACCAACTAAGAATAATGTACCCAGCTAAACTCTCATTTATAGCCGAAGGTCAAATAAAATTCTTCAACAGTAAGGAAAAACTGAAACAATATATCTCCAACAAACAGGCTTTACAGAAATTCCTCAAATATGTACAATACAGGGAAAATAATCAAGATCACAATGCAGACAAAGAAATGAACCCTAAGTAGAAAAGAAGAATATTAGATCAAGAATTGGGAGGACACAGCTTTTGGAAAGATACCTATAATGAAAGGAACAAATGCTCATCTCTCAATCCTAACTCGCAACATTAATGGACTTAATTCTTCAATTAAACGAAATAGGCTCATAAGTTGGATCAAAAATCAAAGTCCATCTAAATCAGAATGAAATGAATGAGAGACAAAAAAAAATCGAAAGAATCAACAAAACAAAGAGTTATTTCTTTGAAAAAATCAACAAGATAGACAGACCCCTAGCAAACCTGACCAAAAAACGAAGGCAGCATACCCAAATAAACAAGATCAGAGATGAAACAGCTAACATCACCAAAGAAACAACCAAAATTCAGAACATAATAAGAGACTATTTTACAAATCTTTATGCCAACAAATTCGAGAACGTGGAAGAAATGGATGATTTCCTAAAAAAAGTGACATCCCCAAACTCAAACATGAAGATTTAAACCTTTTAAACAGACCCATATCCAGTATTGAAATAGAAACAGCAATAAATTATCTCCAATCCAAGAAAAGCCCAGGTCCAGTCGGATTCACTGCAGAATTATACAAGGCCTTCAAAACAGAACTCACACCAATACATCTCAATCTCTTCAATGAAATTGAAAGAGAAAGTTCACTATCAGAAACATTCTATGAAGCCAGTCCCAAAGAAAAATGGACTCTATGGTCTCCCTTATTGGGAATAATTAGCACAGGTTTAGGCAAGTCACAACAGAGGATCACAAGAGCCCAATAGCTATACCCTATGATCACATAAGATGATGCTAAGTGAAATGAACTCCATTTTATGAAAATGATTGTTATATGAGAGTTGTAACTACTTTCAACATCCCATGTGTATCTGTAGTTTCTACTATTGATGATGTTCATGTATCACCTTCTTGTGATTGTATCTACACTATCTCTGTAATCTTATCTGAGTGTATATGAAACAGTGTGTACTGGTATTAGAATTAGGAAATTCAAAGGGAATACCAAAATTGAGAGACAAAGGGTAAAATACGAGAAACAACAACAAAAGCAATACTTGCAAAACTGTTTGGTGTAAGTGAACTGAACACCTCAGGGGGGGACAGGGGGAGGGGGGAGGGGGTTATGAGGGACAAGGTAACAAACAGTACAAGAAATGTATCCAATGCCTAACGTATGAAACTGTAACCTCTCTGTACATCAGTTTTATAATAAAAATTAAAAAAAAATTCTCAACAAAATTCTGGCCAATCGACTTCAACAGGTCATCAAAAAACTCATACACCATGATCAAACTGGATTCATCCCAGGCATGCAAAATTGGTTCAATATACCCAACAATTAATGTAATCCACCACATCAACTGAAGCAAGGTAAATAAACACATGGTTATATCTCTGGATGCAGAAAAGGTGTTCGATAAGATCCAGCACCCATTTATGCTAAAAGCCCTGGAAAAGCTGGGATTTCAGGGAACACTCCTGAATATGATCAAGGCAGTTTATGACAAACCAACAGCAAGCATAACTCTAAATGGTGAAAAACTAAAGCCATTCCCTTAAAAATCAAGAGCAAGACATGGATGTCCGCTCTCTCCCCTTCTCTTCAACATAGTACTAGAATTCCCAGCTAGAGAAATTAGGCAAGAAGAAAATAAACAGGGAATCCAAATACGAAAAGATAAAGTTAAACTTTCTCTCTTCACAGACGACATGATCCTATACCTAAAAAATGCAATAGACTCTACTCCCAAGCTACTAGAGCTGATCCAAAACTTTGGGAAAGTTGCAGGATATAAAATAAACACTCATAAATCGATGGCCTTTCCATAGTCTAATTATCCAAACACCGAGGCTGAAATCAGGAAAGCAACTCCGTTTGCAATAGCCTCAAAAAACATAAAATACCTAGGAATAACCTTAACCAAAGAAGTGAAAGACCTCTATGATGAGAAATTTAAAAACATGAAAAACAAAATTAAGGCTGAACCAAGGTAATGGGAAAAAACCTCCCATGCTCCTGGATTGAGAGGATTAATATAATCAAAATGGCAATATTGACAAAGGATATCTACAAATTCAATGGAATACCCATTAATATCCCAACACAATTTTTTAATAAAATAGAAGAAGCAATCCAGAAATTGATATGGCACAATAAAAGACCCAGAATAGCAAAAACAATCCTAAGCAGAAAGGACAGTGCTGGAGAAATTACAATACCAAACTACAAGCTGTATTACAAAGCTATGGTAATAAAAACAGCTTGGTATTGGCACTGGAACAGGCCTGAAGACCAATGGAACAGAATTGAAGACATAGAAATGAACCCACTGAACTATGCCTAATCTTTGATAAAGGAGCTAAAAAAAATAGTCTGGAAGAAAGATAGCAGCTTTAAGAAATGGTGCTAGAAAACTGGTTCAACACATGCAACAAACTAAAACTAGATCCTTATATATCACTCTGTACCAAAATGAATTCCAAATGGATCAAAGACCTGGAAGTAAAAACAGATACCCTGAAAACACTACAAGAAGGAGTTGGAGAAATACTTGGACTTCTTGGCACAGGATGAAACTTCCTTAATAAAGGCCGAGAAATGCAAGAAATGAAAGAAAGGTTGGACAAATGGAACTGCATCAAACTGCAGAGCTTCTGCGGGCCAAAGGTCATAGCTCACAAGATAAACAGAAAGACAGCAGATTGGGTAAAGATCTTACCGGCCATACAACAGACAAACCTCATATCTAAAATACATGCAGAAAAAAGAATACATTCCTCCAAAACAAAACTGCAAAGAACCAATAGCCCTCTCAACAAGTGGGCTAAAGCCTTAAAAGGAGACTTCTGTGATGAAGAAATGAGAATGGCTAAGAGACATATGAAAAAGTGCTCTACATCATTGGCCATAAAAGAAATGCAAACCAAAACAACATTGAGATTCCATCTCACCCAAGTAAGAATGTTCTATATCAAGAAAACTAACAATAACAAATGTTGGAGGGGATGTGGCCAAAAGGGAACCATATTTCATTGTTGTTGGGAAGGTAAACTGGTTCAGACACTCTGGAAAGTGGTATGGAGATTCCTCAGAAGGCTTAACATAGAACTCCCCTATGACCCAGCAGCCCCACTTTTGGGCATCTACCCAAAAGACCACAAACAAGAACACATGAAAGCCACCAGCACAACTGTGTTCATCGCAGCACAATTTGTCAAAGCTAGAATATGGAACCAACCCAGATGCTCCTCAGTAGAATGGATCAGGAAAATGTGGTACATATACACAATGGAATTTTATACCTCTATCAGAAAGAATGACATTGTCCCATTCCTAAGGAAATGGAAGGACTTGGAAAAAATTATACTAAGTGAAGTGAGCCAGACCCAAAGAAACATGGACTCTATGGTCTCCCTCATAGGGAATATTAGCACAGGTTTAGGCTAGTCACAGTAGAGGATTACAAGATTACAATAGCTATACACTTAAGAACACACAAGAGATGCTAAGAGAAATGAACTCCATGATATGGAAACGACGGTTATATTACTGTTGTAATTTCTTTCAACATGCCATGTGAAACCGTAGCTTCTATTGTTGATGATCCTCTTGTATCCCCTCCCTGTGGCTGTACCGCCACTATCTCTGCAACTTATATGAGTACATTGGAAACCATGTATACTGGTAGTAGAACTAGGAAACTGAAAGGGAATACCAAAACCGAGAGACACAGGGTAAAAAGACAAACGACTCCAAAAGCAATACTTGCAAAACTGTTTGGTGTAAATCAACTGAACAACTCATGTGGGGAAAGGGAAAGGGGGAGGGGGAGGGAGGAATGAGGGAGGAGGTTACAAACAGTACAAGAAATGTATCCAATGCCTAACGTATGAAACTGTAACCTGTCTGTACATCAGTATGACAATAAAAATTTTAAAAAATGAAATTATATAAGTATAAATGCAAGGCTTTCCAAAACACAAACCTTACCATGGTATGGAGACCATATGGGCACAGTTTTCATTTTAACATATGGAGTACAGAAGAAATATCACAGTTGGTATCCAAACACATGACAACTCTTGACATTCATTCTGTGAAGTCCATCAGGCTGTACTGGACTTTTCATTAGAAAGAACCAACCTACTTTTCCCAGAAAATTCCTAATTATTAGTAATAAGTAACACTTTACGGTATCAAATGAAGTAAATACAGAAATAGATTTTTTTTTTTTTGCTAACTGTGGAGTCACTGCTGAAATTCTGGTAGTCATTTGTTCATTCCACACTATACTTATTATTTATTGATATGTTTGGAAATAAAAAAATATTATCAGAATAAGTTACTATCCAGTCAGGAAAGACATATAAGTTACTGTCTTAATTCAAAATAAAGCTCTCTTGTTTGCCTAATCATTATCATATACCTGGAATCCAGAGATCATAAGTTATAAAACCAGGCTTGACTAATATATGAATGAATACAACATTGATTCAAGGACATCATAGGGAAATCATAGTTTTAATACCTCTCATATGATATGACTATGGAACGAGTTCAACTCTCCAGCTAGTTACTCCAAACTACACCATAACCACCTGATGAGATGTCAGTTTCTTTCATATCCTTAGACAGCCCAGGCCCAGAGTTCAAGCCCCATGACTGAAAAAAAAAAAAAAAAGTCACGTGGACTTTCATGCCTGGGATGACATAGAACCATGTCTTCAGATTTCAGCCTCCTGAGTAGCTAGGATTATACATATGAGCCAAGGGTGCCCAGCTAACATTTTCTTATATATTTTCTTTTTCATTTAGTCCTTTCGCCAAGCCTAAGTACAGAAAGATAAAATATAATTTGGGTATGAATTTGTAACTCCACTGAAAATTGATTCCCTGGTTTAATAAACATGAGACTGTGAAATCCGGATTTCATTTTGGAATTAGGACTTTGTAATACTTCACTGTAGAGTAAACTGAATTCCAGCTAATGTTTCTGGGTAATATTCATTACCTATACAATTACTTGTACACCTCCTCCTTTATGTTTACCTTATGAAATGTTTGATATTAAATATGAGACATTCTTAACAAATATTGTTATATCAGGTTCCACTCTATTGAAGACATATGCTGTTATTTTAAAATTTATAAAGTTCCGGGGCTGGGGATATAGCCTAGTGGCAAGAGTGCCTGCCTTGGATACACGAGGCCCTAGGTTCGATTCCCCAGCACCACATATACAGAAAACGGCCAGAAGCGGCAGTGTGGCTCAAGTGGCAGAGTGCTAGCCTTGAGCGGGAAGAAGCCAGGGAAGGTGCTCGGGCCCTGAGTCCAAGGCCCAGGACTGGCCAAAAAAAAAAAAATTATAAAGTTCCTATATTATGTTGCATTTTAATTTATTAATACCTCATCTATGCTATAAACATATAATTTTAATTTGTCCGAATAACACTAAAATTTGTAAGTTCATGTTTACCTATTTGTAAAGATAACTAACTGTAGACAGCTGTTTAAAAACATGCAAAGCAAGTGGTGCTGTGGCTCAAAGTGATAAGCTCTGGCCTTGAAAGCAAAAGCTCAGAGAAAGCTCTTAGGCCCGGAGTTAGAGCACCACGACTGACCATAAAAACATGCAAACCAGTTTGGAGATTTTATTGATATATACTTTTTATATAAATTTATTTTATTTTATTTATTTATTTATCTATCTATCTATCTATTTATTTATTTATCTATCTATCTATCTATCTATCTATTTATTTATTTGTTTATTTGTTTATTTATTTATTTATTTATTTAATTATTTATTTTCCCAGTCCTGGGGCTTAGACTCAGGGCCTGAGCACTGTCTCTGGCTTCTTTTTGCTCAAGGCTAACATTCTGCCACTTGAGCCACAACGCCACTTCTGGTTGGTTTCTGGATTGGTTGGTGCTGGAGAATTGAATCCCGGGGATTCATGTATATGAGGCAAGCACTCTTGCCAGTAGGCCACATTCCCAGCCCAATTTTATTGATATATCATTTGATTCATGAAAAAAATAAGTGATAAACATAAGTATATGGCCTCAATATATACTTATGGATATAATGACTACTAATAAAAAACAATGCATAAGTGAGCCATGACAATAAAATAGATAGTAATAACCTCTAATAGATATTCTAAGGAGGTTATGGGGATATATTTTGATACACTTTGCTTTTACCTATTATATGTTTTTGATTCTGACCCTATTCCTACCACACATATGCAGACGGTCAAATTTAAATCATACAAAAAAGACATGATTTAATCCATGCAAATGGCTACAACAATATCTCCTCTTCTATAGCAGAGGCCTTATGTGTGATTCCCTCTTCTTTAAAAATAGAACCATGATTTTTGTTTGGGTTAGAACACTGCCAAAGTAATATTTAAAACCACTCTTACAAATATCGTTATGGTATACAACAGAATCTTTATATTCAATTTTAATGAGGTTTGCTGAAATGTTTTATTCTCTAACTATTGACTCTTCATATATTTAATAATTTTTAATAAAAGAATAGCATATTGGCTTAGGTTCCAGCAAAAATGTTGGAAATGAGAATTAAACAAAAAAGCACCAAAGGAAATTACTGGTGAAATCATGTTGCTACCATGCCAATTTCTCCTTACTTACCTTTGGACTTCTCCACATGTGGAAAACAAAATCAAAAGGAATCTTTAAGGCCAGATGTGAGAGCACATGCTTCAAATCCCAACTAATTGGAAGCTATGTGATTTGAGGCCAGCTTAGGCAAAAATTACTGAGATTCTATTTCAACCAATAAACCAGGTGTTGTGCTATTCTCTTTTTCATCCCAGCTATAACTGTACATGACAGGCAAGCCAGCAAAAAAAAAAAAAAAAAACCAAAGCACAACAACAGAGACTAGAAACCTAAAGCAAAAAGGAGGTATGATTCAAATGATAAAGTTCTCCTTATCAAGCACAATACCCAGAGTTCAAATCCCAGTAGTGGCAATCACTAATGAGCTTTACCTGATATTCTGTCCTAAACATCACTAGAAATGGGAGTTTCAGATTAATAAATTTTAAACAAATATAAGCAGGCCCATATTTCAGGATCATTTATCTTGCTGTTCAGCAACTGTAGAGTAGTGATCACAATGTAGATAGAACTCTTTAAATCAGATACTTTCTGGGTAGTTTAGTAATATCTTTGGTAATATTACACTTAATTTTAAGGATAAAAGTATTGAGATCAATATGCAGTGAGGCCAAAAGAGGACAATCATGGGAGAAAAGCACCCAATAGTAAGACCAAGCACCTCTTCACTTTTTTTTTCTAATCCTGGGGCTTGAACTCAGGGCCTGAGCACTGTCCCTGGCTTCCTTTTGCTCAAGGCTAGCACTGTACCTCTTGAGCCACAGAGTCACTTACAGATTTTTCTGCTTATGTGGTGCTGAGGAATTGAACCCAGGGCTTCGTGCATGCTAGGCAAACACTACCAGTAAGCCATATTCTGAGCACCCAAGCTCCTCTTAATATGTACATAAAATAATATACAGACTGAAAAGAACTCCAAAGATAAGGAAGAAAATGATTTTTTTTCTTATTTGTCTCACAGTTTTTAGAGGATTCTATATTCTTTACCTCACATATGGTGCATACACATGCACATCTGAAGGAAGGTGGGAGAACAGAATGAATGGAAAGCAGGTAAAAAATACAGCAGAGGGGCCCAAAAGCTGCTATAGACATCAATCAAAGTGAACTAAGCAACACAAGGGCAGTGACAGGAGGGAGGAAATGAGAGAGAAAGAGGAACAGATGATGCTAAGCAAAAAGAAAGAAATGTACATATCATCCGATCTGGAAAAAATAATTTTATTGTTAATGTTCACAGAGTTCATAAGCTTTGGAAATTTGAATGAGGATGTCCATTATTGGAAAGGCTAAAATGTGTACTATGAAATTTATGTTGTAATTTAATTTCAATAGAGGAAAAAAAAAGTATTGAGATCATAGTCTGTTATATAAAACATGTGCTGTGTCTGATTTTTATTTTTCTTAACAGACCCTCAATTGTTGTGGGCAGTATCTCATCCAAGTCTTCAGACCTTCTAGACCACATGATAGAAAGGTCCAAATACCTCATAATAAAATTCATTCTTATCTGTGGGACAGTGCTCCCTGATGTCAGTACTTGAAATATGTGTACAACAGTTAATGTCTAGTTTGTGTTTAACTTGTGGACAATTTGACTCATGAAACTACTCTTATGTTGTCTTTCTGTTATCTGCTAGAGGGCATAGAATTCCCCTGATATACTTGTATAAGTATATAGCGTATTATGATATGTATTACTCTAATTACGACATTCATTTATTCTTTCTCTGACCTTATTATCTTTAAATATTTAACATTATTTATTTCGTGCTTCTATTTTTGTTTGTTTCCTAAAGTATCTTTTTCACATGAGAAAGACAGGATATATAAATATTTTTAAAATAAATATTAACATATGAATTTACTCATTAAGCATATATTGAAAATTAAATTGTGGCAGAATCTGTTTAAGGTGAATGTTGTTTTACAGTAGAGAGGAGATAACTTTGAAGAACTTCTTATAATAGAACTTATATACAATGCCAGTACAAGCATAAAGTAGAGGGTAATAAACTCTATTTCATAGAAGATATGCTGTATCAGTCAACATTCTGTCAAGAAAGCATCATAGGTGATCTTGATATTTTTCTAAGAGGATCGTAAAGGAGTTGATAGAATAGGTGTGGGAAAGAATAAGAGATGACAAGGGTCCTAGAGGCTTGACACAGTAGGGAGCCTTCACTACCTGCATATAAAAGGGAAAAGGGTGGGGAGAGGAGTGAGCACACCTTTAGGAACCAGAGGAGATACATTGGGAGAGCATCATATTGAAGAGTGAAGCTCAATCAAAGATTTCTCCTACCAAAGAGACAAAAAATAACAAGTACCCCACCTGCTATGCTCCCAGTCTCCTCCAAAGTTCTTATGTCTCCCATTGCTTTAACATAGTGGAATCCATAGGGAGAGTATATTAATTCCCAAAGATTACCATACTAATCTACCACAAACTGGGCAACTTTGAATGGTAGAAAATTACTGTCTCAGTTCCAGACACTTGAAGTCCAAATTCAAGCTACTGGCAGGACTGCTTCCTTCTAAGCACTTTGAAAGAAAATTTGATCTACTTCCATCTCCTAGTCATAGTCTCAGGTGTTCTTGACTTTGTAAAGTTTCTCATGATACTGTCTTTTTCCACCATTATTCCTCTATGAGTCTCTGGGTAATGAATCCTTCTAAATCCAATATGTAAAGATGTCAATCATGTTGTAAAAGGACCATGTGAATAGTCCTTTGTAACTTGATAACTTCTGTAATATCACTGGAAAGAGGTCACAGTCTGAAGAATGGACAGTTAGAACTTCAACAACTCCAATTTTGAGGGGAAGTGACACAATCAGTCTATAATAGTGAAGCTTAGCATAGTGTAGATGATGAATGTTTTTATAATTCTACATACTTACTATCAGCAAAGATATACCCTAGCACTTCCAATAATCTTTAATTAACTGTATTATATTTAACAGAATAGATTTAGCGTGTTAAAGCCAAAGACTTTCAATTTAACAAAAACTTATGTGATTTTAAGATCACTCTAGATTTTGTTCATAAATGAAATTGAAGTACACTGTTTAAATTGTGCCTAAACTTGAAAATACTACCAAGTAATGACTTTGATACTTCATTCAACTATGTGCATTATCTAACAGTCATATGGCCAGATTATAATTTTATTTCATTATTTGAAAGCATAGAAATTTGCATACTTAATCATTCCATTTTGATTCCCCTAAGTTATTATAAAACTTACCAGTCCAGAATTAATTTTACTTTTGATAGCTATGAATTTAATTCAGTGTAGATGTTTAAATTCATTATATAAATAAATATCTGAAAATGTTAAGAGATTATGGAAGTTATTATTAAACTTTGAGTCAAATAGCTATCTTAAAACTTAGTGTCAGATTTACACATTAAAGTTCATTTAATGAAGTGAATGAAATTCATTGTCTACCATGTCCAAAAAATGCTGAAAATCTACATTTCTATCCTTTCTATTTAGCCCTGACTAAGACAAACAGATCCTCTGAGAATAACAGCCTTCCCTAGTGGACTAGGGAAAATTCACCCTCCTAAAGATATCAGTTCTTTGTATTTACCCATTAACACTATTTTTTAAATACACAAATCATCTCCTGGATTAGATTTCTTCTTCCCTAGGGTATCAAGCTGGGGACTTAGACTGGGAGTCAACACAGACTTTCCTAATTCTAACTGTGCATCCCTGTGTCACTCCAAATGGCAGGCACATGCCAATGCTCTCAGGAACTCCTTAAATTGGAATGTTGCAAACTTTGTTTTGTCCTGCAATAGCCTCAATGTGTAATTCCACAATCTCCATCTCCTACCTAGCTAGAATTGATCACAGGCTTTAGCCACATTGCTGGGAGTAAAATCCCTAGTGTTTAAAAAAAACAAAAACTGGAGGTATTGGGGTTTGAACTCAAGGCTTAATAAGAAGCTACTGGGAGTATGGCCTAGTGGCAAGATTGCTTGCCTCCTACACATGAAGCTCTCAGTTCGATTCCCCAGCACCACATATATGGAAAATGGCCAGAGGGGGCGCTGTGGCTCAAGTGGCAGAGTGCTAGCCTTGAGCAAGAAGAGTCCAGGGACAGTGCTCAGGCCCTGAGTCCAAGGCCCAGGACTGGCCAAAAAAAAAAAAAAAGAAGAAGAAAAAAAAAGAAGCTACCTCCTGAGTGACACCTTCAGTCCCACTTTCATCCTTAAAGACACAGGCTGAGACTTAATTTGGGTGCAGCAGCATACTTCATAATATAATTATGTCCATTCTTTTTTTTCTTTTTTATTGACATAAATTTATTTTCCAAAGTAAATTATTTCACCATAATATTTCTAAATAATATGTTTGGGTCATATCTATCCCTCTCTATTTCTTTTTTATACTTTTCTCAAACAGAAGATGAGATGCTGAATGGCATGTAGTACATATTGAATGAGTGTTAGTGTTATATATGAGAAGGAAATAGTTCCGAAATATTAGACCTGGGATCCAAACCAAACCATAAGTAATTCCAGGCAAGGCTGAATTCCTACCTCAGGCATATCCATACTCCCAGGAAAAGAGTATATAAAACCATTCAGTGCACTTTAGTTTCATTTACTTCCTTATCAATACATAGAGAGATTAGTCTAGGGTTTTAATTACATAAATAAATTTAAACAATATATACATATATATGTGTATGCCGATGCAATTTAATTGCTTCAAAATAAGACATTGACCAAGAAGTTGTACTCATTACCTGACTTATGAAATTGTTATCCTTTTGTACAACTACATCATCATCATCATCATCATCATCATCATCATCATCATGATTAACAGTTTATTCCATCTGATGTAATAAATTCTGATAACATTTATTTGATCTATTTTCCTGATATCTTAAAGTTACTGATTTGTATTTGTGAATTAATATTGTATCCTGCAAACTACCACTAGTTTTACTACTAGCTACCAAATCACTTTTCAGTTTTATTCTAATGATATAGCTTATATTTTCCAATACCATCAATTGCAGCTAATCTATTATGTCATTCTATATTTAAAGCAGGGTTCGTTTTCTCCAAATTTGCTAAATCTCTCTAATCATGATGAAAAAGTAGAAAAAGAACTGTTTTGACAGATTTGGTGATTCCCATCTCTTGAAGACAAATCAGGAGCAAGTTTCACTTTATGTCTACTATGCAAAATGTAATAAAATAGAATTGAGTGGTAGATATCACAAAGGAAGTGGCACTGACCTAGAAGTTTGAAAAATTGGGCCGTTTCCTTCTAGTGTTTATTACATTAGTAATTTCAGGAACCATAATTTCTCAGATCCCACTCTGTAAAGCAAGATAAGAGACACCAACTCCTATTTCCCTGACAGTTCATGTTTGTAAATTCTTGGTTAATTGGGCACAAGTAAATGTATTGACACAGTAAATGGGCCTACTGTAAATCACACTGAATTATAAATAAAGTAACAAAATAAAAACCACACTCCACAAGAAAAGGTAAATTTATATTTCTCTATATATTATTTTGTGATTTTTGAAAGAATGACTGTTATATACTGTCATACTATGGGCTACAGAAGATTTTAAGTCAGCTTAATAGGAGAATTGAGTAATTTTATACATCTTTTAAAGAACAAGTAAATATTTTGTGTAGAAAAAAGAGAATATCCGAAGAGTCTTACAGATATAGTTTTACCCAGTTATTTTTCAAATTAGTAACAGGCTGCTAACTATACAAATAAATACATGGAATTTTCCAGTGTATCAAATACAACTGGCAAGCATAAGATTGAAAGGATTATGCTTTAGTATTTCAGAATGCTTCAAATTTGAGATATAGACTCTAGAAACAAATATACTTGGTATAAATATTAGCCAATGATCCTATTAGGTTCATGGATTCTAAGATAATCATGATATTAACATGATTAATTATATCAACATGTTCTTTTAATATAAAATATTTCTAAAAATAAATCTACCTTTGACAAGAAAAATATGAGGTATGTTTTGTTTTG
This sequence comes from Perognathus longimembris pacificus, assembly GCF_023159225.1. NCBI lineage: Eukaryota > Metazoa > Chordata > Mammalia > Rodentia > Heteromyidae > Perognathus > Perognathus longimembris. The sequence goes on along the minus strand of NC_063179.1, from coordinate 29,507,063 downwards.
TTAAAAAAAAAAAAAAAGAAAGAAAGAAAGAGGGGCTGGGAATATGGCCTAGTGGCAAGAGAGCTTGCCTCATATACATGAAGCCCTGAGTTCGGTTCCCCAGCACCACATATATAGAAAATGGCCAGAAGTGGTGCTGTGGTTCAAGTGGCAGAGTGCTAGCCTTGAGCAAAAAGAAGCCAGGGACAGTGCTCAGGCCCTGAGTCCAAGGCCCAGGACTGGCAAAAAAAAAAAAAGAAAAAGAAAGAAAACTTTCAATAGGTGCTCTCTGAAGGATCTCTCAAGGGAAGGAAAGAAAGGAAGGAAGGGATGGAGGGAGGGAAGGACAGAAAGAAAAACCAAGCAAGCTTAACTTCTGTTTTCACAAAAATAAATGGTTTTACATGCATTAAGGTAAATCTTCCTTTAGAACCTGTTAGTTTCATCAACACCTCCCTCTGACAAGAGTATGCCTGATGGCTTGGATGTTTCCCTATAATTTCTACAGTCACAATGCTAGTAATGGGTCCACAGAGGAGGTACAATTGATCATTTGGATTCATGGGAGAAGAGGAACAAGACTACCAGTGGTGAGGGAAGGCAGGGCTGTACAACAATAGAATTTGGGATTTAATTGCAAAGAGAAATCTGGTGTCATTTACTAATTTAAAATTAAAGAAAAGCTTTGTACACTCATACACACCAACACATACATATACTCATACATATAAAACCCTCAGAGAGTGAAGAAGCAAGAATCACCAGTTTTAAATTGACAACTCTGCAACAGAAATTCTCTTTCGTATCAATAACCTATGACAATAGTGAATCTTAGTAATCCCTGATAAACTTCTTGTTGACTCTTGCCTATATTTGGTATTGTTTATTCTACTTCCCAAATGTGTCCTTAATTTGTTGTGTCATTTTCTCATACCATTTCTTTTTACTTGCTCTCTAATTGCTATGTTTGGGGTTTTGAATAGTCTCAAATTAAGTATGTCTCCTTTCCCACTTCACTCTCCCTTGTTGCCATTATTGAGACTGTCCATAAAGCCTCTCAAAATTACTTTTCATGGATATAACACTGACATTGCTGGTTTTGTTGGCACAAATATCTCAAAGTGCTGTCTGAACAAGAGAAGTCCATTGCCTCAGGACATCTCAGATCCTTGTTTATCTTCTCCTTCGATCAGTACTTGACACAATTTCCTTATGTAGTTCTAGAATAGCTTGTTTGTAGGTAGTTTACCTGGTAGGCTCCCATATTCTTTCAAATTCTATTGTTATTTCTAAGGTTGATTTCCTGATTACAGTCAATTTCTCTCTCATCAGTGCTTTCATAATTTTATCAAGTTATTTTTAGTTTTCATCTCACTCTCACTTATTCAGTCAAGTTTTCTTCAGCAAGGTATAGGACCTTCAAGGTCAGGGGCCATACATATTTATCTTAACAGTACAGGAAGTAAGTCATTTGTATTCATGTTCTATGGTATAGAAAATAAGGCTGCAGGTATTTATTTTCTTTTATGTTAAAGCAGAATAAAGATATTTTAAGAGATTTTTAGCAGCTTTCTATGTGGAGTTTTTTAGTTTTCACAATTTTTATTTTTATTTATTTATTTTTTTAAGTTTTTATTATAAAACTGATGTACAGAGAGGTTACAGTTTCATATGTTAGGCATTGGATACATTTCTTGTACTGCTTGTTACCTTGTCCCTCATACCCCCCTCCCCCCTCCCCCTTTCCCCCCCCGAGGTGTTCAGTTCGCTTACACCATACAGTTTTGCAAGTATTGCTTTTGTTGTTGTTTCTCTTAATTTACCCTTTGTCTCTCAATTTTGGTATTCCCTCTCAATTTCCTAATTCTAATACCAGTATACACGGTTTCCAATATACTCAGATGAGATTACAGAGATAGTGTAGATACAATCCAAGAAGGTGATACAAGAATATCATCAACAGTATAAACTACAGATACACATAGGATGTTGAAAGTAGTTACAACTGTGATATAACAATCATTTCCATAAAATGGAGTTCATTTCACTTAGCATCATCTTATGTGATCATAAGGGTATTGCTATTGGGCTCAATTTTTATTAAACATATAATTTTCAACTTTTAATATCTAGCTATCAAAAATTGCCACTGTATACTTTATAGTCATATATCAAAAGAGAAAAAAGAAAATTTTAAATTGTTGACAAGTGTGGGGAAGGGGTAAGAAAGACTAACGGGTTAAATTGAAAGTAAAATATAGTATGTATGTGTGGATACAACACAATAAACCCCTCTAAACAATTATTATATTATTATTTCAATAAATAAATGTCACTTCAAGGTATAGGCACTCAGTTTGAACCTCGTAGTTGTTTACATTAAATCTTTTAAACAATAGTTGAGAGAAGTTGTATGCATAAAATCTAATTTTAAATACAAAAACTCCATCCATCTTCTATTCTTGGAATGAAACAAAAATCTACCCTTGAAATAAATAATTAGAGTGCTATATAGGCTTTATTTTTAAAACAACATATGGTACTAAGGCACTTCTAAATTGAGTATTAAGAGATTATCCTGTACAACTTGCCGTCCTTCAGCCAAGGTGGATTCATTCAGGCCAGTCAACAGAGTTCTTCATGGAAAAATATTTTATACCTTATCCAATGCCTTTACCCATAGCCTGTTCTTTTATTTGTAAGTGAAACTTTTTTTAAGATAAAAATTGAAGTAATCCCCTAAGATACATTCCAAAGCACAAGCTTGGCTGACAGTCTCTGCCTCTGTCTCTCTCTGTCTCTCTCTGTGTCTCTCTATGTCTCTCTTTGTCTCTCTGTCTCTTTCACTCTCTCTCTGTCTCTGTCTCTCTGCCTGTCTCTGTCTCTCTCTCTCACTCTCTCTATCTCTGTCTCTCTCATAAACTGGTCTATTCAAGGGAGCTATGAGACAAACCAGCCAGCATGTCCTGGCTCTTGAAAACATGTCACTGACAAAGACAAATAAGTCTTAATGAGTTAAGGGGAGAATTTGACAGCTAAGATTTCTTGGGGAAGAACATCAGTACTAGGGACACAGTTCTGATCTATCAAGTTCCAAGTGAGCTTTGCAGAAATCGGTACAAGATGTGTATGGTGTGAGATTTTTTTAATGTAAATTGTTTTCAATAAATACATATGTTTGTTACAAAGGAGCTACTTTAAAGGGAAACATCCTTACTCACTATAACTCAAAGATGCAGCCAATCATGCAAGACACATAAGTGAAAGCAAAATCTACTCACTGAGGTTTGTAACTTCCAGTCAGTTCCTTTTCATATGTTCTAAATTTCAATTTATTCCAGAGGGCTGACATATTAATATGTCACTCTTTTCTACTTTTATTGAAGGGATAAAGCACAAAACTTCCATCCCTTGTCATAGATTCTGAAGACTCTCCCAGATTCTGAAGAATCTTTCCAACGTGATAGTTCATATACTTGTTAATATACTCCACATTCTTTCTTTCTTTTTAGGATTAAAATATATCCTGGGGCACGGTGGTACATGGATGTCATCTCAACAGTCATAAGGAAGAATTGTGGTCGGAGACCAGATCCAGCCAATAAATTATATAACCTATTAAGAAAAAAATCCTGGGCTGGGGATATAGCCTAGTGGCAAGAGTGCCTGCCTCAGATACACGAGGCCCTAGGTTCGATTCCCCAGCACCACATATACAGAAAACGGCCAGAAGCGGCGCTGTGGCTCAAGTGGCAGAGTGCTAGCCTTGAGCGGGAAGAAGCCAGGGACAGTGCTCAGGCCCTGAGTCCAAGGCCCAGGACTGGCCAAAAAAAAAAAAAAAAAAATCCTAAAGGAAAAAGGACTGGGTCATGTAGTAAAGTACATGCTATGTGGGGTCCTGAATTCAACCAAGTATGAAAGAGGATAGGAGGAAGATGTATTTTCATGACACCAAAACTCAATGACTTCTCTAATCAATTCATAGATAAGGTATCACTTTCAGTCGAATAATTTTAGCCAAACAAACAAAAGAAACATTGCTTCTTGGGAAGCAGAGCCTGAGCATAAGTGGAGTCCAGCCAGTTCTTATCAGAGAATGGCCTTTGTATGTTGTAGCATGCATATAACAGCCTGGATGCTGACTGCTAATGATAGGTATTGGTGAAATACAGCATGGAAGCCCATAGGCTAGCAGCAACCTTAGAAGCTGCAATGGAGAAGAGAAGCGGCAGAATACTGGTGCCTATTTTAAAGATGCCTTAGCTAAAAGTACATGAAATTTAAAAGCAACATCCAGTTCTACTTGGTATAGATTTCAATTTACAGACACCTACATATCACTAAGCATCATCTACAGTGTATATTTCTAATGCTGATTTCTTTATTCAAAGTAATAATCACAAAAGAAGGTTGGCATGGCTTATGGGGGGGGTTGTTGTTAGACCATTTCTGTCTGAAATTTTTGAGTAATCTTCAATTGCAACTAGAAGAGTAAAAAATATAATTACCTTGTATATTATGTCAGAGACCAACTGCTAAGCTATAGTCATTTTTGAAATAAAAGGTGTTGAGAGAAAAATAGAGAAGATAGAAATGCATGCCTACTGTAACAGAGTTACACAGCAATTCTAAAACAAATAAGAATCAGGCTTATCTTGAATCAACTGACAGTGAAAACTTGATCAATAGGAAGGATTTTAGAAATAACAGAGATAATCTGCTAAAATTATACTTGAATTCAATTACCAAAAAAGAGCTCATTTTAATTTATTTGCAGGAACCTACATTTTTTCAGAGACATATTTGTCCAAATGAAATGTCTTCAAACTCAAAAATTTTAAATGTGAAAATTCACTTAAGGCATTACAATCTATATGAACAGACTCATACTTTCATTGCATGTCTGATTAGAAAACCATGAAATAAAACCTAGCTACAATAACTTTTCAAAATATCAGAATTTTTCTCAGAGACACAGTTGACATGGTATGAAATTAAACCACACACTGTAAAACAAAACAAAATTCAAAGTCATGGCTTCATTCCCAGAGTGCAAAGCATACAACAATTTGAATAAGGGAAATGGTCTTTACATAAAATGAAAAAAGTAAATAATATTTAGACTCTTTTAATCCTGCAATATAAAATGAGACTCTCACTGTACCAATTCTACAAACATGCTTGCTTCTAAACTATACTTCCATATGAAAAACATAAGAGAGAAAATTTAATGTCCTAGATCTCACTGTCTTGTAACAAATAATAGTTTCTCATATCAAGGCAAATTTTACATGTTCTTTTCAATAATTGAAAAATACAGTCTGTAATATGAATATAATACATATACATATTTATCCATTAAGCATATCCTATGCATGGAATTTTGTACTTTTTTTTTGCCAATCCTGGGGTTTGAACTCAGGACCTGAACACTGTCTCTGGCTTCTTTTTGTCCAAGGCTAGCACTCCACTTCTTGAGCCACAGCGCCACTTCCATTTTTTTCTGTTTATGTACTAAGAAAGTGAAACCCGGGCTTCATGCATTCTAGGCGAGCATTCTATTGCTAAGCCTCATTTCCAGCAAGAATTTTTTATACTTTTCTGTAATCTTTATTCTTGTAGGTCTAGTTCTCCAGCCCATCATTTCCCTTCATATTAAGAACTTTCCTTTCAGTGGTTTGTACTACATTGTTCTTTAAAGTGATGAAATCTGTTTCTGTAGGATCTATGTTCCTACAGAATTCAGACTGACACAAGGGATTGTGATGGTGACAGTGGCAGTGGTGGAAGTAGAGGTGAAAGTTATTCTTTTTCACTTTCTTCAGCATATCCCTTAGCTTTCATTATTTGTAAAGAGAAGTCCACTTTCATTTCTATCACCTCCCAATCCTCTTCTAGAACTTCAAGCTTTTCTTCTTCATTTTGAAATTCAGTAATTGTACTACTATATGCCTAGATGTAGTTTTCTTTTTGTCTTTATCACTTTAGAGTGTTTGGGATCTGTATGTTCATGCCTTAGGGAAAGTTTTCATCATTATTTCAAAATATTTTTTTGTCCCAATTCTTCTGTCATATTATTCTAGAATTCCAATTACATGATGTTAGACACTTGCATTATCTGTGAGGCTATACTTACTCTTTGTCCTTCAATTCTTTCCTTCTGTCCTTCAGATTGTATAAATTCCATCTTTAACTCCACTCACTTTGTTTTCTGTCACCTCCAATCTTCTTCTAAGCCTATCCAGTGATTTTCTTTCTCATTTCAGTCACCACATTTTCAGCATTACTTTTTTCATCTTATTTTTTTAATAGTTTATGTTTCACTGCTGAGATTCCATTCTGAGTCCATTCATTCCATTCCTATTTTCCTTTAAGTCCCTGAAAACTGTAATAGCTGTTCTAACATTTCTGTCTACTAATAGAAACAAGTCAGTTAGCCATTGTCACATTCTACCAATTGCTTGTTGTTGCGCATAAGTCAGATTTTACTGCTTTTTCACAATTATATGGATTTTAATTGCACAATAAGTGTTAAGATGCATCTGGATTTTGTTGTATTTCTTTGAAAATGCATTGTATTCTAAGAGATAGTCAATATAATTGAATTTAAACTCTACACACACCATGCCTTAAAGTTAGCAAAAAATAAAATCCTGAATCAGTTCTTCTAGCTGAAATTGCTGCTTTGGAATTAGTCTCTACAAGCCCATGCACAATTTTGCAGCCAGCATCCATAATTCATAGGCCACATAAAACTTCCGAGAGATTTTTGTGCTAAGATTTTGTTATTTCATCCTTTCTGAACACTTTTTTCAAGAATTTCTGTTAAATTTATAGTTGTTCTTTTAGTTTTAAACTGTGCTCTGACAGTTCAAGTCAGGAAAATTACAACGTGCTGTTCTCAAGGTTGTATAAAGTGTAAAATGTTATACTGCATCAAATCTGCAAAATTTAAAATCTTGTTAGATGTAATTCCTGTCTTTCACAAGTAGTGGTGAACTTTGATTCATCTCTAGCAGCCTAAATCAATGAAAGTATTTGTCTTTATATGGTGCTTATTATGTGCTAAAGTTTTACCAAATCAGAAAGGATTTAATATTGAATGTTTTAAATTATTTAAGAACTCACTAATGTATTGGTTCACAGGCAAATAGCTATGAGTTGTATGAGTAGTATCTTTGCCAGAAAATATTTGCCACATGTTAGATCCTTAATTGTTTTGTAATATCTTCTTACTGTGTTCTTTGAGAGTCTGGATTTTTTTTGTTTGTTTGCTTGGATTTCTGCTTCTCTTCCCAGTTTCTGTTTGAATATTTGACCACAGCAATCTCAAGAATATTCCTAGAATCATATAAGAAACTGAAGATGGCAATTCTAAAGGATAGCACTAACTTTGTAATAAACACCAATATTAGTGGATCTCTGACTAAAAGTTAATGAGTCCAGGTTTCCTCCTAACTAACAAGAAAAGAGAAATGCTACAATTGTATATTAAGTGGCCCTGCTATAGAATGTAATCTTTCTCTTTTTTGCAATGTAATTACAGTTAATTGACAGTTGCTAAGAAAATGGTACAAAATTAATACAAGTGCTCCTATATTTATCTGTAGTTTGCTGTTTTGGTGGGTATTCAAAATCCAAATAAACTCAGGCATGGTACTGTAATTCCAACTCCAATCATAAGGGCATTTTGCAAGAGTTGAATTCACATTTTTAGTAGAAAAATCGGCAATGGGGTTCTTAATCTTGCAACCACAATGCAAGGCACACTAATATTACATTTACAATAAAAAATGAAATATCAACTCCATGTATTAGGATAAAAACTACATACTGAAAAATAGCTGACAGAGTAATATCCAAAGTATTTATATATTATTTGATTTGAATCTAAAAAATAATCCTGTGATTCAGATACTATCACATGTCATTAAGAATGGAACATCAAGAATCTAATGCTTGCATAAGTTTCCATAGCTGATAATGGAGAACTAGTATCTAAAACTGAAAGAAATGTAAAGTCAATGTTCTAATGGCAAATAAAAAGATTTAATCTGATCTAAGCACCTGTAGCTAACAGCCATAGTCTTAGCTATTTGGAAGTTTTAGATTGAGAGGAACTTAGTTTGAGGCCAATCCAAGATGAAAAGTTTGTGTGATCCCTTCTCAACCAAAAGCTTGAGATATGGTGGCACATACTTATATTCTAGTTATGAGGAGAAGCTTAAAACATATAGGTCATGATCAAGTAATATGTCCCAATGAGAAGTGAGGCCCTATCTCAAAAGAAAAATAAACACTGTACAATTAATTCAGATTTATTTTTTAATTGCTAGAGGTATGACTAAGTAATAGAGATCCTGCCTGGAAAACATGAGGCCATAAGTTCAAATCTCAGTATAGAAAAAGAAAACAAACAACAAAAGAAACTAGCTATTTCATTTGCAATATTCAATGCAATATTGAATATTTTTTATGAAAAGTAAAATTACAAAACACACCTAATTCTTAGTGAGTTGAAATAATGCACTTATTTAATTATAACAGTATAGTATAAACTGTACACACTGGTAATGAAGTCACACATAAATTGGAAGATTTCATATGGTAAGAAAAAAATGAAAGTAAGTTTATTATTTATACAAGAATTCCTTTAAGATAGGATTTATTATAAAATAGACAGTCTTCAATAATATATTTCCACATTTAGATATTATCAAATACAGTTTGAAAGGTACATGTTCATTTTGTACTAATGGGCTCTTTTTCATTTATTCATGTAATAATTGATTTTTTCCCTCTACTCACATCCAAAACAATCAAGCCTGTATAAAAGAAGGGTTATGAAATCAACAGTTACTACTTTCCATTTGTAACCTACAGCCAGTGTCACCAAGCTGAAAACTTTATAAAACCTTCTAAATATTTTAGTCCTCATACCTGTTTAATATGAAAGGTATGTGCCAGATTTGCATTATGTATTAAATCACAGAGATTCTGAGAACATGTTCACAAATCTTGAGCATCATTTCCATGCCCTTATTTCCATATGACCTATGTTTTCCTACAATCCTTTTAGTTCAAACTGTGAAAAGGCATTACAAAAAAGTACAAATGACTTCATGACTTTACTTACCTTATTTTCATAATATGTGCTAAAGTAAACAAAATACTACACCATTTTATTATATTTCTATTATTATTGAGACTTAACTAATTCATCATGTATTTATGTCTTATGTTCTATATGTGTAACTTGAAATTTTTGTTACATATTTACTAAGCTGTTACAATTTCCTTATTGAGCTTTCTAAATGCAATGCCTAAAGGCAAAAGTCTGACACTATATGACTTAGGATTTTGTTGTTGCTGTTGTTTCCTCGCTGTGGCAAATACATGCGAGAAACAATTTAAAGGAAGGAAAGGCTTGTTTCAGAGTCTCATAGGATTTTTCCTCATGAAAGAGACGGTTTGTCATGTCAGCACAGGTCACCTTGGATTGGCCAGGAAGAAGGTAAAAGAAAAACTTGGGAGTTAGCAGACTTTATCCACTTTTTCCCTTTTACTTCATAAGGGTTAAACCTAAGGGATGTGCTGCCTACCTACCCTCTGGTCAAATCTTCCTCTCTTAGTTAATCCTCTCTGGAAAGGCTCATGGACACACCCAGATGTTGATTCACCCAAGTGCTTTTCAATGTAGTGGAGCTGACAATCAAACTTCACCATGGCAACTGGCAATCCCCCACTTATTCTCCTAGAGGCAAAACAATGTACTGCTTACTGTAATTTTAGTGGTAGGATGTATTGGGCCATATGATCTCAAATGTGAAATAAATCTGGTTCCATAACCTGAGCTGATAAATGAATTCTTACTATGGGCTTCTCTTCTAAACAATAGAACAAAACTAAAACTCAAAGGAAACAATATTTTCTAAAGGAATCCTTGATATGTTCTTTAAAAATATTTTAAAAATGTAATAGAAGAGTTGCTCATTTTACTAGATGATTGATAAATCTTCTATTACTAGTGTTGTTGGTGTCAGTCTATTCTGTAAAGATAGTACTTACATAAATGTTAACTTAAGCTTTGGGGGATAAACACCATTATATTCTAAAAGCACATTTAATGCATTTTGGTAGCTACCATGAATAGTTCTAGTTCTCCCATCTGCACTTGCTTGGAAGTACAGGATAAAACTCATTTGAGGATTAAAGTTTCCTTCAATTTAGTTTCTAGGAAACCATTCATAAAATCACAGCTGTAGCTAATTTCCATTTCTATGGATTTTGCATTTGTTAAAAGTAGAGAAACAAGTTCATATTATTTTTGAAAGCTGTGTACTGAATACTAAACTGTCATATTTGAAGTATAGAGATCTTAATAATTCACAGAATGACGTCATTATCCCTATTCTTAAGTAAAACTCTGATGCATGCTAGCAACATGTATTAGTTCATTAGATCTCTCTACAAAGCAAAATTTTGAAAAATCACTTCATATTCTGTGAAACACATGTCTGCCAAAATGTTATGACCAAATGCCAGACTGGGTATTACTATGAATATATAGAGAGTAACCAATACCAGAAAACCAATCAATGAACAAAGACTTTTTTTAAAAATACAGGCTATTTCTTGCACATCTCATTTCAATTCAAGCAAATGAACAGGGGGACTTCCAACATTGTTTAGTATCTATGAAAGATTGTGCCATATATACACAGAGATATGTATATATGTACATATGCACACATATATGTATGTATATATATATATATATATGGGGGGGTGCCTATGTGTGTAGAGACAGAGATAGAGACAGAGAAAGGAAATGAATGATATACTGAGGTACCAATGTATTTTCAAGCAGTCATGGAGCAATGTAGAAAACTGAATATAGATAAAATCTGCAGTTTCAAAACAGTGTAAAATTGTTGGGGACTCAGTTTTGGCCTTGAGCGAGATGCTGCCCTTCCCCCAGCCCTGGGACAGTGTGGGAGGGAGCCCCCTCCCACCTTCCGGCCTCAACTGGAAAAGAAGCCCCCCGCCCCTGGGGGACGAACATGTGCTTGCCACCATGATAGGGTTGTCCAGCCCACAAAGGAAGTTTCATGACATCACCTGATGGGCACCTTGGCTTAGCCAATGGCCCAAGTCCTTCCTTTCCTGCCATTACCGCTATATAAGCCCTCCTCCCAATTAAATTCTTTGAGACTCATTTAACCATCACAGCGTCTCCCTGATGCCTTCTTCCGCCTCCATTCCTGGTGACATGTGAGGGGATCGTGGGGAGGGGAGGCTTCAGCAACATTTCCTCAACTTAGTGTATTTCCATAAGAGTACGCCTTGGCCTTTTGCCGGCGGAAGGCAAGGCCAAGTGCTCTTTCATAGATTTTGGGGTTCAAGCATTTTCCCCGGGAGATCGGGGAGAAAGGGATCCATCAGATCCCGACATAAAATATTATCTCATCAAGGACATTTTATCTAAATTGTAGTTATTACAATGGTATAAAATTTCATTGGTAAAAATGCTTTTTCATTTCATATTCCAACATTGTAGTTTTATACTCTGACAATTTTTGTTCTTTAAACTTACACAGTTTATCAGCTCTACAGAATGACTCTGTATAATTCTATAAATAATTTATAAGCCAGAGGGCTCATACATGCTTGTAGACTTACTTACACAAATGGCTGAGAACAAAGGCTCATGGTTTAATAACAAGCTAAAAAAAAAAAAAGGAGGGATGTAAACATGGCCCAAGTGGTAGTGTAATAGCCTAAGGATCATGGGGCCTATACTTATGAAGATAAATTGATATAATTGGGAATTCTTATTCAATGAATGACTATTTTCCAATTACCGATAAATTACAAAAATACTATCTGATTTAATTAATTTTTGTATTATTTGTAAATAGTACAGAGGATAATAAATTAAGACCCATGCAGTGGTTAGATTTATAATAAGATAGATCAACATTCTGAAGTTAAAATATATGCACTGTGATCAATCAAGTTCCACTTTTGCCATTATACTCAAGATCATCCCACATATTCTGCTAGAAGTCCACAATCCAGATAGTGAGTCACAGAAGCAGATTAATTGTAAAATTTTGTATATGATCTTCATCTAAAGGAAAGGCTGGTCTATAAATAATGTCTTTAGTAAAATCTATCGCATTTCTCGAAAGAACTGAAAAGGCTTCAATAAATCTGATTTCTTCATTAACATCAGCAGCAGTAATTCTCTCTCTAATGTCTGATCAGAGCTTCCCATCTCTCAAACTGTGAATTCACAATGCCTTTTGTGTTTGATGTCATGTAGGTAAAAGTGGAGGGAGGATTAGGCAGCATTGGATTCAAATAATACAGTACTCATCAAACAACAGCGTTTCATTTCTAGCAAGTCCATGTTCCTTTACAATGTAGTAATATCTTGCAACTGAGGGATGAAAATATAAATGTACTTTACAAAATATCATTTTATCTTACTTTATTACCCCCAGCCATACATTTAATCAAGTAATAATATGTTTGAAATATCCTCCTTGATTAACCAGAACAGAATTCAATAACAAAATATCATCAGTACATTCAATTCATATCTGAAAAATTGTCACATCTGAAACTATTTTGATCAGATTTGTTATTTCAAGGAAGAATTAAAGTTTCCAAAGTTAGTAAGAAGACTTGATAAGCCCAGAAATAAGCTTTATTTTTTCCACCAAGAATGTGACCTATGTTACAGGAGAACTCTCAGGAGGATCTTTATGACTAAACTGCCTATTTTTGTAAGTCTATCATAAGAATTCCTATCAAAGAGTAGTATTAAAAGATAAATGAGTTTTTGATCAGCAAACACATATATGTCTTCTGTATTAAAGAAATGGATGTAAAAACATTGAAGACTCTGGATATATAGAGCCTCATAATGACAGATGACACACATATGAAGATGAAATTAACCAAAAATTGAAAAAAAATAGAATATGCCACACCAAGATTAGTCACTACAGTGTACAGATTCCTGCAAACATAGGTGACTTGGAGAAGAGCAAATTCAGAGATGGGCCTTCTCCGAAACTCCCTTATCTCACCAAAGGCAGATCCTTCAAAAGGAATGCAATTGCCATAATTCTGCTATCAAGAATCTCTCCCACCAAGGAAAATTAAATGCACCACTGGAAAGCAGAGTAGGGACACACAGTTAAAGACACACAGAATTCACCACAAGCCAGCTGTGAACCCATTAAACTTTTCCCCAAGTCATTTAATATCCCCTGTAGGGATCTATCTCAGGATATATTTTATCTTCTAACTTTAAGAATATCAAGAATAAAGTATTATGTCACTCATTTCCACACTCTTTTTCCAATACATTAAACTCACATTGCCCTCAACATCCAATTTATCTATAGAATGTCCAGCTTTTCCCTCAGCTTCAACCCTAAGCCACTGACACCCTGCTGATTTTACATATTCCTTTCTCACACCTTAAAACCTTGTTAACCCAATAAAAACTATCTATGCCATGCTACTAAGCTGGACACACTACAGTCCAATCCACCCTGTGGCAATTTAGAATAATCATTAAGTAACCAGTAGAAAGCCACAAAGATTAGTAAGTCTGTAAAAGAAGCTAATTAATTGTCCATGAATTATCAGTGTGGCACTTTGGTAAAGTTATCTGGACCTTAACATTTAATCCTCTCATGAGACAACCTGATTAACTTTTTTAATAGCAGTTTTTCATAAGGTATCTCACCTCATTCTTGACCCTTAGCCTTTCTCAGCATTTCTGGAAGGCAGATAAATAGGGGTAGATCTAAGGTATGTAAAGTAAGAAATTTCTTTGTAAATAAAAAAAGTTTACATTTTCATAGCTGTTTTGATGCTGCTGCTTCAAAATGCACCAAAGGCAAAACGCCCACATCAAAACACTTGGCTTTGAAATAAACTGCTTGCAGTCACTTTCCTTTAAAATCTAGCAAAATGTTCATGATGTTACTTAGGATATTATAAAATTTTCCATTTTCTTCCTATGGGAGTAAAATAAAAATTTCAGAAACATTTCTGTAATTATGTAGCAAATAGTTATTTGACTGAGACTTTCAAGTGATTCATAGCCTTTCCATATCTTCAACAGGTGAATATTATAAGCAGTGTCTTTAGATATAATTACAAGCATTTATAATGTCCATTATAAGCAACTCTCTTAAATAGGAATCCGTTGCTTTCTGTAATAAAAGTAAGCCTTCAATCTCTTGGATGTCTCCTTTAAATATCACATTCAAGTAGTCTTTTCCTGAAACTTATTCTTTGTGCTTTCCCTGTCTCATCCTTGTCCCTCCCATGTCTACTGATTCTCATGTAATTCATGGAGCTCAATAAATATATGGCTATTATTTCAATCCCTTTCATAGAACAAGCAATGAGAAGGTGGCATACATCTTTTAGAGGTCCCAACTATAAATACCACTCCAAACACAGAGCCTCTCTCTCTCTCTCTCTCTCTCTCTCTCTCTCTCTCTCTCTCTCTCTCTCTCTCTCTCTCTCTCTCTCTCTCTCTCCTACTGCTAAGCAGCTGCTTTCTTAAAATTCATTTTCCAGCTTCTTCCTGTTTCTACCACTGACTGGCCAGTCCTTTCTCCTACGACTTGTCATAACTTCAGCTATCATTTAAGTTTGGAGCCTTTTTTGTTCATTGTTTTTAAGCATGATTAATGCACCAATATTGAAACCTCCCGATTTCTGCCAAAGCTCTCTGCTTTTTCACTTCTGGAGGTTATTATTTTTGTTCTTATTTTTCTTTCTGGATTTTACTCTGATCCTTTCAGCCCAATACCAATTGATCTGGAAACCTAAAATTCTCCTAGGTACTCATCACAATGTCCCTTCAATTTACAATAAAATATAATTCTTGCTTTTACTTCTTTGTCAGCTGCTCATCTTACAGTGTTGTCTCATTCTACATTACTAAGACAACTCAGAATAAAAATGTTAAACTATCACACACTGCATCCTAATTGCTTTGACACATCCTAGTTATCATTCCTCCTATGTAAGGAATATAACGATTGCCATCCATGTCTTTGCAAATTATGCAGTATCATTCTTCCTAATGGGCGAGTTAAATTCCATTATTCATATACCCTACATTTTCTTCATCCATTGGTCCACTGAGTGACATGTGTGCTGACTCCACACCTGGGCTATGGTGAGTACTGCTGCAATGAACATGCTTCTGCAGGTGGCTTTACTATACCCTAGTTTGTAATCTTTTGGATAAATGGCCCCAGGGTAGAATTGCTGAGACATAGGATAGTTGTATTTTTAGCATTTTTAACACTAACTTTTGAAGACTGATCAATATTAAAGTTTCTTTTTTTATTTTTCCAATCCTGGGGCTTGGACTCAGTGCCTGAGCACTATCCCTAGCTTCCTTTTGCTCAAGGCTAGCACTCTGCCAACTTGTACCACAGCACCACTTCTGGCCTTTTCTATATATGTGGTGTTGAGGAATCAAATCTAGGGCTTCATGTATACAAGGCAAGCACTCTTGCCACTAGGCCATATTCCCAGCCCCTAAAGTTTCTGATTCTACAAGTCCTCTGAGTTTTATTTGCCTTTTGTTTAAAATAAGTTAGAAATTTTCACTAGTTTACCAAAAAAAAATTCAGGATTTAAATTAGAAAATAGAAGCTATTAAAATAGCATTTAAAAGATGAAGGCATGATTTTTAAATAAACTTAGTCATTAATAAAACAAACTAAAGGACAGTAGCTCAGAGATCATGGAATAATTACAATTGTATGAATAAATTTGAATGGAGTTCCCAACTAATTATATATATATAATTATATAATATATAATATATTATATATAATTTTATATATTATATTATAATTCATATATCATTATAATTATATATTATATAATATAATGATATTATTATATAATATTATTATATAATTATATTATTTAATTATATATTATTTAATTATATAATTATATTATTATATAATAATTATATTAATTAATTAATTTATATATAAATACATATACATATATAATTATATATTATATATATTTGATTCTATTTCTCTCCACCCCCTGCATAGATGTACCTCTAATCTCAAAGACAAATAAAATAAAGAAAACATTAAATATTGCCACAAATAAAACACTAAAGGTATCATTAGTAGACAACGAAGTTGGCATATTTTCTAATTTTACAGTATTTTATTGAGTCATAAAATGACATGTATATTCTACACAATTAAGAAAATTGAAGGAATGGGTAGGGTTGAGAAGGATGAGGAGAATGATGAAAGGGATGACAGTGCTCAAGATTCACTGATTCATATATGAATTTTTTAATGGAAACTCAACTACTTAAAGATAAATATACAATTAAGAAAATAAGAAATGGATGACATAGTGGGAAAACACAGGGGAAAAAGTGTTTCTCCTAAAACATGCTTAAGTATGGAGCAAAGAAAGATGTGTGTTACTGAGCTTGAATTCCTATTTATACTTAGAGTTGGTAGGATCATTGCTCATGCATAAGAATTTGAGTGGTTTTATCACTAGTTCCTAAGAGGGAACCTAGGTAATAAAAATATCTTTATTATTTAGATGCCCTTTGAACTACACGTGATTTGTGCTAGGGATATAACTCTGAATGGAGACTAGCCACCAGAAAAGTGAATCATGTGATTAGAAGGGGTTGGGGCTTTGACCAAGCCTGACCCCAGGAAAGGAAAAGGGCTCCAGAAAGCAAAAATGGAATTAAATGACATGATTAATGATTCAATATTCCAATTAAGAAGACTCCAATAGAACTGTAGGCATCACCAGGTGCCAATGGCTCATGCTTATAATCGTAGCTACTCAAGAGGCAGTTTGAAGCCAGCCCAGGCAGAAAAGTCCATAAGATTCCAACAAATTCCAATAAACAACTCAGAAAAAGCCAGATGTGGGGCTGTGGCTCAAGTGGTAGAGCACTATCCTTAAGTACAAAAAGGCTCAGGACAGTACCCAGGCCCTGAGTTCAAGCACAGAACCAATAAACATAAATATATAAATAAAAACCTGTAGACATCATAAGTCCTGGTTGGTGAATGGTCCATAACAGTAATGCAAACCTAATTCAAAAGGGAGAAAATACAATCTTCTGAGACTCAGCTAGACTTTGCCCACATGCCTGTTCCTAATTTAAATATTTCATTGTAAACCTGGGACCTAGATAAATAGCACTTTGTGGATTTCTGTATCTCTGTAAGTCAGTCTATAAAATAGTCAACTGGGAATCTACTGGATTTGTATTCTGTGGGTCAAAAATACACATGACCTGGGGGCTCTCAAAATAATGCTAACAGCTCATGTGACCACACTGTCTCAGGATAATGACTTTATAGCTGTAGAATCTGTTCATATCTCTGAGAGTTTAACATCAAAGTTACATTGTATCATATTTTGTGGTTCTATTATTGTTTGTGTATACACACATATTACATCTTCCTAAGGTAACAAAAACTTTTCCTACTATATCTTGCTGTTGATAACATCAGCCAAATGTTGTTACCAAAGAAAAGGTCTTGGTTGGGTTTGTTCACTTAAAATGTAGTTATATTTTGCATGCATATACATATGTCCATGATACCATAAGAGGCCATTAATGAATACTTAAGGAAAAATAGCATCCACACAGGCGATTCTTTGACATGAGCCCTGTGATTTACAATATTAAGATAGTGAGAAAGTGCTGAAGTAAATGTAATTCAAGAAATGACTAAAAGAAAATTTTCAACATTTACTTTCTACAGACTACCTTGGAATAAAATTGGATTAACAAATGTACAAAACAAAACTTCCTCTAGATCATACTTATCTATATCACATTTAATGTAAATGCAATTATTTCTTTTAAAACCAAAGCTAACACCTAATTTTTCTGGATGGAAAGGTAAACAAAAAAAGTTAATTTTATTTTGACTTAGGTGATATATGTTGAGTACTGGATAGGCCATTGAAAAATAGCACTTGAAAAAGAAAATTAAAAACAACTTAGCGTCAAACAAGAGATTTCAATCTGTATGCAGCAATCTTTTGTACAGAGGAACAAACATGGGTGAGTAAATTGAAAGTATTCTGATAGCTTTCTTTTGAATAATCTTTTAATCAGCCTCAAAAAAAACTTAGTATTTATTATACATAGTTTTTTTTAAATGATTTAGTAAACTTACAATGCATAATGAGATCTCTAGGTCATCTCATTAATGCACTGAATAAAATGTTGACTGATATAAGAAAAAAATTAGATTTATTATGGAATTCCTACATCATGCCAAACCAGTATTAACTATTATCAAATCAGCTACTTAATATAATTTTTTCCTAAGTCTTTGACTCTCATTTTCTGTTTGGGGAATTTATTTGTTCTCCATTTCTCCCTACTTTAAACTCACCTTATAAAAATACCTAAAACTAAAGAAAAAGTAATATAAATCATTCCTGAAAATTTTCAATAAATCTTATACTTTCAATTAACTAATACAAATATCCAAGAACAATTATCATATACATCAAGTACTATTAGAAAATATTTAATAAATTTTGCATGCTTTCTCAATAATTTTGGAATTAAATTTCTATGCACAAATGAAAATGTTGAGTCATATGAAAGAAAGGAACAGATCAAAGTGTGATACAAAGGGGTTATAGATTCATATGAAAGGCAATTGAGTATATTTCTTGTTCTACTAGTTACCTCCTCCCTCATCCCCCCCTTCCTCTTTCCCACTCCCCCCAAGAGTTGTGCAGTTGGTTTACACCAAATGGTTTTGTAAGAATTGTTTTTTGAATGGCTTGTCTTTTTGTTCTTTGTCTCTCAAGTTTGGTATTCCCTCTCCCTTCCCCAGTTCTAATACCCGTATAAACAGTGTCCAGGTGTCAGATGTGATACACTGGTATCAAGGGTACAGCCACAGGAAGGGAGTACAAGAGAATCAAAATTAAACAAACCAATTAGTCAAACAGACAAGGAAAAAGAAAAAAAAAGTAGTACAAGTTCACATGGCATGTTGAAAATAATTACAACAGTGGTATACCTCTTGTTTCCATAATGTGGGGTTCATTTCACTTGGCATCTTCTTATGTGGTCTTATGGGTGTAGCTACTGGGGTATTTTGATCTTCTACCATGACTACAGTATTCTTAAAATGACAGTTACTTTGTTTTGAAGATATGCTGTTGTATGCTAGTACCTTTTAAAATGATGAAATAGTAAACTTATTCTTTACAAAAGGCCCTGATTCACTGGCAAGTTGATGTTAAAACAAGCCAGCTATAATTGTCAGTGTAAAGAAAGACATTTTTAAAAATCTTAAAAAAATAATATACAGGTGTCACCCTCAATTGCATCTATTATTAATCTGTATCAGACCAAGAGAAAATAAAAGACAGCAGAAGAAAAAGAAGAGAGGATCTGTAGCACAGTGGTGATATATAGATCTGTGTTTGTTAAGAACTCTTTTTTTTCTGCCCTGTAAACTAAAAATACCTTTGTAACATAGCCCAAAGTAATTATATTGTCAGAAGCATCTTCTCTGTATTGTAGTCAAATTAAATTGAACTAAAATCCATCATGGGAAGACGATATCAGAAATAAAACAATAAAACCGCCTGCTGCTAAAGCCCTATCCAACAGCATTTACTAAGAAACTCATGATCTATGACTCATAATATGGCACACTTCTCTCATATTTTTTCACGGAGATGACATCAAATTTATTACAGACATTCTCAAATCCTTATAAGCCAATGGGAGTCATGAATAAAGAATCACCATTAATTTGAGAATACTTTCCCCAGTGCTTAATAAACGCTACAGAATTAGTTGACTGATAAAGCCTAAAAGAACTCTTAACGTGAGTATTATTTCCTCCATTGAATATATTTGCATGCAAAAAGATGAATTAAGAACTGTTTTAAGGTGACAAAGTGAGGAAGGCAATTTCCTAAGCTCCCTCTGAGATCCCAGTTTTACCATTACAGAGAAACTTTAACCCCTAGAAAGATAGCCCACGTAAGTTCTAACAGTATAGGGATTCTGGCTAGAAAGGAAAAATTGACTTTGCTAGCCTGAAAACACAGATTTGAGCTCCAGGCAGCATCCCACCACCACACCAGTGCTGGCACCAACACAGAGCCCAGCACTCTAAGCACCTAAAGCACAGAGTAGCAACTAGGAAGAAATCGTGCAGATAGCAACAGACACATGGATCGCAGGTTGAGCATGGACGGGCTGAAATCACAGAGAAAGCATGACTAGGCCATGAAAGACATTCTCACTCGCATCTACAGAGCAGCATCTGGAAGGTAACCCTTGCCCCATCACCAGAGCTAAGTGCCATCTTTGACTCTGGCGTAGACCCAGCCAGAGAAGACTGGAAATAAAGCAGGCCAGGGGAAAGCAAGGACTAAGGGGCCATCTTTGAAAAGGGCAAAAGCAACTGAACACTGAGAGCCAGCTCCACCCAGGAGAAGGTCTTACCCCTCCCCCCCCCACACACACACTTGGGAGGATCTCTTCCCAGGCTGCAGCTCACAGACTCAGGTAACTCAGCCAGAGGTGCCCGCCATGCCACGCCATGCCCCGACCCACCAATGCTGTGGTTGCAGCCGGAATTTTTCAAATCAAACCAAGAGCAGCAAACAGCTACTGGCAGAACTGAACAAACAAACAGGAGAGTAAACAATTCCCTGGACAGATAAAAGGCCCCATTACAGAGGACACCCAATTCTTACCAGCAAACTGAGCTGAATTCCACAGCCAGCTCCGCCTAGGAGAAGATCCCCACCCACAGGAGGGAGGAACCGCCCCCAGACAAGCAGCTCTCACCCAGTTGAACCAGGCCCCAAGGCACCCCCTGCCCCCTCCCCCCCCCGCGCCTCCCCCCCCCCCCCCCCCCCGCGAGTCCACAGCCTAGACAGAGGCAGGCATTAAAGGCTCCACAAGAGATGAGAGGAGCCACTGTTTCCAAGACTGTTCAGCATCTCCCAACCACAGAAGAAACCCATCTCCTACCTGCAAGCTGTGCAAACCAGAGAGCCCCAGGATTTAACTAATAGGGAATGAGGGTCAAAGCAGATCGACACCCTCCGAGCTGAAAGTAAATCAAACCAGCCAAGCAGCAGGTAAATAGATTGTAGACCATCACAAGCAAACCAGAGACTGGAAAGAGCCCACTCAAACAAGGAAGAATCCCTTTCCCTTCGCATGGTTCTCTGTTCTTGTAGTTTCTTATCCATTTTTTTTAACTTGTTTATTTTTTATCTTTCAACTTTGAGTTTTTGATTCTTTTTTGTTTTGTTTTTTGGGGTTTTTTTGTTTTTTTGTTTCTTTGTTTTGCATGTTTGTTTTCCTATATTTTTTCTTTGTTTCTCTTTTCACATTTTCTTTCTGTAAAATTACTTTCCTTTGACTAATACCTTTAGTCTTTACTGTGGAATCTCCATTGTTTATCATTTTAACCTTCTTTCTATCGATTCTACTCTTCTCTACCTTTCTACTTCACTGAAACTAAACCAAAATCACCATCCCCCTTTCCTTTTACTCCATTCTCTTCACTACTCTTAACTTACCTCCTAAATTAACTTCCAGGACCTCCAGACTCCATTGACCCCTGGTTATTGGCAGACTAGATAGAAAGTATCCCTGTTCCATCTGAGTGAGTCAAAGGGGTTCTTAGAGAAATCCCACCAGTCCAAAAAGAACTAACTGTAGGAACAAATTTGCTCATATGGCTATAACAGTAAATAAGTAACTACTGAATACAGGGCTCATGGTTGGTTGTTATATTAAAATTGTATTTTTCAGAGACATCAAAACTGCTTTTATATACAAAAAAGAGAAAGAAGGTATCTGTATATGACTGTGAATTTATAAGATTTATACAACTGTGCTTGGTAAGGTATGCTTTGGGTCTTAAACGGTGCTCACAAGTGCTTGTAGATTGGCATTTCCAATCCAAATGAGCAGAAAAGCATAAGAAGGATGGCAAGCCAGGGAATCTCATCTCCCACTCAAAATAAGCAGGAAGCAGAGCAGTAAAAGACCTAGAAGAGAAACCTCAAAATGCTCTACAAACTTAACTGGTAAAGAAGTAAATGAAAAGTTTGAATCTCTTCACTCAACTATTCTAGACTGTGAAGGGCAAGCCAATGATTAATACATCAGTTCACCCATAAATTAATACAGGATTTGATGGCCTCCACAAATAGAAAGATAAATGAACTTCAAGAATCCAATGAAAAGATAGCTACCCAGCTAAAAGACTTGAGAGACAACACTCAGAACCAAATTAATGAAGTAAAGAGTCCACACAGGACCTGAGAGAAAATAATAGCAAAGACATGGAAGCCATCAAGAAAGACCAGTCACAGGGAAGGGAGATTCGAAATCAAGTAGCTAGCCTACAGAGCAGACTAGATGAAGCAGAGGATTGAATCTCAGGAACTGAAGATTCCCTGGACTCTATTGAGAAAGAAAAAAAAAAATACAAAATCAATCCAATCAGTAAAACACATTCCTTCAGGAGCTCCAAGATTCAATCAGGAATCCCAATATAAGCCTACTAGGTATCGAGGAAAACTTAGAGAAAGAAGTTAATGGAATAGGCAATATGCTCAACAAAATAATAACAGACAAACATCCAACATCCAAACATCCAGAACGATAGGCCTATCCAGATACAAGTAGCATTTACAACCCCAAGCAGACCAGACCAGAATAGGATATCCCACAGAAACATTGTAATCTGAACAGGATCAAAGAGACCAAGAAAATAATCCTTAAAGCTGCTAGGGAGAAGAAAACAATCATATATATATATATATATATATATATATATATATATATGTATATATATATATATACACATATACATATACACATACACATATACATATATACATACATACATATATATACATATACATATACATATATGTATATGTGTATATATATATATATATATATATCCCTAAGTCTAGGGCTAGGGCTAAGCCTTCATTAGGGTTAGGGCTAGGGCTATGTTTAGGGCTATGGTTAACCTAGGGCTTTGGCTAGGTTTAGGTCTAAGGCTTTGGTTAGGGTTAGGGCTAGGCATAGGCTTATGGTTAAGAGACCATATATATATAAATTATTCTGAATATATATATATTCAGAATAATTTCTGACTTCTCAGAAGAGACCAAGAGATCAAGGAGAGCCTAGAATGGGGTATGCCACACCCTAAAGAAAAATAACTATGAACCAAGAACACTGTACCCAGCTAAACTCATTCATAGCTGAAGGTCAAAAGTCTTCCACAGTAAGGAAAAACTGAAAAAATATATCTCCACCAAATCAACATTACAGAAAATCCTTAAGGATGTCCTACACATGGAAAATAATCAAGATCACAACACAGACAAGGAAATGAACCCTAAATAGAAAACTAGAATATTAAATCAAGAATTGGGAAGACACAGCTTTTAAAAAGATACTTATAATGAAAGGAGCAAACAATCATCTCTCAATCCTAACTCTCAATATTAATGGACTTATTTATCCAATTAAACGACATAGGCTCATAAGTTGGGTCAAAAATCAAATCCAACTTTCTGCTGCCTCCAAGAGATGCATCCATCAGGCAAAAGCAAACATCTTCTAAATGTGAAAGGCTGGTATAAAATCTATCAAGCAAAAAGTCCCCATAAGCAGGCTGGTGTTGCAAAATGCTAATATCAGATAAAACTGACTTGAAATTAAAAATGGTAAGAAGAGACAAAGAAGTTTAGTACATACTAATAAAGGAACCTCTCATAAAGTAGGATATAACCATCCTAAATATCTACAATACAAATACAGGAGCACCAAACTTCATCAAACAAACACTACTGACTGTAAAAACACTCATGGATCCAAACTCATTGATAGATACTTTCACACTCCACTGTCACCTCTGGACAGATCAATAAACTAAAAACTGAGCAAAGAACCCTCAGAATTAAACAAATGCATAAACCAACTGGACTTAACCGTCATCTACAGAATATTCCATCCAGCAACACCAGAATAAACATTCTTTTCAGCAGCATATAGAACATTCTCCAAAATAGGTCACATCATGTGGCTGGGGATATGGCCTAGTGGCAAGAGTGCTTGCCTTATATACATGAAACCCTGGGTTCAATTCCCCAGCACAACATATACAGAAAACAGCCAGGAATGGTGCTGTGTCTCAAGTGGCAGAGTGCTAGCCTTGAGCAAAAAAGAAGCGAGGGACAGTACTTAGTCCCTGAGTCCAAGGCCCAGGACTGGCATAAAAAACAAAAACAAACAAAACAAAAACCATAGATCACATTTTAGGGCGTAAAGAAAATCGTACAAATTCAGAAGTACCAAAACCATTCCCTGCATTCTCTCAAACCACAATGGAATAAAATTAGAGCTCAACTCAAACAACCATCGCAGAAAATCCTACAATTCATGGAGACTAAACAACACATTGCTGAATCACCAGTGGGTCAATGAAGAAATTAGAACAGAAATTCAAATATTTATGGGATTAAACGACGATGAGCACACAAAGTACCAGCTCCTTTGGGACACAGCAAAGGCAGTACTCAGAGGATATTTTATAGTTCTGAGTATCTACACCCTCATACTGGAGAATCATTAATTTAAACACTTAAGGGAGCACCTTAATTTCCTTGAAAGAGAACAACAAGCCAAACGCCAAGCCAATAGATGGAAGCAAATAATTAAAATTAAATCAGAATAACTTACAGTAAACAAAAATACAAAGAGTCAACAAAATGAAGAGTAGATTCTTTGAAAACTTAACAAGATAGACAGACCCCTAGCAAATCTGACCAAAAAAACGAAGGCAGCACACCCCAATAAACAAGATCAGAAATGAAACAGGTAACATCACCACAGAAACAACCAAGATTCAGAACAAAATAAGGGACTATTTTGCAACCCTTTACGCCAACAAATTGGAGACCATGGAAGAAATGGACGAATTCCTAGCAAAAATTGATATTGCCAAACTTAAACATGAACATTTAAACCTCCTAAACAAACCCATATGCAGCATTGAAATAGAAACTGCAATAAGAAATCTCTCCCATCCAAGAAAAGCTTAGGTAGAGATGGATTCACAAGGCCTTCAAAACAGAACTCACACTAATATTTCTCAAACTCTTCAATGAAATTGAAAGTCAAAGTTCGCTACCAAACACATTCTATGATGTCAGTATAACCCTTATACCCAAACCAGGCAGGGACTCATCCAGGAAAGAGAACTATACACCGATTTCCCTGATGAACATCGATGCAAAAATTCTCAACAAAATTCTGGCCAATCACCTTCAACAGGTCATCAAATAAATAAATAAATAAAACATACACTATGACCAAACTGAATTCATTCCCAGTACACAGAGCTCGATCAGTATATGCAAGTCAATCAACATAATCCACCACATCCACTGGAGCTAGATAAGAATCATATGATTAGTTTGATAGATGTGGAAAAAGCATTTGATAAAATCCAGCACCCATTTATCATAAAAGCTTTGGAGAAGCTAGGGTTCCAGGGAACATTTCTGAATATAATTAAGGCTGTCTATGACAAACCCACTATGAACATTACTGATAATGGGGAAAAGTTAAAGCCATTTCCTCTAAAATCAGAAGCAAGTCAAGGTTATCAGCTATCCCCTCTCTTCTTCAACATAGTACTAGAATTCCTAGTGAGAGCAATATGGCAAGAGGAAGACATAAATGGGATCCAAATAGGAAAGGATCAACTCACACACTCTCTCTCTCTTTGCAGACGACATGACCCAGTATCTAAAGAACCCCATAGACTCTACTCCCAAGTTACTTGAGCTGATCCAAAACTTTGGCAAAGTAACAGGATACAAAATAAACCCTCAAAAAGCAATGGGTTTTCTATATACCAACGACCCAGAGATGGAGGCTGAAATTAGGAAAGCAACTCCCTGAGCAATAGCCTCAAAAAACATAAAATACCTAACAATAACCTTAACCAAAGAAGTGAAAGACCTCTATGATGAGAACTTTAAAAATAAAAAAATTGAAATTAAGGCAGAACTAAGGAAATGGAAAAACCTTCCATACTCCTCCTGGATTGGGAGGATTAATATTGTCAAAATGGCAATATTGCCAAAGGCTATCTAGAAATTCAATGCAAAACCCCTTAATATCCCAACACCATTTTTTAATGAAATAGAGGAAGCAATCCAGAAATTCATATGGAACAATAAAAGACCCTAATAGCAAAAACAATCCTAAATAGAAAGAACAGTGTTGGAGGAATTACAATAGCAAACTTCAAGCTGCATTACAAAGCTATGGTAATAAAAACAGCTTGGTATTGGCGCAAAAACAAGCCTGAGGACCAATGGAACAGAACTGAAGACCCAGAAATAAACCTGCAGAACTATCCTTACTTACTCTTTGATAAAGGCACTTAAAAAATAGGATGGGAGAAAGATAGCCTCTTTAACAAATGGTGTTGACAAAACTGATACAACACTTGCAACAAAGTGAAAGTAGATCATTATATATCACCCTGCACCAAAATCAATTCCAAATGGATCAAAGACCCTTTAAATAAAAACAGATAACCTAAAAACACTACAAGAAGGAGTAGGAGAAACACTTGGGCTCCTTGTCACAGGATGAAACTTCCTTAACAAAGACCCAGAAATGCTACAAATCAAAGAAAGGTTGGACAAGTGGGAATGCATCAAACTACAGAGCTTCTGCAGGGCAAAGGACATAGCTCACAAGATAAACAGAAAGCCCACAGATTGGGAGATCTTTACTGGCCATACAATGGACAAAGGCCTCATATCTAATATATAGGCAGAACTCAAATGACATCAATTATTCTGAAGTGTTTTTATTTCTTTCACTAAAATCTTTTGCATTCAGTATAACCCAAAGCATAGAATCCACTGACATGCACATTTTCCTTCTCATCATGTCCATGTTTACCAAGCAGCCTAATCAACTGGTAAAAGGCTTTCAGCGATGGTCTTTCACCAATAATTAAAAGGGAAGCAAGGTAAGCTATTTTATCATTTTCTTAGTGTAGACAGTGGACATAGAAATACTGAGGTCAAATAGTTTTATTGCTTAGGATATCTAGCTTTTATCCATTCTATTTTTAACTAGATGGTTAGATTTGTTTAGCTAAGGACTACACAAGATAAAACATGAGAAACTATTGTCATTTTAAATTTTAAGGTATAAGAATTCCAGATAAAAGACAAATCACGGACTAATTTATTTGATTTCTTATTACTCAAACTTGAACACTAATTGATGTTTCTAGCATAATTTTATAAAAAGGATCCATATGTAAGAACCTGCTAAGAGGATATTAATTTCTCAAATGGCCATTTCTGTTGTCACAAGGATATTCTTTTGTTCCTAAAACCACATTTTATATTCTTAGTATCAGCATGGCTGAATACTATAGGTAGTCATGCTAACTGTAATAAATCAATATTTGTTACTTAATATATTTGTTAATTAAACACTGTGGGGAACTATTAGTAGTCTTTCAATTTTTGAAAAAATTCTACCATGTTTACATCATTGACTCCTAGTTTCTAATGCTTTTTTTTTTTTTTTTGGTAGGCACTATTAGTTGTTAACTATAGCTGCTGCTTCATTTCTGCCTAATAACATAGGGAAGATGGTTTGTTTGGTGTGTCCACTGATTTTCATTTAATTTATATAAATCTAAATTGATGAAGAAAGCTGATAATCCCATTTGAAAATTGCTCCCAGAATGAGTGCCATTCTAATTGTTATGTTCAGATTAAAAAAAAATAAGAATTACAGGAAACCTATGTGGATTTTTGATTGAAAATTTGAAGGTGCTTGACTTAAGATGTACCATATTGCTGACTGACATTTAGCATTTGTAAATTATTTTAAGAATAATTTGCTAAAATAATAAAATCATATTTATAAACAAAAGAAAGCCAATTTAATAAGAAATATATTTCAGGGCTGGGAATGTGGCTTAGTGGTAGAGTGCTTACCTCACATGCGTGAAGTCCTGGGTTCTATTCCTCAGCACCACATACACAGAAAAATCCAGAAGTAGTGCTGTGGCTCAAGTGATAGAGTGCTAGCCTTGAGCAAAAAGAAGCCAGGGACAGTGCTCAAGCCCTGAGTCTAAAACCCATGACTGGCAAAAAAAAAAAAAAAAAAAGAAAGAACGAAAGAAAGAAATATATTTCAGGCATTTCCTTAAAATATTATAATTTGCAATAATACCAAATTTAAGATAAGATGTTCACCTGCACATATACAATAAATTGGTTTATAGCCAACCACTGATCATAATTATCTTATTAAAATGCTATGTTATAATATTGTCTCTGTTTAGAATACCATAAAGATATGTGGATATAGAAGAAGTTTCATCAATTCATCCCACCTGTCCAATTAGCACAATTTCCAGGTCCCTAAATCATACTAAAACTGATGCTACATATTTCATCCCCAAAAGACTTTGTTAAGGCTCTAAAAATATTGTTAATCTTACAAATCATGTACAAATGTAGTTTGGTACAAAATAAAAGACTTGCAATTACCTCTGATAGAATACTTTCTCGCTGCATCTACACTTTTACTTTGACAAGGTTAAACTATCAATATCTTAATTCTCAGTTATTCTCACTATAAAGTCTTTTAATCGAGAACATTATTAACATCCAAATATGTTGTTTGATATAAACAATGAATAAAATTTGAGAAAAACAAATGAATAAAATTATTTTTTCTTTCAAGACAATTACATTCTAATAGGTGGGGAAATATGTGTGAAAAATAGAATCATGAGTAACATATATATTAACTAAAATAAATCAGAAGAAAATGGTAGCATCAATACTGGTCCTAAGTGGAGCCATAGTGATCATGTATGTAATAAATATTCTCATAAAATAAATATTTTATGAATTCTATAAGATATTTATGCCATTCCTCATTCCTTAGAAAAAATAACAAATATTCTGGAAGATAATCCTTCCTTCCTTTCTTTCTTTTTCTTTTTTTCTTCTGTCAATCCTGGGGCTGGAACTCAGGACCTGGGCATTGTCCCTGACCTCAATTTTTCAGGACTAGCACTCTATCACTTTGAACCATAGCACCACTTCCAATTTTTGGATGACTAATTGGAGATAAGAGTCTCATGGAATTTCCTGACCAAGCACCCTTAGAAGCATGAAATAGTCAGTCTTTCCTTTGAACTAAGTTTGATTGGTAAGAACTAGGTACTCTTAAACCCCAAGCACATCTAACTTGAGGTCTGGGTATTGACACTGCTTATTTCTATCTTCTTTAAATAATCTACCACTGTGCCACTAAACGCTGACATGAGAGAAGGGAAGCCTGTTAGAAAGGCATGAGACCTTTTCTCCAGGACGCACATAGGTACTGGCTTGTCAGCACTAGGCTGGAAGCACATTCCAGGCAGCGATTAGGCTAAGTCTTCTAAGCAATGAATATAAATTAGTATTAGATATAGGCTTGACAGTAAAATATCTCAAAGCTTTTGACCTAACATGCAGCACAGATTGTTCCTTTCCTGTAGCTATGGTGGGAAAACAAATGCTGCTAGTGAACTTCTCACCAGTGTACTCAGAAAGATGCTCCACTATTTAGAGGAAACATTGGATAAGAGGGAGTAGGGGTGATGTTGGATAACAGTGAGTGGGGGTGAGGCATACATCTTGCAGTGTCACCCTATGGCTTAGCCAATTTCTGAGACAACCCAACTACTGAATCATAATAGCTCATCAGTACTGAGTACTTTGTCCACCAATATTTTAAACCAACTAATTCTTTCTCATTCTACAAAGTTGGTACTATTAATATCCTAAGTTCAATGATGAATATATAGAGGCACAGGGTGACTGGCAGATTTGTCCAATGGTATACAGCTCATGTGCAACAGGTTAGACTTTTGAACCAAGCAGTTTTGCTCAAGAATAAAGAAGAAAAGGAAGTGTTTTGACTATCCTGAGATTGGGGACATTCTCCAAATAAATATAACAATGTAAATTAAAACAGTATGACTTATTTGTCTGTCAAGTCAGTGAGTTGTACTGATTTTAATGCCCCGAAGGGAAATTAGACTATGCAACTAATTTTTTATGGCAATACTCAGGGGCTTGAGTTCCTTTACTGGAACTCTTCAACCTGAGCTATCAGTATAGCCGAGCTTTTTGCTGGTTATTTTGGAGGTGAAGTCTCACATATTTTTATGTCACTGACAGCCTTTAACTGTAGGCTTCTGCATCTTAGCTGTCTTAGTAGCTAGGACTACAGTTGTGAGCCACTGCAGTTGGCTACAACTAATTTTTTGTTTTACTTTTTTATTTTATTTTTTTAATTTTTATTGTCAAACTGATGTACAGAGAGGTTACAGTTTCATACGTTAGGCATTGCATACATTTTTTGTACTGTTTGTTTCCTCCTCCCTCATTCCCCCCTTCTCCCTTTCCCTTTCCCTTCCCTCCCTACCCCGCATGAGTTGTTCAGTTCATTTACACCAAACAGTTTTGCAAGTTTTGCTTTTGTAGTTGTTCGTCTTTTTTACCCTGTGTCTCTCGATTTTGGTATTCCCTTTCAGTTTCCTAGTGCTAATACCAGTATACACAGTTTCCAATGTACTCAAATAAGATACAGAGATAGTGCAGGTACACCACCGTAATGAGATACAGGAACATCATCAATAATAGAAGCTATGGTTACACATACCACACTGAAAGTAGTTACAACAGTGATATAACAATCGTTTCCATAACATGGAGTTCATAAGGGTATAGCTATTGGGCTCTTGTGATCCTCTGCTGTGACTTGCCTAAACCTGTGCTAATTATTCCCTATGAGGGAGACCATAGAGTCCATGTTTCTTTGGGTCTGGCTCACTTAACTTAGTATAATTTTTTCCAAGTCCTTCCATTTCCTTACGAATGGGGCAATGTCATTCTTTCTGATAGTGGCATAAAATTCCATTGTGTATATGTACCACAACTAATTTTTGAAATGTGGCATCACTGTAATTTCATGATGTTCTCCAATTCTCTAAAGCCAATCTTTTAAAACAGTGTTTCTAAACCAAACTTTACTATGTTTATATATAAATATACATTTTATCCTATGTTATCAGCAGTTATTGTAACAGTAAAATATACAAAGAACTATTAAAACAATAGAGCAGATATAAGGTAGGAATATCTATATACTAAAACTTGAAAATATCTTAAATATTTAGATCAATTATCAAAGTTTACAAATGGAATATAGTCTCACATATGGTCAAATATACTACTTATTAGTTGATTTTGGTCTATATCTTTTTGTTTATACCATGTTACGGCTACAAAATCATAATCAATTACTAGGTTGTATATAAGCCTGTTGTCCTGTGTCTTAGAATGTATGGGAAGTAAATCTCTTCTACTTTTGTCCAGGATTCTGTTTCTGGCACATACCTACAAGGGCTCTACAAAGGTACTACTACTGAGGGAATAAAGAATTACATTATCATGAGAAGTATTTTGTAGTAGTGTGAACTCAGAAATAATTTAAAAGACTAGAGAAAAATGAGTGAAATTGTTGACTTAAGATGGAATCTTGGTGCTAACATTTGAATCTGAGAATGATTTGCTAAATACTGAATAACTGATAGAGAAAGACAAAATACAAACACTTTCACACTTATAGAGGGAAGTTCTACCAAATAAAACTGGGTGATAAATCAGAAGCAATCGTTAATCTGAAACATCTACCAAAAGACAAAAAGGAAAATGATTGGGTTTGGGTTTTTTAGGAATTCAGTAATATAGGAGGAATGGTCTCCCATCATATTCAGTACATCTCTGTCCCAATCATGTCACATTTGGATAGCAAACTTGCAGGGAATAATGCCTAGGGTGTAGGGGTCAATATCTTTTCCCTCACATTCCCCTGGAATATTTCTTGAAAAGTATAAACCTAGTTACCTTATATAGCATTACAAGCCTGATGACATACACAAATAATCAATTCATATGCTAGCATGCAGAAAGCTGAATAATGGTCTCTGAATAGCTCTATTTCTTTTTTTTTTCAATGTCTCAGATTCTCTTTTATTATCCACACATTCTTTTTTTTTTTATATTTGACCTTTCTAGTAGGTTCTTTTTCTTGATCCTTGGTTGAAGTCTATGAAGTATTAGCTAACAGGCTAATAGGAAACAAAAATCACACATGAAATTGGGTTGTGAATGAACACAGGTTAAAATAGGGAGATTACGTTGCATTTTCTAAGTGAACTCAATGAAATGCCAAAGCCTTTAAAACTGGAAAAGGGAGGCAAAAGGAGAAAACCTGAGGCATGTGATTGTAGCGTTACAACAAAGTGCTAACAGCAAATAGGACTCAAACTATCTTTGTGTACTTCGAACATGTGAAGGAGCCACAAGCTAAAGGAGGTGGTAGCACCTAACAGCAGAAGAAAGCAATGAAACAAAGTCTCCTCCATCTCTAGGAGGTTATGAAGGTGGCCTGCAGCATGCTTTAGTAAGATTTTTGTCAGACTTCAGACCCACATAGAGAACTGTAAATTCCTTGTCAATTTAACTCACTGGGACTGTGGCAATCCATGACAACAGCAATAGAAAACTTACTCATCTATATAAATTCAAGTCAGGGGTCACTCCCTCTAGGAAGATGTCACTGAATGTTTTCCAGGCTAGATTATGCCTTCATATGTCTATACAAATGCAAACCTATGCCCTTTCCTCTTACAGCTAGTAGTAACAAGTAGTAGTCACTGTTGTCAGGGTGGTGGACTTTTGCTGAATGCACTGAGCATGTTAGGCATTTCACACCTGATTAAGATGGATTGACAACAGCTGGCCTGACAGTAGCTCTGAGGACAGTTTACATACAGAGAGCTGGAATGCTGATTTTGTTTTCAAAGTAGAAGAAAATAAAGACTGAGGAGGTAAAGATAGGAGTACATTGAAGAGAAACTTTAATATTACAGAAATATAGATCAATTTTGAATGAAACTTTGAAGGGTAGATGGTCTGTGACTGGATTCATTTATTTCTACATCAATATGAAGTTAGTGAAATATTATTTCTCATGATTGCATAACCTGCATTTTTTGCCAGAGATCAAATTTATGTAGATTAATTCCTGGTTTCTGCATTTCAGTCTGTTGGTCTATTTGTCTATTTCTCCCCACTCCCATAGTCTTGATTACTTTAACATACTTCATAGGGTCAATCTCCATCCAAATGGTTGTAAATATTGAACTCTTAAAGTGTTTATGATTAATTGATTTCCTTAATTGTTTGTTCGTTGGAATCAAGCTTGCTAGCCAGACACTCCATCACTTAAACTATGGCTTTATATGGCTCATAAGGCCCAGTGCTTTTTGCTTCAGATACTTTTTAGATGGTCTTCCTTTTATTCTGGCTGGCCTGGATTATGATGCACCTGTTTATGCCTCCTGTGTAACTGGAAATACAAGTGGGCTACCACATACATCTGTTTCTGTTGAGATGAGGGTGTTGTTCATTTTTGTCCTGCCTGGCCTCATGCCATACTCCAATTTTTACCCCCTGACAAGCTGGAAGTATAGGTGTTGATCACCATGCCTGGCCACATGCTAAAAAGAGTCCACAGTGAATATAAGAGGAGGATAAAGGAATCATTAAGTGTAAACATAAATAATTAAAAGTACTTGGCAAATAGCTCTGAACATGAAACGGTAATCTTAGTTTAGTATTTCGCTTATATTGACCTAAGCTTTCATTATTTTCATAGGAGCTATAGAGGTCTTAAGGAAAATGAACGTGAAATTAATTAGCTCTTGATTTTCAATTACTCCAAGCATTATTACATTTCAATCCTCTATACCAAATTTTAGTTCATTTTCTTGCATGTTCTAATTAAAAAATAATGGATTCACTTAAGAATCTTCCTTCTAGCATTGACTTGTTTCTTGGACTATGGTTTATTACCTTGTTTAAGAAAATTCAGTTAAGGTATTCCAATATGACCATATTAGTTTAATTTACAGGGATTTATTTTTAGAATAAGGGATTTTTAAATGAGCCCTTGTAATGTTAATGTTAATGTAAGTAAAAGTAAGAACCCACTGAAGAATTAAAAATGGAGAAAGCTGTTTCCTTTCAGGTCTACATATGATCACTTAGGATAACAAGGCACTGGAGACACTTCACTTAAAAATGTATCATGCTATTTCTGTTTTAGAAATCCTTGCCTATCCATGTATGCTAGTGTATTTATTTTAAAACAGCATTAATTTAATTTTCAGTAAGGATAATAATTTGGAAAGAACAGAGAGTGCTCATCAGCAAATCCTTTGGATCACTGCACAGAAATGTTTGTCCGATAGCACTTTGTATCTAACATTTTCTATTTACATTACTCCTTACAGCTACACATATATAAATACATACGGGCAAACCCACCCCATTAGAAACAGACAAACACACACACAATGTACACGGCACAGATAGGACAACATGTACTGTACTTATATTGGGAAGCCACAAGTCTTCTCATCACAACTTCACTTATCCTTGATGGTGAGCCATATTTAGGAAGACAGTAAATCTGGTAAATCTCTGTAACACCTGGGCAGAATTCCAATGGGAATACCCGCATGCTTAATAGACAGACCAGAAACCTCATTTAACCTCATTGCTGCCAAGAAAAAGTGCAGAGGAGCAAATGAAATGTGTTCCGAGCTGTCAAGATGCCTACAAGAGGGCAGCTCTTTTAGTGATAATCTCTTACTTTATCCTTTATTTAGAATACTGCTATTCTTCCCTAGGCCTGGGCCAGTCCCTTTGGGAGGGCCATTAACACTTTCAGACCTCCTAGAAGACCCTGAAAAGTATTCCAGTGGCTGTTTACGAAACAATTTTCCATAATGGAAGGAATGTCTTACCATGTCAAGACAAGTACATCAGGCTCAAAGACTTTAGAGGAAAAAGTTCTCTGGGTGGTCGGATGACAATAACATCATTTTCTGGTTTTGCTTAAAGGTGGTCATTATTACAACAATATGTGATGATATATAATGATTCTGATGTATCAATATCAGATAAATCTCCAACCTCGGCATCCTGTGTCACAGATGAAAGAAGGGTTAGTTTTGCTAAATCAGTTTCAAGTAACAGAAGTGTGAGGTTTTCCCAGCCATCTATTGGACAACAATGCTCCATCACCATATTGAACATGCTTCCTCACTATTCTGCAACTCAGTTTTCTCATAATGAACTCAGTTTTTTTTTATATTGAACAACTGCAAGGCCTAATTATTGCTTAGCACTATCTGAGTTTTAAGTTCTTAAACCTCACCTTTAGCAATGTCATAGGAGAAACTTGTAGATTCTTATAAATAGATTACAAATAGGCAAAGATTCTTCTATTTTTCTAAATTATAATTTTAGTACAACCTGCAGATCTTTATGTAGTGTACTGGACATGTGCCCTGAAATATGCTGCATATGATGTTCACCAAATCCATACATTTCCTTGGCCTCAATTACTCTTGAAGTGCTGACTACTCAGTCAGATATGACTAAAGGGCAGATGCTACATCAGTAACTGTAGGTGAGTATCAGGAATCCAATCAATTAGTAATTGGCGGAGAAGTTATAGCTAGAAATCCTGTCCTGTATACTGTCTGAGTTAAAACTCCTAAAAATAATCTCAAATTGGCGCTGAAGATAGAAATGGAGGTAAAATACCCATGCGGATATTTCTTTATTAAGACATTGTACATATGTGAGACAGAAATAAAGTAGAAAATAGCAGGATTATTTTGCAAACAATAAAGACTGATAAACACTGAAATTCAGATAAATACAAAACTTCTAAAAGTAAAAGGCCTGAAGCCTTCTAACAGCCAAGCTGTCAGGATCAGTCACGCACAAGGAACTCAACCCTCAGGAATGCCTTTCAATGCCTGGTTACTTCTCCCGTTCTGAGTAATTTGGCAACTGTCACAGTAATCACAGTGATGTAAAGGGAAGAAATACTCAAGCACTCGGTGGAACTTCAGTTGTTTGCCTAATTTGCTTAGAATACGTATAGAATCTTAAACTTTTAATTGTGCTGTATTTAAATTTCAATAAACAGTTATCTAATTCTAACAATATATTTATGGTTTTAGTTTGTGAATGGAGCACAACCTCACAGTCTACTAGCTTGTCATAGTGTTTTGATTGTACTTCTTTTTTTTTTTTTTTTTTTTTTTTTTTTTTTTTTTTGCCAGTCCTGGAGCTTGGACTCAGGGCCTGAGCACTGTCCCTGGTTTCTTTTTGTTCAAGGCTAGCACTCTGCCACTTGAGCCGTAGCGCCACTTCTGGCCGTTTTCCATATATGTGGTGCTGGGGAATCAAACCCAGGGCTTCATGTATATGAGGCAAGCACTCTTGCCACTAGGCCATATCCCCATCCCCTTGATTGTACTTCTTAACAAGCTAAGACTTTACAGTTTTCCTTTCAGTGTGCGAATCAAGATATAATCAAAGAACTGAATACCACTGTGCTCATTATCATATAGACAAAAATTAGTATTTACCTTTTTTCAAGAAAACGTTTGAATGAGGTAGTTAAGAGCAATGCCTAGCATACAGTATGTGATAAAATATTGGTATTTTTAAGTTTTCTACCATAGTAACTGCATATTGACAAAGCTTGCATGAAAACTACAATCTGTAGACAGATCTAATTTGATTTCCCATTCAATAGTAATAAGCTGACAGAACAGAAGTAAAAAAGTTTAAATAGCACACATATATCCTCATATACACACAAACATAGAATCATGAATGAGACACACAAGTAGCCATCAGCAAAGCTCCTGTTGCCTTTCTAGAACATGGAGTTAGAACAGGAATTGGCTGGATGACCTTGTAATTTCTTTGTCTTCCACTGCCAATTAAATACCTGTAGCTAAGTCAAGTTAAGGGTACCTGTGAATCTTAGGAAATATGTTCAAATTTCTGTATAGGCCCTGTATATATGTGTTCATGAAATTCTATAATTTGCATCAGAATTATGTTCTGAGGGGAAAGTTGCTGACTGGATAAATTAAAATAGCTACAGAAATTCTGCATCACCCAAAGTAAAATTAGAAGAGTATTTTAAGGGAGATGAGAAAGAGTGAGAAAGGAATAAGTACTTAAAGTTTCCCTCAAAGCAGAAAAAAGGTCATATTTTATTTTGGAAGCTAGTTTATTTGTTAACCTTAGAAAGTTGTTTTTTAGAGTTCAGACACAAGTCCTGAGACATTTAATATTAATATATATACATATATATGAAAATCTTCATATGTTTGGGTTTCAGAAAATTTGAAATCCCTCCAGTATCAGAGAGTTATGTCCCTAAAAATCATACCTAATGAGTTGCTTCTTATCACTGATGGTATAATGTTTTGTGATGTGTGCCAGAGGGTCACTGACTATGTTAATGCACATTTGCAAGTAGATTATGTGGAATTATTTTCCAATTTTCTACTTTTTAGAAAATACTTCTTCTTTGCCTTTCACTGAAAAAAAATATAAGACTGGATTCAATGCAGGTGTTAATATGGAAGCTGCTTTACTCTGTCATTAAGGGCATCTGGGGACAATAAACTTCTGAGAAGTGATAATGAGAGCATTATTACTTGTCCTGCCTTCCCACAACTCAACACATATTGGCTTCAGGAGGCTAAAGATTAGAAGAACCATCAAGCTAGCAAGGTAATTAAAGGGATATGTTTAGATATGTGCCCAAGGCAACTTATCAAAACTTACTCTGTAAAAATAGTTCCAGTTTTAGGCGCACTATCACAATATTCATTCTCTGGCTCTTTGTGTTTATCTTTCCCCCCCTCTCTTCCCTGTCTTTGTCTTGCGTGCTCTCTCTATTTCTCTCTCTCTCTCTCTCTCTCTCTCTCTCTCTCTCTCTCTCTCTCACACACACACACACACACACACATACACTCATATTTGTATACATGGGTTGACAAGTTCAACAGAAGACCAGTAAGTTCAGAGTGGAAAAACTGTTATTAATTGTACTAAACATGTTCTCCTACTGTCATCCTACCATCTCTTTTTCTAGAAATCCTACTCTCTTTTTCTCAGAAG
Organism: Perognathus longimembris pacificus; assembly: GCF_023159225.1. NCBI lineage: Eukaryota > Metazoa > Chordata > Mammalia > Rodentia > Heteromyidae > Perognathus > Perognathus longimembris. The sequence continues at coordinate 29,468,801 of NC_063179.1, read as the reverse complement.
TCATGTAATCCATCTTGGATCAGAATATGTTAGATACATTCTTAGAATCCTAGAATGTCAGGAGTTCATCATAACATTAAGAGACTATGGAGTTCTTATTTATAATACAAGTTTGTTGCTATAAAAACTTCAGAAACTAAGAAAATATTTTTTCCATGTACAGTTGTACTTAGTTACACTCTGCATTGGGAAGTTCCTCCAGAAGTCAGTAGCTTAGCTCACCTGGTAAGAACACTTTAAAGACCAGAAGAAGGGGGGAGGGGGGGCATAAAATGTACTTCTTTCTGTGTTTCATTGGCTGTTCCTGAACTGAAGATCAGCAATTTTGTAGAGATTAAGAAACCTTTGTTGTCAAGAGGTATGCAAAGTTACAGGCACAGTGTTCCCCATACAAGCCATCAAGTATGACACCAGGAAAGAGAGGGCTCTCTGTGGGTTATGAAAGTTAGGATACACTTCCTGGAAAAATAGTGTTTAACCTTCAAGTAGTCAAAATCATTGCCACTTCAGAAAAGTAGTAGAAAGCTAGGCAAGATCAATCTAAAAGTACAATTTTCTCCTAGTAAATACATTACATATGTAATAGATAAGAAGGGATAGAAGGAATATTTCCTAATTTTTTTGTTTTACAAGACAACTATTAGGAAAAAAGTAAGATGAAATTCTGCAATGTAGAGGAGCAGAGAGGGAGGGTGACGTACATTAGTCCACTTTGGGTAGAAGATGAACACATTTAACTTTGTCATTGTGTCTATCTGTCATAGGTCATTTGACTTGTCTGAATGAGTGCATATTTTGTCTATTCTTTTCAACAAGAGAAAAATCAAAGTATTTGACTCTTCTGCAAAAATGTAACCTCAGTAAACTTTTCCAACAGGAATAGCTCTTATGGAGGCTCAGATTTTGGAATCTAATCCAAAACCTGCAAGCTGCCCCTCTGAAAGCTCTAGACAGATAGTAGGGTGGGACAATTTTTACTATGGGTTTTGAAATTGACATTAGGAGCCTATGTTTCTTCTCTATAAAATTAGGAGTTAAGAGTGGGATAGATAAATCTCTTCCCTTTCAATCCTAATCCTTTTCTAATGCTATAATCCCAGGAAATCAAATAATCATTTCTGTTACATGCATGGATAAACGTAAAGTAGATCACATCTGTGTAAGGAATTGATGGGCTGTTGTGAGCAAAGCATTTGCTATTTTTTTCCCACGTCTCTATGACATCTGTGTAGGCTGCTCAGAATCCTTTCTGTCATTATATTTTAACTGAGCATAGGCAAAGAGACTTTCTAGTAATGCATCTGTTTTCCAAATATTAAATAAGCATGAATAGAATGAACACATCATCTCTCCAAATTCCTACGTTGTAGCTCTAACTCCCAGTACCTCAAATGTAGTTGTGGTTAGGAAAATGATCTTTAAAAAGTACCACCTCAGGTGCTGAGCAGCAGTGTCTCATGCCTATACTACTAGCAACTCAGGAGGCTAAGATCTGAGGATTATGGTTCAAAGCTAACTAGAGCAGGAAAGTCTGTGAGACTCTTAACTCTAATTCAATACCAAAAACCCCAAAGTGGAGCTGTAGCTCAAGTGGTACAGCACAAGATTTGAGTAAAAAAGGCCAGGAAATTTCCCGGGCTCTGACTTCAAATCCAAGCCTGGCACAGAAAAAATATTACCCCAACTGAAATGAGGCATTAGAATAGAGACTAGTGTCCTTAGAGAAGACGAAAAGACATTCAAAGACACATCATGGATTTGGGTGCACACAGAAAAAACACAAGAAATACAGAAAAAAGGAAAGCATTTACATGCTAGAATTAGAGAATCCTAAAGAGAAACCAGCCAATATGTTGTTCTTGGGTCATCAACCTCCATAGAAGTGAAAATAAAGACTGTGGTTATTTAAGGAACCCAATCTGTGTCATTTTGCTATGGCAGCCCCAATAAACTAATTCACAAGTCCCTTTCACACTTCTCTTTTATCGAAAAGAATTGAAAATGTGGCTTCTTGTTACTGAATACTTTTATTACTGACTGGGAAAAGTGCATTTCTCCTGTGATTAAAATAGAACATTTATTTATAACTTTGCAATCCTCTCATCTGAATCCTGTGCCTGAGAAGCACTGTGTCCAAAGTGTTCATTAAACCACAAGTAAATACACATGTACACAACTTTGAAACAGTGGTGCAAAGCATTGAGGTATTTGTAACCAGAACTACTATTTCTGTTCTTAACAATGTAAACTTAGACGTATACTAAAGCTCATCCATTCTTAGCGTTCAAGAGCAATTCAAGCCTATGAATACTGACAACGTCTAACTATGGCAGTCAAAATTCTGCTTAATTCAGTACAGAAAAAATTCAAAGTATATTTATGGCAAAGTGTATGTGGGTTTTTTTTCCTCTATGGTGTAAGGCCTTAAAGTCAAGGCCTCGTGATCAGATTAAGCTTTCTTACCCAGAGCTGGAGCTCCACAACTTGACACATATCTCCAGTATAGAATTTTGTCTAACTGGAGATGGAGTCTCACTGACTTTTCTGTTAAGGCTGGTTATAAACTACAATCTTTCAGGTGTCAGTCTCCTGAATATCAAGGATTACAAAATATGAGCCAGAAACACCAAGTATTTTGAAGTGTGTGACTTGTAAGACATCGTCCGATATCTATCTAGTAAATGTTTTTAAGGGATAAATCGAGTAGCATAGATTTTTTTCTGAATTTTAGAAAGGCAAAAAAATATATCCTATAATGAGATGGTGATACCCAAATGTTTGTTGTTATAGTATCTGATAAACAAACAATTTCCAAATTGATTTCAATACTTTTCTTAATTAACTATGCTATAAAAATCAGAAAAATGTTCTCCAGTAATAAATAGGAACAAGATCATTTGGAAAGGCTGCTAAAAGATGAAGTAATCCAGCCTCTAAATGCTTACAGATGAATATTAGATGAATGTGGGTGATGGAATATCTTCCAAGGAGATTTCTTTAATTTAATATTTATCTCATACTTTTTAGAAGACTGCTTAAAATGCACTCTAAACATAGCCCTAAGTGGTAGGATATGTTAGAAAGGGAAGTCAGGTAGATGACTTCCTCCATGCAATTTATAGTCAAAAGCCTTGCACACAAAGACTGTACTGCCAGAAAAAACATTAACATGGTAAACAATTGTACAGTGCCCTGCCCAAAGGCATAGCTAAAGTAAAATGAAACCTCAGAAGTTACTGAAAACATTTCCTGGTATAGATTTTAAAATGTGACAAGATGTTTGACAAACATTCCATATCAGTTACTGTGGGAAACTACAATGCTAAGCACTTTAAAAGAAAAAAAAATAGTTTATGGTTTACTCTTTGCTCGCTGCATTAAAAGTACGGTGTTTGTTGATAAATAGTCTTTCTGAGTAGTGTGATGAGATCTGTACTCTCCTTCTCCATCAAGCTGAGAGGTGAATCGAATTTGTCTGTCATATGAATACTTTACATGCTAACTGCATATCATTAACGTGTACACACAGTAGGTGCTATTGCAGTATCATGGTGCTCAAGCTAAGTGAATTTTATTTTGCTCAATAACCAGATAGACTCAAGGGAAGAGACGATGAAAACATTACTATGGTAATAGTTATACCTATTCTCAATTTTTGGAGATAAAGAGATTTAACCTCAATGCCTCATTGCTATGCCTACAGCCCTTTAATTTTTGGATAGGGGACGGGGTGCTGATTATCTTTTAGATAATGTCATATTTCCTGTTTGGCCTAGACCATGATCCATCTATTTTAAGTTTCCTGCTATAACTGGATGATAGGTGAGTGTCACCACACTCTGCTATCTGTCATGTAGGTGTCTCAAGAACTTTTCTCGAAGTGGGCCTTGAATGGCACACCTCCTTATCTCAGCCTCTTAAGTAACTAAGCTTACGGATGTGAGCCAAAATTTCCTAAAAATTGTTTTATTGTGAGATACTACTGTTAACTTTTAACTGCATCTAAATTGTAAGTTAAAATTTATCATAGGTACGAATGAACAGGGAAGAACAGTATAAGAATTTGGTATGCACAGCTAGGAGGTAGGACTTGGATTCTATGGTCTCCGTCATAGGGAATAATTAGCACAGGTTTAGGCTAGTCACAGAAGAGGATCACAAGAGCCTAACAGCTATGCCCTTATGAATGCATAAGATAATGTTATGTGAAACAAACTCCAAGGTATAGAAACAATTGTTATATCACTGTTGTAATTACTTTCAAATTGCCATGTGAAACTGTAGCTTCTTTTTTTTCCAAAATTTTTATTATCAAACTGATGTACAGAGAGGTTACAGTTTCATACGTTAAGCATTGGATATATTTCTTGTACTGTGTGTTACATTGTCCCGCATACCCCCCTCCCTCCTCCCACTTTCCCTTTCAGTTCACTTTCACCAAACAATTTTGCAAGTATTGCTTTTGTAGTTGTTTCTCTTTTTTACCCTGTGTTTCTCAATTTTGGTATTCCCTTTCAATTTCCTACTTCTAATACCACTAAACACGGTTTCCAATATACTCAGATAAGATTACAGAGATAGTGGAGGTACAACCACAAGAAGGTGATACAAGAACATCATCAATAATAGAAGCTACAGATACACATGGAATGTTGAAAGTAGTTAAAACTGTGATATAACAATCGTTCCCATTACATGGAGTTCATTTCACTTAGCATCATCTTATGTGATCATAAGGGTATAGCTATTAGGCTCTTGTGATGCTCTGCTATGACTTGCCTAAACATGTACTAATTATTCCCAATAAGGGAGACCATAGAGTCCATGTTTCTTTGGGTCTGGCTCACCTCACTTAGTAAAATTTTTTCTAAGTCCTTCCATTTCCTTACAAATGGGGCAATGTCATTCTTTCTGATAGAGGCATAAAATTCCATTGTGTAGATGTACCACATTTTCCTGATCCATTCATCTAAAGAGGGGCATCTGGATTGGTTCCAGATTCTAGCTATGACAAATTGTGCTGCGATGAACATTGTTGTGCTGGTGGCATTACTGTGATTTTGTTTGCGGTCTTTTGGATAGATACCCAAAAGTGGGGCTGCTGGGTCATAGGGGAGTTCTATATTTAGCCTTCTGAGGCATCTCCATACTGCTTGCCAGAGTGGCTGAACCAGTTTACATTCCCACCAACAATGAAGTAGGGTTCCCTTTTGGCCACATCCCCTCCAACAATTGTTATTGTTAGTTTTCTTGATATATGACATTCTTACTGGGGTGAGATGGAATCTCAAAGGTGTTTTGATTTGCATTTCTTTTATGGCCAGTGATGTAGAGCATTTTTTCATATGTCTCTTGGCCATTCTCATTTCCTCATCAGAGAAGTCTCTTTGTAAGTCTTTAGCCCACTTGATGAGGGGGCTATTGGTTCTTACCGGTTTTGTTTGGAAGATGGTAATTTTTTTAGTTCTGCATATATTTTAGAGATGAGGCCTTTGTCCATTGAATGGCCAGTAAAGATCGTCTCCCAGTCTGTGGGCTTTCTGTTTATCTTGAGAGCTATGTCCTTTGCCGTGCAGAAGCTCTGCAGTTGGATGCAGTCCCATTTGTCCAACCTTTCTTTGATTTGTAGCCTTTCTGGGTCATTGTTAAGGAAGTTCCATCCTGCGCCAAGGAGCCCAAGTGTTTCTCCTACTCCTTCCTTTAGTGTTTCAGGGTGTCTGTTTTGATTTCGAGGTCTTTAATCCATTTGGAATTGATTTTGGTGCAGGGTGATATATAAGGATCAAGTTTTAGTTTGTTGCATGTGTTGAGCCAGTTTTGCCAGCACCCTTTGTTAAAGAGGCTATCTTTCTTCCAAACTATTGTTTTAGCTCCTTTATCGAAGATTAAATAGGCGTAGTTCTGTGGGTTCATTTCCGGGTCTTCAATTCTGTTCCATTGGTCTTCAGGCCTGTTCCAGTGCCAATACCAACCTGTTTTTATTGCTATAGCTTTATAATACAGCTTGATGTTTGGAATTGTAATTCTTCCAGCACTATTCTGTCTGCTTAGGATTGTTTTTGCTATTCTAGGTCTTTTATTGTTCCATATGAATTCCTGGATTGCTTCCTCTATTTCATTAAAAAATGGTGTTCAGATATTAATAGGTATTGCATTGAATTTGTAGATAGCCTTTGGCAATATTGCCATTTTGATTATATTAATCCTCCCAATCCAGGAGCATGGGAGGTTTTTTCCATTTCCTTAGTTCTGACATAATTTCATTTTTCAAGCTTTTAAAGTTCTCCTCAAAGAGGTCTTTCACTTCTTTGGTTAAGGTTATTCCTAGGCATATTATGTTTTGGGGGGCTATTGCAAAAGGAGTTGCTTTCCTTATTTCTGCCTCGGTCTTCGGGTCATTAGCATAGAGAAAGGCCGTTGATTTCTGAGGGTTTATTTTATATCCTGCAACTTTGCCAAAGTTTTGGATCAGCTCTAGTAGCTTGGGGGTAGAGTCTATGGGATTCTTTAGGCATAGGATCATGTCATCTGCGAAGAGAGAAAGTTTAACTTTATCTTTTCCTATTTGGATCCCCTTTATATTTTCTTCTTGCCTGATCGCTCTGGCTAGAAATTCTAGTACTATGTTGAAGACCAGGGGAGAGAGTGGACATCCCTGCCTTGTTCCTGATTTTAAAGGGAATGGCTTTAGTTTTTCACCATTTAGAGTTATGCTTGCTGTTGGTTTGTCATAAACTGCCTTGATTATATTCAGGAATGTTCCCTGGTGTTGGGATCCAGCCTTTAGACTTGGCGGGGGTCTTGACGCCCTTCGCCCAAGCCCTAGGGGAATGCAGAAGCAAGCTATGGTTCTCTGGGTCCGGAACCAGAAGAACTGGCTTTGCCCCCAGCCCCCAATTCTCTCGCCACCCCAGGCGACTCCCAGTCTCGCCTGGGCTCGGCTCTTTCCAGTGACATTAGCTCAAGGGGATCATGTGACAGCTTTCAGCCTATTGGCATCCTGGCCGATCGCCCTCTCTCGCTATCATCTCCCTTTACCCACGCCTTAATAAATCAGTTGGCTCTGGAAGCCTTCTCTGAGCCTTGGGTATGCCTGACTTTATTTACTGGTAAGGAGGTGGCCACGCTTTCTCGATAGGCCGCGCTTGAGCTGGGCCCTGACCCCTCCGTCCCATTCTGGCTATCTGCAGGCCGGGTGTCCAGGAGAGAGGACGAGAAAAGGGGGTGGCGAGTTACCTAGCTGAGCCTTGATCCCCAAGCAGGGAGAGGAGACCGAGCCCGACACCCTGGAATCCCAGTTTTTCCAGGGATTTTAGCATAATTGGGTGCTGGATTTTATTGAATGCTTTTTCCGCATCCAGAGATAAAACCATGTGGTTCTTTTGCTCACTCCGATTGATGTGGTGGATTATATTTATTGACCTGTGTATATTAAACCAACTTTGCATCCCTGGGATGAATCCAGTTTGATCGTGGTGTATGATTTTTTGGATGACCTGTTGAAGTGGATCGGCCAGAATTTTATTGAGAATTTTTGAGTCTATGTTCATCAGGGAATTCGGTCTATAGTCCTCTTTCCGTGATGAGTCCCTGCCTGGTTTTGGGATGAGGGTTATACTGGCTTCATAGTAGGAGTCTGGTAGTGAACGTTCTCTTTCAATTTCATTGAAGATTTTGAAATATATTGGTGTGAGTTCTGTTTTGAAGGCCTTGTAGAATTCTGCAGTGAATCCATCTGGAACTGGGCTTTTCTTGGATGGGAGATCATTTATTGCCGTTTCTATTTCAATACTGGATATGGGCCTGTTTAGAAGGTTTAAATCTTCATGGTTAAGGTTGGGGATATGAATTTTTTCTAGCAACTCATCCATTTCTTCCAAGTTCGCGAATTTGTTGTCATAAAGGTTTGCAAAATAGTCCCTCATTATTTTCTAAATTTCGGTTATTTCTGCGGTGATGTTACCTGTTTCATCTCTTATCTCTTGTTTATTTGAGTGTGCTACCTTCGTTTTTTGGTCAGGTTTGCCAGGGGTCTGTCTATCTTGTTGAGTTTTTCAAAGAACCAACTCTTTGTTTTGTTGATTGTTTCAATGGTTTTTTTTGTCTCTAATTGATTTAATTATGATTTGATTTTAATTATTTGCTTCTATCTATTGACTTGGGGTTTGGCTTGTTGTTCTCTCTCAAGGAAATTAAGGTGCTTCCTTAAGTTATTGAGTTGCTGTTTCTCCAGTTTGTTGATGTATGCACTCAGAGATAAAAATTTTCCTCTGAGTACTGCCTTTACTGTGCCGCAAAGGAGCTGGTACTTTGTGTCCTCAACGTGGTTGAATTCCATAAACATTTGAATTTCCGTTTTAATTCTTCAATGACCGAGTGATGGTTCAGCAGTGTGTTATTTAGTCTCCATGAATTGTAGGATTTTCTTTGGTGGCTGTTTGAGTTGAGCTCTAATTTTATTCCATTGTGGTCTGAGAGAATGCAGGGAATGGTTTTGATACTTCTGAATTTGTACTGATTTTCTTTGTGCCCTAAGATGTGATCTATTTTGGAGAATGTTCCATGTGCTGCGGAGAAGAATGTGTATTCTGTTGTTGCTGGGTGGAATATTCTGTAGATGTCACTTAAGTCTAGTTGGTCTATGCAATTATTTAGTTCTGTGGTTTCTTTGTTCAGTTTTTGGCGTGTTGATCTATCCAGAGGTGATAGTGGAGTGTTAAAGACCCCAACTATCAATGTGTTGGGTCTATGAGTGGTTTTAGAGTCAGTAGTGTTTGTTTGATGAAGTTGGGTTCTCCTGCATTTGGTGTGTAGATATTTAGAATGGTGATATCTTTCTGTAGGAGAGATCCCTTTACTAGTATGTAGTAACCTTCTTTGTCTCTTCTTACCTTTTTTAATTTGAAGTCAATTTTGTCTGTTACTAGGATTGCAACTCCAGCCTGCTTATGGGGTCCATTTGCTGGATAGATTTGATTCCAGCCTTTCACTTTCAGAAGATGTTTACTTTTGCTGGATAGGTGTGATTGTTTTCTTCTCCCTAACAGCTTTAAGGATTCTTTCCTTGTACTCTACTGATCCTGTTTTGATCACAATGTGTCGGTGGCATGTCCTATTCTGGTCTGGTCAGTTAGGGGTTCTAAATGCTTCTTGTATCTGTATAGGCCTTTCCTTGTGGATATTTGGGAAGTTCTCAGCTAATATTCTGTTAAATAGGTTGCCTATCCCATTAACTTCTTTCTCCAAGTTTTCCTCAATACCTATTGTCCTTAAATTGGGCTTCCTGATCGTGTCTTGAATCTCCTATAGCGATCTGTTTTGTTGATTGGACTGGATTTGTATTGATTTTTGATCTTTCTGCATAGAATCTAAGGAATCTTCAGCTCCTGAAATTCGATCCTTTGCTTCAGTTAGACGAGACTGTAAGATAGCTACTTGATTTCGAATCTCTTTTCCTTCTGACTGGTCTTTCCTGATTATTTACATGTCATTTCTTAGGTCTTTTATGGACTTCTTTACTTCATTAACTTCATTACTTTGGTTTTGATTTTTGTCTCTCAAATCTTTAAGCTGGTTTCCTATCTTTTCATTTGACTCTTGAAGTTCATTTATCTTTCTATTTGTGGATGCCATGAAATTCTCCATTCATTTTTGTTTTGCCTCCTCACGCTCTAGAATAATTGACTGAAAAGATTCAAACTTTTTATTTATCATGTTTATCAGTAGACTTTGTAAAGCATTTTGGGGGTTCTCTTCTATGTCTTTGATTGACTGCTTTGCTTCCTGCTTGTTTTGAGTGGGGGATAAGACTTCATTGTTTACCATCTTTCTTGTGTTCCTTCTGCCCATTTGTATTGGGAATGCCAGTCCACCAGCAACTGTGAGCAGCATTTAAGACCCAAAGCAGCCCTTAACAAGCACTGTTGTATAAATCTCACAAGTTCACAATTATATACAGATACCCTGCATACCTGTCTATAAAATTAGATTTGGTTTTCCTAAAGAATACAATTTCAATATAACAACCGATCCTGTGCCATGCATTCAGTAGTTACTTATTTACTGTTGCAACCCTATAAGCAATTCTTGTTTTTATATTAAGTTCTTTTAGGACTGGCTTTCTCTATGAACCCCTTTGATCCACTCGGATTAAGCTCGGATACCCTCTATCCAATATCCAGGAGTCAATGGAAACTGGAGGTCCAGGCAGTAAGTCAGGAGGGTAAGTTGGAGGTACTAAAGAGAATAGATTAAAATGTATTGGGGAGGGGGGTGGTGATTTTGGTTTAGTTTCAGTGACGTGGAAATGTGGTGAAGAGTAGAATTAGTAGAAAGATCAAGGTGAAAATGATATACAATGGAGAGTTAGCAGAAAAGAGTAGAGGTGTTATTCATAGGAAAGTAATTTACAAGGAAGGAGAATGCAAAGAGAGAAATAAAGTAAAAATAGTGGAAGACAGATGCACAGAACAGAGAGAAATTATTTTAAAAAGGAAAAAAAAAGCAGAAAAGGAACAACCCAAACAAACAGAAAAGAAAAAAACTTGGTAAAACAAACAGGTAAAAATAGAAAACAACAACAACAACAAAAAAAAGAACCGACGACATTTGAGAAGTGAAAAAAAAATTTTTTTTAAAGTTCAAAAAATGTTTGAAAAGAAAAAAAAATGGAGTCCTCCTTGTTTGGGTGGTCTTTCCCTAGTCTTTGGTTTCCTTGCAATGGTCTGCAGTCTATTTTCCTGATTGGCTGGGTTTGACTTGATTTCAGTTTGCAGGGGGTGGTTCTGTTCTGACCCTTCTCCCCTGTAGGTGCAATCCTGGGTTTCTGTGTTTTGCACAGCTTGCAGATAGGCCTTGGGCGTCCTCTGTAGTTGGGGACTTGAGCAGTCTCGGGAACCGTGGCTCCTCTGTCTGCTATCAGGCAGGCCTCTGCCTTTAATGCCTGGCTTTGAATAGGCTGTGGACTCAGCAGGGCGGGGCACCTGTGCCCTGTTTTACCAGGCTGAGAGTTGCTTCCCTGGGGGAGGCTCTTCCCTCCTGGGCGGGGCGGCCTCCTTGGTGGAGGTGGCTATGGAATGCAGCTCCGTTTCAGGCTGGGAATTGGGCTTCTTCTGTGAAGGGACCTTTTAACTTTCTCAGGAACTGTTTGTTCCCCCATCTGGTATTTCCGTGCCACCGGGAGCTGCTTGCCGCTTTCACTTTAAATTTATGAATTATGGTGGGCAGGGCTGGGCACCTCTGGCTAAGCCGAGGCCCAGGACACGCCTCCCACCTGGTCTGCGGGCATTCTCCTGGGCGGAGCTGGCTCTGATTGATTAGACCCTCTTGCCCTTTTCAAAGATGGCTCCTTTGACCTCGCTTTCCCCAGGGCTGCTTTGGTTCCAATCTGGTCTGACCCTATGCCAGTGGCAAAGATGGAGCTTTGCTCTGGTGGTGGGGGAAGGGCTGCCTTCCAGAAGCTGCTCTGTAAGCGTGCGTTGAAATATCTTTCGTGGGGTACTCACGCTTTCTCTGTGATTTCAGGTCGTCCGTGCTCAGCCGCTGTCTGGAGTATTTCTCCCTGGTCTACGCTGTGTGCTTTAGCTGCGCGGAGTGCAGGTTGCTGTGCCGGGCGCTGTGCCAGCGCCAGCACTGGCGTGGTGGTGGGATGCCGCCCGGAGTTCAAATCTGTGTTTTCAGATGAGCAAAGTCAATTTTTCCTTCCTGGCCAGAATCCCTGTACTGTTAGAACTTACTCTGGCTGTCTTTCTAGGAGTAAAAGTTTCTATGGGGTGAGGAAACTGCAATGTCGGAGGGAACTCAGCTAGGGCTCTGCATCTCCACCGCTGTCTTCCTGGAAGTCCGAAACTGTAGCTTCTATTCTTGATGATCCTCTTGTTTCCTCTTCCTGTGGTTGTACCCCCACTATCACTGTATCTTATCTGAGTACACTGGAAACTGTATTTACTGGTGTAGGGAAGTGAAAGGGAATATCAAAATCGAGAGACAAAGGATAAAAAGACAAACGACTATAAAAGCAACACTTGCAAAACCGTTTGGTGTAAACCAACTGAACAACCCATGGGGGAGAGAGAAAGGGGGAGGGGGAAGGGGGATAAAAGGGAGGAGGTAACAAACAGTACAAGAAATGTACCCAGGGCCTAATGTATGAAACTGTAACCTCTCTGCACATCACTTTGACAATAAATAAGGGGAAAAAAAAAGAATTTGGTAAAATCCCCAATTTTAGACATCTAATCAGGATGTTGGAATATAACTCTCATAATAGTCCTTTAATAAAATCAAATGTGTATATATATTTGAAATAATTGATGTTAAGATGTGTACTATAACAAATTTACATTTATTGAGAAAGGCTTTTCTTACTACTCCCCCCACCCTTTGGTTCATAATAACCTCACACATGAAGTGAAGTCTTAGTATTAGAATGACTATGAATTTGATTACAGTTCTTTTATGGGTAACTTTGGTAATATTCAGTTGGATTTTTACATGTTTTGTAACACAGAGTATACGACAAAGTCAGTAGTAATATATTAAAGACCTGTTATGCAAACCTCCTCCCCACCGCATGCACAATGTGACAATTTGCCTCAGTCTGCTTGGAAAGAATATGCAAATTGACACATTTCTCAGGCATTTTCAGAATAATTGAGAGATGGATAACAATCAAGATAATATCATCATTACAAAAAACACAGCTTAGTACTGGCACAAGAACAGGCCTTAGAACCAATGGAACAGAACTGAAGACCATGAAATGAACCCACAGACCTACGGCTACCTAATCTTTGACAAAGAAGCGAAAAATATAGGTTGAAACAAAGACAGCCTCTTCAACAAATGGTGCTGGCAAACCTGGACCAACACCTGTAACAAACTAAAACTAGACCCCTATTTATCACCCTGGACCAAAAATCAACTCCAAATTGATCAAAGACCTGGAAATAAAATCAGACACCCTGAAAATTCTACAAGAAGGAATAGGAGAAACTCTAGGAATCATTGACAGTGGAAGAAACTTACTCAACAAAGCGCCAGAAATCCAACAAATCAAAGAAAGATTGGACAAGCAGAACTGTATCAACATCAGAGCTTCTTCTGCAGGGCATAGGATATAACTTCCAAGATAAATAGAAAGCCCACAGATTGGGAAAAGATCATTACCAGGCATACAACGGACAAAGGCCTGATATCTAAAATATACACAGAACTCAAAAAATTAAGTTCCTCCAAAACAAATAATCAAAGAACCAACAGCCCTCTCAACAAATGGGCTAAAGACCTAAAAAGAGACTTCTCTGAAGAGGAAATGAGAATGGCCAAGAGGCACATGAAAAAGTGCTCTACATCACTGGCCATAAAAGAAATGCATATCAAAACCACCTTGAGATTCCACCTCACCCCAGTAAGAATGTCTATTATCCGTAAATCCAATAATAACAAATGCTAGAGAGGATGTGGCCAAAAGGGATCTCTACTACATTGTTGGTGGGAATGCAAACATGTTCAACCCCTCTGGAAAGCAGTGTGGAGTTTCCTAAGAAGGCTAAACATAGATCTCTCCTATGACCCAGCACCCCACTTTTGGGTATGTACCCAAAAGACTACAAGCAAGACCACACTAAACCATAGCACAACTATATTCATCACAGCACAACTCGTCATTGCTAAAACATGGAACCAATGGAGATGCCCCTCAGCAGACGAGTGGATGAGGAAAATGTGGTACATATACACAATGGAATTCTATGCCTCCATCAGAACGAATGACACTGCCCCATTCATAAGGAATTGGAAGGACTTGGAAAAAACTCATATTAAGTGAAGTGACCCAGATCCAAAGAAACATAAACACTATGGTATCCTTCCTAGCAAATAGCTAGTTCATGAATAGACTAGTCATGGTACAAGCTCAAAAAACCCCAATAGCTACACCCATATGACCACATAAGAAGATGCCAAGTAAAATGAACTGCAAGTTAAAGAAACAAGAGTTATACCACTGGTGTAATTATTTTCAACATGCCATGTGAACTCGTACTACTTTTTTTTTCTCTTTTTCCTTGTCTGTTTGACTGATTGCTTTGTTTAGTTTTGTTTCTCTTGTACTCCCTTCCTGTGGCTCTACCCTCGATACCACTGTATCACATCTGAGTAGTCTGGATATTGTTTATATGGGTATTCGAATTGGGGAAGGGAGAGAGAATACCAAACTCGAGAGACAAAGAACAAAAAGACAAGCCATTCAAAAAGTAACCCTTACAAAACCATTTGGTGTAAACCAACTGCACAACTCTTAGGTGGAGTGGGGAAGAGGTAGGGGGAGGGGGGAATGAGGGAGGAGGTAACAAGTAGACCAAGAAATGTACTCACTGCCTTTCATATGAATCTGTAACCCCTCTGTATCACACTTTGACAATAAAGAAAAAAATGAAAAAAAAAATCATCATTACAAATAAGGATTTGCATTATTAGCCAAGAGGAACAGGAATTTGGAGTTATCAAGTAACACAAAATCTGCATTGAAAAAGTAACTTACTTTTAGTCATTTATAATTTATCAAATAATACTCTTATGCTGGTAAGAAATAGAAAAATAAGAGTTGGCCTTGTGTCCATAAATATATAAACTTTGATTTTTTTCTGTGGTATTTTGAAAGAAATATAAAAGTGAGCATAAACATTTCAAGTTTTTAAAGTTTAAGGCTTACTGGAAGCTTTGGAAATTAAAGCATCATATCTTACTGTGCCAATACATAATTGAAATCAAACAGGTGAGGAAAAGAAGCAAATATTTGCATTCTAGTCAGCACATATTTGACACAGGTGTTTGAAGGGTGTGTATGCTTGAAATTAAATGGGCACTTATATATAGTTTCAATTATAAACATTTAATGACATGTCATTTCAATCATAGCTCTTCAAAAATTAAAAAAGTCCCTCATGTTTTTAATTCAGTTACTTTTTAATTCATTATGATTACTGAATTATGTATGAAAAAATAAATATCTGTAACATTGCTTCTAATTACAATGAATGGAGAAGCAAAAAAGTCTATTAAAAGAATAATATATAGGTAGATATTCATAATACATTTTTATTTAAAGGATATTAAGTTTGGGAAAATATAGGCCATGTAATCTGACTTGGAGTTTCTTTTTGGTTTCATGTGTTTATTGCAGCATAGGATGCCCTTTCAGATTAGAGGTGTACACCACCACCCATAACTCCAAAAGTTTGAAAAATATATGACTTCATAAAGTTTTAAATGACTGCATAAACAGAGACCTAAGTGATTAATGTATGTTGTTTTATATGAATAGTGGAAGCCGGGTGCCTGTGGCTGACAATTGTAATCCTAGGATTACAGGAGGTTGAGATCTGAGGATCCAGGTTCAAAGCCAGTCCAGGCAGGAAAGTCTGTGAAAGTCTTATCTCCAATTAACCACCAGGAAACAGAAATGGTGCTGTGGCTCAAGTGGTAGAGTACTAGCCTTGAGCTGAAGAGCTCAAGGACAGCACCCAGGCCCATAGTTCAAGCCCCACAAGAGATTAAAAAGAACAGTAAGATGAAGGTTGAATAGGAAATGCAAATGAAAACAACCCTGAGATACCACTTCACTCCAGTTAGAATGGCCTGTACTCTGAACTCAGGCAATGGCAAATGCTGGAGGGGATGCAGGGAAAGAGGAATGCTTCTCTGCTGTTGGTGGGAGTGCAAATTAGTACAACCACTTTGGAGAACAGTATGGAGGTTCCTCAAAAAGCTCAACATAGACCTACCCTACGACCCAGCCATACCACTCCTAGGAATCTATCCTGAACAACAGGTGTCAGGATATCAAAAAGACATCTGCACATCCATGTTTATCGCTGCACAATTCACAATAGCCAAAATATGGAAACAATCCAGATGCCCCTCTACAGATGAATGGATCCAAAAAATGTGGTACCTATACACAATGGAATACTACATAGCGACTAGAAATGATAAAATATTGGTAATCGTAGGGAAATGGTTAGAAGTTGAACAAATAATGTTGAGTGAGACAAGCATAGAACACAGAAAACAAAGGGGCATGGTCTCCTTGATATATGACTGTCAAGGTGGGGGATAGGAGGACAGCAGAGACCAGGTCTGCGAAACTAAAAACTTCTTGTGAAATGGTATTTCCACAGGTTTGGGTCAACAACCTTACATTTTGTATCTAAAACCAAACAACTACTAAACATAAAAAGGTCTAAAATAGACCTCTCAGTAGATCACAATAGCTCAACAGCTATGTATGTATGATCATATAAGACAAGAATAAGCAAACTCTATTGTTGACATTATATTTAAAGTTCTAAGTGAATTTCCATTAATCACATATTTGGAAATATGTAAGAGAATATATAAAATCTAGTATTATAAGCATATGTTATATGCAGCTGCAAATAAATTTTCTAACTGAAAACATCATCCACTAAAGCATTTTTTCAGGTTTTATATTGCTATACTAATGTATTTTTTCATTCACTGAGATAACTTTCATGTTTATATTGCATAATTCCCTCCAATTATATCTCTTCTTGGACTGTTCCCTAAAACTCAGACCCCGTTTCACATTGAATTGGACAGAAGGAAATAAAGCAGTGAGACTGAGTAAACATGAATACCACTGATCAGAAAATTTGTTTTCAGATTCTGATTGTTTGTCCACTTCCATTACACTTTAGCATGTTCTCTCTCACACACTCATAGAAGCCACTTTTTCACTTATCATGTGCACATTTTCATTTATATCAATAAATTTACATGTCATTCTGCAGTCCTCTTATTTACATCAGAGAATTTAAATTTCATTCTGCAGTCCTCACATTTAAATTTCAGACATGTACATCCTTTAGATGGAAATATATTAACAAACATCATCCTAAAGACTAATTCTGGCTTTTACTTAGTTTATTTATATTTTTGTAGGTACTGGGCTAAATCTCAGGGCTTGGGCACTGTCTCTTAGCTTTTTGCTTAAAGCTGATATTCCAACCCTGGAGTCACACTACTACTCCTGGCTTTTTATTGGTTAATTGGAACTAAGAGTCTTAGGGACTTTTCTGCTTTGACCAACTTCCAATCACAGACATTCTATCTCAGGCTCTTATGTAGTTAGGATTTTTTTTTAATTTAGTGCTTATTGGTTCCAAGATCTTCATTGTAGACAACTGAGTTGGTTCTGGTGGGGTGTTCCACCTGTCTTGCTATCCTTGTGAACAGTGAGAATCCTTCTTTTTAAAACATAAGGTAATAAATCGTAGTATGAAAAAAACCATTGAGAAGAGAGTGCTTAAAAGTTGGAAAAAAAATACCTTGTCATAAGAATATAAGAAGCTCACTAATCATGGCAAATAATTTTAAAACAATAGATGAAAGTTAATATTCACTAGTGATAACATATCCAGACTATATGGGGGAGAAAATAATAAAGGAATGCACCTTTGTGGAAGAAGCATGATTGTACATCTGAGGATTAAAGACCATTGCTAGCATTTCTGGCCACAAATTCAAGGCACTCATGTTGTCTTAAATGAAAATAAAATAGTTTAATAAGAATTGTGTTTCATTTACATACTCTGATAACTGATAGGTAATGTGTTACGGTATGTCTACCTACTTCGCCCCCCCCACTTACTCTCTCTTTTTGTTGTTGGACACAGGGCTTGAACTCTGGGGTCTTGGTGCTGTCCCTGAGCTCTTCAGCTCAAAGCTAACTCTCTACCACTTGAGCCACGGAGCCTCTGCTGGCTTTCTGGTAATTAATTAGACATAAAAGTCTCGTGGACTTTCTGCCCAGGTTGGCTTTGAACCATGATCCTCAGCCTCCTGAGTAGCCTCCTGAGATCTCAGCCTCCTGAGTAGCTAGGATTAAAGGCTTGAGCCACCAGCACCCAGCACATTTTTTTCTTATATGGTTTTTCCCCTTCTCCTATTTTTGTCCCCTCCTCCTCCTTCCCATATTCCTCTTCCCTCCTCTCCTCCTCTCCACTCCCTTGCTTTCCCCCTTTTCCCATTCCACTTTGTCCTCCTCTTCATCCTTCTCCTCCTCCTCCTCCTCCTCCTCCTCCTCCTCCTCCTCCTCCTCCTCCTCCTCCTCCTCCTCCTCCTCCTCCTCCTCCTCCTCCTCCTCTCTCTCTCTTCTATGTTTCTCTCTATGTTTTAAAGGAAGTTCACCCTTTACTTGTATAGAATCTGTGTACTAGCAGCAGTCACAGCATACAGACCTGTGTACTAACTGTAAGCAAACAGTTCATCATACAAAACATGTAACTAAGTAATAGTTGGGAAAGGCTTTACAGTTTCACAAATTATCTCGTTAAGCTCTCTGTAAAACCTTGTGATGTATAAGGTAAATATGACTGGGGTCTTAAAAGTAAATTCTCTAATTTCACATGATGAAGAGTTAAAGGAGTGTAGTTCCACTTCAAGGATTTCCTAATCAACATATCTACAATAGTGATATAAAATTTATATAACATATAACTAGCAGGAAGGCACAAGAATGTGGAGTTAAGTACACAGTTTGTTCTGTTCCATTCTATTTCTTAAATTCACCATTGCCATTAGCCTAATCAATGCTCAGACAGTGGAATTGAATTCCCTTCATGCTGCACACACTATAGCTTGGCACATGCAATATTCAAAACCCCGTTTGCTAAACTATGGATATCTTCAACATATTCAAATCCATTTAAAAAAACACATTGATTGTTATGTTGATGCTTCCATGTGCATGTTATTTTCCAGTCTGCCATATGTATTGCACCTCAAGTGAAATTATGACAATGATTTCTAGAAAGTTATCAAATACAAAGATATTTTCATAAAATATATATATGCATTTGGTCTTAGTAGCCATCCAAATATGAAAATTCATCCATGGGTTTATTTTGGTAGAAAATAAATGCAGACAGGTAGCAAGCAGAATATATTTAAAACCCACAAAGCAGGAAAAGAAACTTAGGTCAATTTTGTTAATTTCCTTTTAATTTTCCAAAACTGGAAAATCCCAATACCTCAAGTTAATTTAATCTTGAAAAGCTGTAATTTTTCCTATATCTCAAAGGATTCATTTTTTGATCTAAAAGCTATCACTTCTTATAACCAGATTTTATCTCCTTCATTCTAACCAAAACAATATAAGTAATAATGAGTAGAAAGGTATCTAGGGATTCAAAATAACCACATTTAAATTAACAAAAAATGCAGTTTAAACAGTCTTGTTTTTTTCCTCATTAATTACAGGACTCTTAATGTGATGCATAATGATATTTTTTAAAAAGAGATATCATTTTTCAAATACAGCCAAAACCAATACTATGAGACATACCATGCTTCATGGAAAATTCACAATCAGTTAGATAAAGCAATTTTCAGTAGATTATTTTGCATATGTAAGAAAAACAGAGAACTGGCTAATACAGTCATGAAATTACATTACTGAGAGTTGGACTATCTCAACAATAATTTTAATTCACTTAATCATTTGGCTGTTTTAAACACTTAAATGATTTGCTTACTTTGATTTTCACCTCTATGATTAAGGCAATACTTATACCTTATCAATAATAGGACTCAGAAATTTAAATAATATCCATATTAATATGTTCAATGATATTTGACCACAATATGCAGTAGTTTACACTGATAAAGCCACAATCTTTATTCTACATTAGAAAGAATTTAATGAAAAGAACTTCTTTACTTGAGTGCTGGTGCCTCATGCCTGTAATCCTAGCTACTCAAGAGGCTGAAATCTGATGAACATGGATCAAAGCCAAACCAGACAGCAAAATTGATGACCCTCCTATCTCTACCCACCAGAAGACCAGAAGTGGCACTGTGGTTCAAAGTGGTAGAACCCTAGCCTTATATGAAAAAGCTGAGATAGCTACCAGGCCTTGAATTCAATCCTCAGGACCACCAAGAAAAGGTTAAAAAAAAAAAAAAAAACACAAAACTTCTTAGGCTTCCCAATAAATAAAACAACAAAACAAATGAATCAGCAAATTTGGTTGATTGAAATACATCACCAGCTCTGACTTTCCTTTAGTTTTCAACCAAATAAAATAGCTATATTATTATAGACACACAACAATCATACAACCAGCCAAACTCAGAAAAGACACTCACTTTTCTCATTTTTCCCAAGCATATTACTGGCACCTCAACATTATACCAGTCTTCAAAAATGCCCATGAAAATGACTATTGCTATTATTTATAATAGTAGAATTTTTATTATTTATAATGGTAAAAGTTTAAAAATCAAAAAAATGTATTTATCTGTAGAAAAGAGGCCCATATAACAACACAAGCCACAAAATCAGATCAGACTACATTTACATTGCTTGCACATATTATTTAAGAATATGTTACCTTTTATTCTGGCCAATCTACTTCAAGAGGTCATCAAAAAAATCATACACCGGGCTGGGGATATGGCCAAGTGGCAAGAGAGCCTGCCTCATATACATGAGGCCCTGGGTTCGATTCCCCAGCACCACATATACAGAAAACGGCCAGAAGTGGCGCTGTGGCTCAAGTGGCAGAGTGCTAGCCTTGAGCAAAAGGAAGCCAGGGACAGTGCTCAGGCCCTGAGTCCAAGGCCCAGGACTGGCAAAAAAAAAAAAAAAAAAATCACGATCAAACTGGATTCATCCCAGGGATGCAAAGTTGGTTTAAGATAAGCAAGTCAATTAATGTAATCCACCCCATCAACCGGAGAAAGGTAAAGAATCACATGGTTTTATCTCTGATGCGGAAAAAGCGTACGATAAAATCCAGCACCCTTTTATGCTAAAAGCACTGGAAAAACTGGGATTCCAGGGAACATTCTTGAATATAATCAAGGCAGTTTATGACAAACCAACAGCAAGCATAACTCTAAATGGTGAAAAACTAAAGCCATTCCCTTTAAAATCAGGAACAAGGCAGGGATGTCCACTCTCTCCCCTGCTCTTCAATGTAGTTCTAGAATTCCCAGCCAGAGCAATCAGGCAAGAAAAAAATATAAAGGGGATCCGAATAGGAAAAGATGAAGTTAAACTTTCTCTCTTCGCAGATGACATGATCCTTCCTATACCTAAAGAATCCCATAGACTCTACCCCCAAGCTACTAGAGCTGATCCAAAACTTTGGCAAAGTTGCAGGATATAAAATAAACCCTCAGAAATCAATGGCCTTTCTCTATGCCAACGACCCGAAGACTGAGGTGGAAATAAGGAAAGCAACTCCTTTTGCAATAGCCCCCCAAAACATAAAATACCTAGGAATAACCTTAACTAAAGAAGTGAAAGACCTCTTTGAGGAGAACTTTAAAAGCTTGAAAAATGAAATTATGTCAGAACTAAGGAAATGGAAAAAAACCTCCCATGCTCCTGGATTGGGAGGATTAATATAATCAAAATGGCAATATTGCCAAAGGCTATCTACAAATTCAATGCAATACCTATTAATATCCCAACACCATTTTTTAATGAAATAGAGGAAGCAATCCAGGAATTCATATGGAACAATAAAGGACCAAGAAGAGCAAAAACAATCCTAAGCAGAAAGAAGAGTGCTGGAGGAATTACAATACCCAACTTCAAGCTGTATTATAAAGCTATAGTAATAAAAACAGCTTGCTATTGGTACCGGAACAGGCCTGAAGACCAATGGAACAGAACTGAAGACCCAGAAATGAACATACAGAACTACGCCTACTTAATCTTTGATAAAGGAGCTAAAACAATAGTTTGGAAGAAAGATAGCATCTTTAACAAATGGAGCTGGCAAAACTGGCTCAACAAATGCAACAAACTAAAACTAGATCCTTATATATCACCCTGCACCAAAATCAATTCCAAATAGATTAAAGACCTCGAAATCAAAACAGACACCCTGAAAACACTAAAGGAAGGAGTAGGAGAAACACTTGGGCTACTTGGCGCAGGACGGAACTTCCTTAACAATGACCCAGAAAGGCTACAAATCAAAGGAAGGTTGGACAAATGGGACTGCATCAAACTGCAGAGCTTCTGCACAGCAAAGGACATAGCTCTCAAGATAAACAGAAAGCCCACAGACTGGGAGAAGATCTTTACCGGCCATTCAACGGACAAAGGCCTCATATCTAAAATATATGCAGAACTAAAACAATTACCTTCTTCCAAAACCAAACCGCAAAGAACCAATAGCCCCCTCATCAAGTGGGCTAAAGACTTACAAAAGAGACTTCTCTGATGAGGAAATGAGAATGGCCAAGAGACATATGAAAAAATGCTCAACATCACTGGCCATAAAAGAAATGCAAATCAAAACAACATTGAGATTCCATCTCACCCCACTAAGAATGTCATATATCATGAAAACTAACAATAACAATTGTTGGAGGGATGTGGCCAAAAGGGAACCCTACTTCATTGTTGGTGGGAATGTAAACTGGTTCAGTCACTCTGGCAAGCAGTATGGAGATTCCTCAGAAGGCTAAATATAGAACTCCCCTATGACCCAGCAGCCCCACTTTTGGGTATCTATCCAAAAGACCGCAAACAAAATCACAGTAATGCCACCAGCACAACAATGTTCATCGCAGCACAATTTGTCATAGCTAGAATCTGGAACCAATCCAGATGCCCCTCAGTAGACGAATGGATCAGGAAAATGTGGTACATATACACAATGGAGTTTTATGTCTCTATCAGAAAGAATGACATTGCCCCATTTGTAAGGAAATGGAAGGACTTGGAAAAAATTTTACTAAATGAAGTGAGCCAGACCCAAAGAAACATGGACTCTATGGTCTCCCTTATTGGGAATAATTAGTACAGGTTTAGGTAAGTCATAGCAGAGGATCACAAAAACCCAATAGCTATACCCTTATGAACACATAAGATGATGCTAAGTGAAATGAACTCCATGTTATGGCAACGATTGTTATATCACAGTTGTAACTACTTTCAACGTCCCATCTGTATCTGTAGCTTCTATTATTGATGATGTTCTTGTATCACCTTCCTGTGGTTGTACCTTCAGGAAGGAGTTTGGCATTGGGGGAACAAGTTTAACCTCAATCTCTTTGTTCCTGTTGATGAGCTCATTTTCAATCCTTGTTCTTTCTTGCAAAGAACCCTGTTTCTTTCTGACAATCTGTTTCTTTGTAGCTAGCTTTCATGCTAGCTTCCTGCTTTATTGCTGAGTCATCTAATCAGGCTTAATTGTCTCTTGCTCCATCTGGCTGTGCCTTTTTGGAAGAAAAAATGTGCTACAGGTGCATTTTTTAAAATTAGGAAAACACGAGTGCCAAAATATGGACATGGCTAGATTTTAATGGTGAATTCTGAAACTATAAAAGATTTTCAGCACCTTTTATTTCTCATCATGGTGACCAGCTTCAACCTGCCACTCCAACCACACTACTCACTGAGAAGTCCTTTTTTTTTTCTTTTTCCAAAAATTTATTTCAAATGGTTTCCATTTGCAGTTTATTATCTTTTATTTTCTTCAAAAGTTTTTACTCCATTCATAATTGAGTAACCCAGCTTCTTGTAGGATATAAAAAAGTGTTAGTACACTTTTTTTTTTTATGCTGGAGGGCATAACAAGAATTTTTATATACTGAGCAAGCACTCTAGTTCTGGAGGAATCACTTAAATTCCTCCTCTTACCAATGAAAGATTATATTTTCAAATAACCCAGTTGTTTCAAAGTTAAAAAGTAAGCTATTTTAGAAGATAACACATACACTAGAGAAGTAAAATCAAATTGCCAAACTCCCGTTCACACAACTCCCTTCATTGCTACTTTGGTTTGCATCTTATAGACAAGATTAAATACTCACATTTTAGAATTCATTATGTTTCATAGGTCCAAGTGCTACCCAGAGGTTTTTCTCAATTATCTTGTATTGTAAATTAGAGTTTTGATATTGGCATAGGTGAAGAAATAGAGGGCAGTTTAATTAAGCATATACAATACATACAAGGAGAAGTAAAATAAAATTACCAAACTCTAGTACTTCACACGCAGGGTATCAAATAATCTCCACTGTAACTATAAAGGTAGATTGAGAGAAACTAAAACATTAGCCATAGGAAATTAGAACCTTCTCTGAAATTAAGAACCTTTGATGATAGCACTGCTGCTGTTTGAATTCACGTATAATTCCTTCCATTAGAGTTTTTGTCTCCCTTTCTTCACAGTAATTCAGAACCCCTAGACTTGATGAGGATAGTACTACACAAAGGTAGACTTTGTGATAGTATGAGGTGAAATAAGGCAAACTTGAGGAATCCAGAAAATTCTATTTTTGGCTTTGTCACTGTCTTAGTAAATGAGCTCAGAAAAGCATTTAACCTTTCAATGCCTAACTTTCTACTTCTGGAGGGAAAGGAAGATGAACAGTTATGAGACTAAGCTAACCAGGAGTTTCAGGACATTAAACAGTTGACGTTCTAAGTTCTTGGAATAGGATTGCTAGAAGTAGAAACTCTGAATGGAGTTAGCAAGAGACAAAGGAAGGAGACATTTTCCTGGCAAAATGACGAAGTACATAAATTTAATGTTAATATAATGTTCTTTTGTACAAAGTTTTACAATTGGACGACATCTATTTTGTTTTACTTGGTAGTCAACATGGCAATAATAATACCAAAGCAGAAGTCTGGCATTATCAAAAGGCAAAGAGACCTTCCATCTATTGGACAATAGTTATCTGCTTCTTTCTACTTCAGGAGTTGGTACTTCGTCATTT
The DNA here is from genome assembly GCF_023159225.1 of Perognathus longimembris pacificus. NCBI lineage: Eukaryota > Metazoa > Chordata > Mammalia > Rodentia > Heteromyidae > Perognathus > Perognathus longimembris. Next base: position 29,444,027 of record NC_063179.1, on the reverse strand, counting down.
TGCCAGGAAAATGTCTCCTTCCTTTGTCTCTTGCTAACTCCTTTCATCACTCAGAACTCCACCAGCTTCAGATTTCAGTTAGCTAGAAATGTGCTTTGTCCTTCAGATTGGGTCAGTTTCCTATCATAAGTCACTGCACAAATACTGCCTCCTCTTTCCAAACTTTAAATACAAATACTCTTGGGTATATGTATTTAATTTTAATAATTTTTGACAATAACTGTACCCATGCTAAATAGTAATGACTGTGTCAGCCATCTTGTCGCTGAAGATGTGAAAAAATTGTCACTGCTGAATGAATGAATTCTGAATAGATAGAGGATAGACAGAGAATAATGAGGCTGAGATCAATCTTACCTGCCACCAATCGGTTCCATGATTATGAACAAATTTACTTGTCCTTGTCCATCTCTTGCTTCAGATCATTTCCATCTCTAAAATGGAAGCTTTAACAAGCAAGGTATCTAATACTTTTTTAAGATATGAGATTTCCAAGAAATAGTAATATCACTTACTATAACATTGTCATCCCATATAAATTTGCCCTGAATTATTTCTACCGGAGGCAAAAGTAGTTCTTTTCATGGGTAGGTGAACATTTAATGACTGAAGAATCTATCCCACTCTAGTTCAAGTGAGAGTTAAGATAATTTAATTATTCATTCTTTAATAAATATAATTCCACTAAAATCTGGATTTTTTAAGTGAAGAGAGCCAGTCAGGTAACAAGGTCTTAATTCTTAGAGCTTTCATTCATCCACACTATGGAGAGAGAGAAAACCATAAAGTAAGACCTTATGAATCAGTGCTATGAAAACAAAATAAAGAGAGGGTAGGGTGGATGAGAAATGATAAAAGACAGGTACTGCTTTATATATGGTAATGAAGAAAAAACAGTGTGAAACTGACATATGAGTAAAGATATGAATGATATGAAAGATGAAAGGATATTTTAGTAAAATAATTTTGGGGGTAGAGGAAAGAGCTCATGGTGTGTGAGTCACAGCACTCCTGGCAAGTTTCAGGACCAACAGGAGAGAGTGACTAGAGGAAGTAACCAGAGCTTTGCAATAGACAATGAGGTCACAGAGGTAGTAAAAGGTCATAATGCAGGACCTTATGGGTGGCCTGAAGCTGTGAAGTGATGATTTGGCATAGGTTCTCAAAGAAATGCTCTGACTGCTATCTTAAAAATAAGTCAAAATAGAACACGGTAGCAGTAAAATAACCACGTAGGCAGTGTTACAACATCCCAAGTGGGAGATGATGGCTTCAAAGAAAATGATGTTGTTTAGAAGTGGGCAGACTCCAGATTTATTTTTAAAATAGAGTCAATGGCATATGTTGAATATGGCAAAGAGAATCTAAGAAAGCAATAGAAAAGAAAAAGGGAAAGAAACTCTAATTAACAATACAGATTTTTTAAATATCTATATCATTATTCTTAGAATAAACAAAAGGAAGGAAGAAAGTCTCTACTTACACGGACTGCAGGGGAACAGAATTTCCAAGATAACTAGGTATATTTAGTATAAGGGAGACCCAAATGAATGAGATATTTAAAGAATGGAGTCAGAAAGACTTTGTTGTCAAAGACCTGAATCTTGCCAGGAATCAGTGGCAAGTGTGGGGGAATGGAGGTTAGAGGGGAATGCATGAAATCAGAATCATATGTAGACACTGCTCTGTGAGAGTAAGAAGCAGTGAGAAGAGTGAAAAGTATGGTGGGCCAAGGTTTCCTCTGTCTCTACTAGTGATATACAGCATACAGGTATCAGACTAAGTGCCATTCTAGGCTCAATGTGAGAAAGAAGAGAATTCTCTTGCCAGGAAACTATGGCTCTCTGAAATGCTGAGGACACTCTTCTTCTTGCAAGTTCCTAGCTAAAACATTGCACTTGATTTGATTACATTAGTCTTTGATCTAATAATGGATGCCTATCTGGGATAGTGGTTACACATATTGGGTGGTTATTTACTTTCAGATTCTGTTAATGAACATTTACTTATTCCCATAGAATCTGAAAACATGAAGCAAATACAATGGTCCTTCTTGCTGCCATATTGTGAGTCACTCTATTACCTCATACCAATATACTCTGAAAACTTAGTGCTTTAATATATTATTGGGAAGTATACGTTTAATTTAAGAAGCTGTTTTCTTGATTAAATGTGAAATGAGGAAAACAGGAAGAGCTCCAATTAACATTTAACCTTTAAAAATCACAATTCAAAACAAGCTCAGATGGGGGAAAAAATGAAACAAATGAAACAATAAAGAGAAACAAATTGTTTTGGAAGTCTAAAAGGGATCTGGAAAAATGTACTCACTGCCTTATGTACAAAACTGTAGCCCCTCTGTATATCACTTTGACAATAAATATGTAATTATTCAGAAAAAAATATATTATCAAAATGAGTCAGTGTATCAAAAAATAAAATAAAGTTGCAAAAGTGCATTGAACTCAGCTTTAACTCTGACCTCCATGAAATTTTTATTCCTTTATTACAAATACCTATAGAAAGTCAATAATATTAAGTGGATGAGAAGCTTTTGAGCCATCTAGGTTTTTATCTCTTTGGCCTCATTAATACAGAATATTTATATATAAGGAAAAGAAAATTTAGTATAAGCAAAATTTTTATACATATTCACAAAGTTTGTTCTATATGTCAGGCACTACCTTCAGTACCTTTCTTGATATCTTCACTGAGATTATATGGAGAAGGGACTACAGGCTTAGCTACTATACAGAACTCATAAGACACAGTAACAGAAGTTTCAACCCAATTGTATGTAGGTTGGTACATTACATTGACATCACTTATCAATTTTATGGTAATATGAAACATTGTCAATTGCAAGTTAATGTCTAATATTGCTTTTTTCCTTGAAAATAATTTTATGACTTTCTACACTAGAAGTTCTGAATACTGCTGCAGAAATCTTTTGTAAGACCACAATCATCAGTGTGGCTTCCAGGAAACCTTGCACAACCACTTCTGAGTTCTCACCATGTGGCAAGAGCTATGTTAATACTGAGAATTCATGGAGAAACAACTGGCAATCATCTATTACCACAGGAAAGACATAGAAGAGTAAACTATTAAACTCATAAAAGCACTCTAAGTGCTAAGAAAGCAAAGATTATGGATGTGAAAGTCAGTGTACATGTACAGAACGGTGAAAGTTTGTTTCTAACAAAGTAACATCCAGCTTCAGAGTGAAGAGGTAGAAAAAAATAACCAATGTAGAACTAGAAAGGATCAAGCTTCGGGACAGCTGATATAAGTTTAATAAATCATGGAAATGGTTTGTAAAAGGAAAGACTACTATAAAATGTTCAGTGTGGAGACTAAGCAGCAGCCAGGTCATTCAGAGTTTTCATGATGTGGATATATCTACAATGTGTTCTAAGCCCTTGGAAGTTATAATCAGAAGATTTGGAGTTATAGATACAATTTGGAATTAAAAAAATATATAAAACAGACTTAGCAGCAAGGTAAGGTCAAGACGTACATATAATTTGCATATAAAATATATTCTATATACATATATACCTCTTCTGTGCATATATAAATATGCATATAAATGTGTACATTCATTTACCTATACTTCTACTCCAAATGTATTTCTAAAAGTCAAACTCTTTAGCGCTAATACCTAATAAAATGGTTAGGCCTTCAGGCAGAAAGGAACGCAATTCAATAATCCTGATAATTCTGATTTCCTCTCCTTTCTATTCACATGACAGGTTTTCTCTTGCTAACTGGCATTAAAAGCAAATTCAGCCACGTACTCCAATCATCAGAAGTTTTCCTAACTGAATAGCAGAAGTGTTACCTTTAAATAAGTCATAAGTGTCATGTTTCCTCAAAAATAATCTGGATATGATTGTAAAGAATCAGTTTGCATCATGGGAAATAAACGTATAACATTCCTTTGCATCCTGTTGATTGTTTGCCTTACTTTTCTGCTTTATCTCAGGTGCAAACATAGTGAATTTTCTCACTTTTCCAGAAAAGAAAAGAAAGAGTTGATTTTTGTTTATTTTTTCAAATCAACTACCCATATGGTCTACATTTATACTATAACATAATATCAAAAATCATACTATAACACCTAATATTGGAACAACTACATGAAAGCACTAAGACCTCAATAACTCAACAAGTTAAGAGAAAAAATTGACAAGTCAAAATGCAACAAATTAAAAGGTTCTAAACATAAAAAAAAACTAGTTTTCAGAATGAAGAGATAGCCATTCAAATGGGATAAAAATCTTCTCAAGCTGTTCATCAGGCAGATGCATCCTATGTAGAATATATGAAAAGCTCAAAAAAATAAACACCAGAAAAACAAATAATTTTGTTTATAAATGGACAATCAAATTGAATAGACAGTTCCCAAAAGAAGGACAAATACCTAATTAATACATGAAGAAATGAACAGTATCATTAGTACTGAAAGAAATAAAAATCAAAATGGCACTCACTCTAGTCAGAACTGCAATGATCAATTAAACAAGTAATAGCAAATGCTGGCAAGAATGTAATGATACAAATCAGTATTGCCACTATGGAAATCAGTATGATGATACCTCAAAAATCTGAAAAGAGAGGTACCATATGATCCAGCTCTCGTATTCTTGGGGACTATGTACTATGTAAATGTTTACACACTCTCTAGAAAACTAAGATACAGAACCAGACTAGGTGCCAGTGATCAAGGATCAGATAAAGGAAATGTGGGGTATCCATGCAATCAAGAATTGTTCAAACATAAAGAAGGAAATTATGTCACTTACAGAAAAGGAGATAGAACTGAGATTATCGTATTATTCCAGATAAGACAAGTTCAGAAAGACAAATATTGCATATTTTCATTCATATGCAGAATCTAGACATAAAAGTATTTATGATATGATTGAAAAGGGAAGTTTGAAAATAAAATATGAAAATATATACTATACGATCATTAAGCATGTTAAAATATAAAGTGTCCATACTGCAACCAAACAAAGTATATATCAGATATAATAAACATTATTTTGTAGGGGAAGAGGATACTGAAAACCTATGTATGAAACAATGGCATAGCTTGAAACCAGATGTCATAAAAACTGATTAAATTGAAATAAAAAATGTACAGATTCAGAATTATAGCTTAGCATTTTAATATTCCTCTCTCTAAAACTCTCAGACAAACATTGTAAGTCAAACATTGTAAGTAGGGATATAACAACACTGTTAACTGACCTTATTTTACCTAGCTGGCAGTGTTAGAACATTCAAATTAATTTCAGTCAAACACATTTAGGGAGAAGTGGTTCAAACAAACAAAAACTTTGCTATATATCCCATGATGAACTCAAACTCCTGGCTAAACTAATGATTCTCTTATCTCAGCTTCCTGATGGCTGGGTTTACAGGCATTCACTCCCATACCTAGCCTCAAGTGGGAGTCAATATCTAAGTTTGTGGACTGAGGGCAAGGAAAAACAGAAGATATTACCTGAAAAATAGCTAAAGAAAGAATGGGCTGGGACATGGCTCAAGAGTAGAGTTGCTTGCCCAACATCAGTAAACCCATCTATGTTCACATCTAAGTACCATGAAGAGAAAAAGAGAAAATATATATCTCTTGGCTAAGACATCTTTTTCCTTCATTTTGTCCTTCTCATCTCTTAAGTCTCATTTATGTATCATTTCCAGACAGAAACCTTAGCTAACCTTCTAAACTGTGACACATTCTTACCAGGAACTCTGTAATTTCTTTCATCACATCACACTTTATTTTACACATCTTTATCAAGAAATTATTTAGATTAAACTATTTAAGAATGGCAACTGTTTTGTACACTTTTGTGATCTATACACATGGTATACATGAGTTCATTATAATTTATTCAATAAAGCAAGTAATAAGATAATGAACTGATGAATTAGGTATGATGGAGCAAATGGGAGGTAAAAGTAGGAAGATTTTGAGTTCAACAGCAATCAGAGCTATTATATAGCAGATTTAAATCTATCGAGATCAACATAATGAGACCCTGTCTAAAGAGGAAATAAAAAAATATGCAGAAAATTCATCACAGAAAAAGAGTCCAAAGTTCTTACATCATGATCTCACTAACTAGCTAGAAAGTTGCCTGGGCAGGAAAAAAATCATCCAGGAGAGATGGTTTTATTTTTTTATACATCCAAGTTCATTGGAAGTTAGCTATCTTTCCAGTGCACACTGTTCATTTTCCCAGCTAGTCTTTTTCCTGAGGTAGGGCTAAAGCAAATAGCTCTAGTTCTTCTCCTGTGTACATACATTTTCTACCACTTCTTTCTGACTTTCTTGAGGATGAATAATGTTCTGTGATGAATTTTGGCAAAGAGATAACATTCATGACTTGAGAGTCATCAGATCATTTAACTTTTCAACCAGATTTACAGTGCTAACAATCTTCTCATTAAAATAATTGGCAGTGGAAGCTGCTTGCTCAGCCTGCATCTAAGTGTGAGATACCAAGGAACCGGCCTACAGGTAGTTGGTTCATTATGACCACGCAAAGAGAATATGGATCTATGCCATGAGAAGCTACTAAAGCATGTTGAACATTTTTGACATTGCAAGTAAAAATCTCCAGGAAACAATATTCAACTTTCTGATCAGAGATTGTGGATAAAAAATTTTAGACATCATTCAAGCAAAAGGGAAACATTCCAAGTAAAATATCTCTCAAGTTCCTTGATATTTTACTTTACAACTGCATAGGCCTGTAACAATAACATGCTTTGCATGACTTAAACTAGAAGAAACTATTTTAGTGGTTTTATTTTGGAAAAACAAAAATTTGGACTATTATCCTTTAGGAAAGTGTTCATAATATAACTTGGTAGAAAATGTTCACAGAACTATATTACACATAAATGATATATTTAACTTGCAAGAATCTGTCATTTTCTATGCCCAATAAAAACATTAACAAAATATTTTAAAAATCACCTGGAGACCTAAATGAGATGTAAAGAAAAATAATCTGATGATTTTGTTTCTGGATGTTGAGTAGTATAAAATTTTGCCAGATTAGCAGCGCTCTATCTTGAATTTAATCTTCTTCTTAAATGCTTTTATTTTTCTCATACAAATGTTATGGCATTTTTTCTGTTTTGAAAGTTAGAAGTAAAATGATAAAAATAATTAATGAATAAAGTCAACTCTGTTCCAACCAATGAGTAAAAACTATGGTTTCCTAACTCTTAGGATCAATGAATTGCATGGTATCTTTGAACCTAGAAATGGAATTTACTTAGCTCTCTGTTGTCTTAATTGTGTATATTCTCATGTCTTCATGTACATATACACTAATAAAATTATTATATTTGTTTTCTTGTAGTTGAAAGAAAATATAAAAAGGATAGTCACTGCTATTCTTTCTGACAAGAAATATTACAGAAGATAAAGACTGAACTAAATTCTACTTCTTTAAAGGTGAAGGTCATAAAAAAGAAAGAAAGAGCTCAATCATGGCAGAAACTTCCTTTCTCAAAACACAGAGAAAGAAATTGTTTTCATAAAGATGACAATTAAATCTGAGCTCCTCTGTTCTCTCACTTCCTGGAAAAATAGGTATTGCTATCTAACCAGAGGTTCTGGATAATTTCACTACCTGTTGCTTCTCTTGAAAGAAGAGAAACATCGCATCAATAAAGAGTCCTACAATCAAAGAAATATTATACAGCATTGTTTGGTGGAAAGAACACATTTATTTTACTGGTGGTAGTTATTACCACATAGATTCTTCTAGGAATAATTTCAGAAGTAACTGGGACAGCCAAAAATGTTAGAAATAAGAAGCTGGGTGATACAAGAACACTGAGGGGAATAACATACTCATGAAAAATGTGAAGACAATTTGAGCTTTCTGAGTAAAGCTAGCATTTCTTAAAATTATATAATAACTCATTTTTTGTTAGTAATTCAGACCGTGGAATAACTTTTTTAATCTGTTAAGTTTTGTAATCATTCATTTAATAATAATATCACATTTTAATTATATGTCTTATGATAGTAAGTCTATACTCTAAGAAGGGATCAGGAAGGGAGATGAGGAGAGAGGGAGAAAGGGGGGAAAAGATGGGAGGGAGGGAGAGACAAAAAAATAGAGGGAGAGAGGGAGATAGACACCAATACCAACATACAGGAAGAGAGAAAGAAGGAGAGGAGGCAGGAGAGAAGGTGGCAGAGACAATAAAGGACAGAGAGAGAGAGCCAAGGGAAGAAGAGAAGAGAGAAAGGAAAGGGAGCAGGAGGGAGAAGGGGATGAGGAGGAAGAGACAGGAGAGGAGGAAGGATACAAAGAATAGGTTCCTATTTGTTAAATTATCCTCTGATTATATACAAAATTAAAATAAATTCTTTCTTCATCCTTAAGGAACTTTTTACCACGTATGCATAATTCATAAACTGTGTGTTTTTATCAAAATGTACAGTTTTATTTCATACTATGAAGGAGTCATTTCGCAATTTTAAAAAACTATCAATATTATATTAAATAAAATTCATTTTTTCCAATTAAAACTCAGCAAACCTCTCATTTTAGTATATATAGCATGGTTTATAACAGCACTTTTGTTTCAAATAACTCTTGGATGATAGCAGTCCTCTGGCCACAACACACTTCTCCAGCACACCCAACAAACTATGAACTGAGTGTGGTGGTGGGGCTGAGCTGTCAATTCACCATCTTTCATGACATCTTAAGTTACTTGGTCAGCATGTAGGTTTGAATTCAGTGTCCTGAGCATACTAAGGATGCTCTGTATCACATGACCCCAATTTTTGCTTTAGGCTATTTTTTAGATAGTGTCTCATGCTTATGTGCCCAGTCCAGCCATGAAACTTCCTACTTATGCCTTCCACATAAATGTTGATACAGGTTTATAAGACTAGGTTCCATTTTTTATTGAAATTAAGTCTTAGTAAGAGGAGAATGTGCCAGCATTCCAGCCATATATGATTTACTAAATATTACAAACGGCAATACTATAAACAAAAAATTTACGATTTATAATTTTATTTGTATTTGGTATAGCTAGTAGAAAATTGTATATGCAGTTATTTAAGTAATTCTATAAAATTGTATTATTCCAAAATTAAAGTGAATAGCATGTTGTAGCACCATATGCTTACTGAATTCTTTTTCCAACAGACAGCATCAATTCATCTTTTACTTTCAAGTCCTTGGAGAGTTTTGGAACATCAAAAATAATAATTCAACTAACTGAGAAGGAGAATAGATGATTTGGCTGGCAAAATTCCCCAGAACACTTACAAATGCTGAAATTCTAAAATGTTTTTGACATTTAGGCAAATGCTGGTGACTTGAAAATAGGGAAGGACTTCATCAAAATTGAAATATATTTTTATCTGTTGCTAGTGTCCACCAACTCCTCTATCAGCTCATCTAAACTTCCCCTATCCAGATGAAAGGGCCCTCTTACATAGTTGCACATTCTTTCACTCGGGTTATGATGCTCACATCCTTGTCCTCAGCTGCCTGTCAACCAATAACCTGCCAAAACTCTAGTAATGGCTCAAACTGTATTTCAGGTTTTATAAGATACTCTGGAAGCTAAGAGACTTTGAAACATGAGTGTGTAGAATTGCACAGTGAAATGTTAGTCATTAATGTCACAATCCCCTCAAAAATGTCTGAAAGCAGACAGCTAGACACAGAATTTCATTAACAATTTCTCAGTACAAATATAACTTTGAATTTAAGTGAGTCTTGAAATTAAAAAAAGGCATGTGAGCGTAAACTATCACTAATCTAAAAAATCTGTCAATAACTGATTCCAAGTATATTTTATTAATGTTCACTGAAAATTATTTTCATTATGGAGACATTATGCTTCTATAATGAGGTATACAGGGTTGAAGTTGGAGAAGTAACTATCTACGGGGCTGAAGATTCTCTAAGCTACATTTTTCTAAATTTCTGACAGAACATTTTGTTGTACATTATTATTGCAACCTGTTCATTCAAATACTAATAACTCTTTGTCAGGCAATTAGAAAGAGTTATACTAAACATTTGCCTTCATCCCCAATTTCATTCACATGAATATTTTGAAAGTAAGAAGTACTAATTCCCATATTACAATACTATCACTCTACTGAACTGAAACCCCAGACATATTGTTATGTACCATTAGGCAGTTATAGTTCCTGAATTCTAAATTTCCAAGTACATGTTACCAGAATTTTAATTCTACTCTGTCAGATATGTTCCACAGAACTGAAAAAGGTAGATATTTCAGTTTTCCATAGACCTGTCAAATAATTGGTGACTTGATTGGACAAACTAATTACATTCTATACTAAAATGCTTTAATTGTTTGAACTTCAGAAGCTGCAATGCATTTTTCAGATAAACTTCCCTTTTATTATTAAAACAACCACATAATTCAAATAGAAATCATTGTTTACATTTTGACCTAAGAGTATCTTGAAGTAACTTGTACAAGGTTTTCCCCAGATTCTTGAATCTAGCAATCACAAGAACCTGAGTTCAAACTCCAGTACTGTTAACAATCACACGCACACACACACACACACACACACACACACACACACACACACACAGAGAGAGAGAGAGAGAGAGAGAGAGAGATAATACCTGATTGTCATTTCAGTGATCTTAATTTTGTTGATTTTAATGTTGACTGAACATATCTGTACAATAGCCAACACAAAAGCAACACATTAAAATGGCAGCATGTTATCATAAATATGTTCACCTGTGACTCTCTTAACCAGAACCCACTTTTTATTCCCTTTCCTCAAAATTGCTACAAATTCCCAGGAATCCTGAAACATGTCTTATGATTCTTCACTCAATGTCTTTCACTTTAAGATGTAACAAGAAGATTTTAACTGTTAGAAAATAATATAATAAAAAGTCCCAAATGGAAGACTAAACTCAAAATAGCCATGAGAATTATATAACTAACTAAATGTGTTTCCTTTTCACAAATAGACATGACTCCTCCAATGCAAAATTTAAAGTGCATACGTCAGCAAGAAAAGAGAGTCAAAGTAGGTCTTTCTCAGCCACCATCCAGTCCAAGTGAAGGATTCTAATTATAGTCATTCTCCAGCTTTCATTATACAGTTATAATAACTCTTAAAACTGACTTTCTGCATTAACTTTTTATATATTTTAAGTATTATGCTTTGCTTAATTAATTAGAAAGTCAACTATTTTAACAGGAAGTAATGCAGACATAATTTAAAGCATTTTAAATTAACAAAACCTACTTTGATATATCAAAACGAATAGTTCTAGTTTTTAGAAGCTGTCAATGAAACTCATTTTGCTTTAAGGGTTAGATCAAAGAAATACCTTTTTTTTTTTTTTTTTTTTTGTCCAGTTCTGGGCCTTAAACTCAGGGCCTGAGCACGGTCCCTGGCTTCTTTTTGCTTAAGGCTAGCACTCTGCCACTTTAGCCACAGTACCATTTCTGGCCGTTTTTTATATATGTGGTGCTGAGGAACCAAACCCAGGGCTTCAGGTATACCAGGCAAGCATACTCCACTAGGCCATATTCCCTGCCCCAAAGAAATACTTTTAAAAAGAAATGTTAACTTATAGGTAACATTTCTTTCTATGTTAAGTTCAGTTTCACCTCACCATTTTTTATATTTTTTTAATTAATTAAATTTTGTTGACAAGGTGTTGTGCAAAAGGGGTAGAGTTACATAATAGGGCAGTGAATACATTTTTTGTGATATCTTATACCGTCGTTTTTCTTTCCCTTCCCTAGATCAGGTATGCATATACACAATATCCAGTGTATTACCTCACCATTTTTTAAAACTAAATATTCTTGGGTGCAACTGTACAATATTTTCATGTAAATCATGTGTCATCATGCCGTTTTAGACAGACAACCAAAAGCAACCTGTTGCTCTGATATAATTATGTGAACAATTAAAATACCACGTTTATCATAATATATTCTAGCAGTTAAGAGGAAATTAAAACATGAACAAGAAGTACATCACAAATTGTGTTTCCAACATTCATGAACCAAAAACATTCCAAGCATTTCATCACACAATTATAATAGTAGTCATCAGAGTGCATGTTGTGTCTTCACAAACAATAGATAGACTAAGACAATTACCTGGAAACACTGTGGGGGGGATGTAAGACTAAATGTATTTCCTCCTAAATTGGCCTGAATAATGAGCTGCTTCAACTGTCTACTTGGTATATCTGGGGCAGAAGTAATATGCAGTAGCATTTATAATGCTAAGTTTTCGAACTGACTATAAGCACAAAAAAGTCACAGTTAAGCTTCCTTGTTTGAGATTATCACACACTGTTTTAGAGGAAGCATATATAATAATAATATACTTGAATAAACTGTATGTTATTAGATGTATGTGCCACTATGCCAAGTAGTAAAGTATTTTACATTCCGTTCTTGAATAATATGCTACAAGCTGAAGATGCAGCAAAAGAGATTATAGTTACTTTCTGAGTTTGAAATATAGTAAAGAAAGCATAGTTGAAGAGAAATTACCAACTGATGAATGTTACAAAGCAAAATTATATGAAATTATGCCAGATTAAAGATAGAGCTTCCTTTGAGGGATTAGTTAATTACATTTTAAGGAAGTGATGTCAAAAATGTGATGAACAATTTGGGGTTGGTGAACAAAATGAAGTTCAAAGAAAAATAAATACCTGGTATGCAAGTGGTTACAAATGTATTAACTGAAATTTGATAGATTCAAGGGAGAATTCAAACAGCGTAATCCTTTAGAAAGGCAAAGTCATAAACACTAGAAAGTAGGTACTTGAAGGAGGTGAGCTGAGGTCAAGAGAAGAGGGGGAGAGTGCAGTAAAAAATTCAATGAATATGCTACAAAATTAAGAAAAGTAAGATAAAAGGTTGGGTCTGGAGGGGTGGGTTAGAATTTGAAAGGGATGACACAGATTGAGATACATTATATTCATAAACGACTTTGTTAAATGGGAACTGCTTTGTACAACTACATAAACATCATAATAAGATAAAAGATTTTTTAAAAGGCATATTTGAGGATCTAAAGAGGTTCCTCAGAGTTGAAGAATAAAAACCATACTTCCTCAGGCTAAAGAAGTTTGTCCAACATGAGATTTCTAATGGTCTTAAATATAAGGTTTTGTTTTCTTTTGTTTTGTTTTGTCAGTCATGAGCTTTTCAGCTCAAGGCTAGTGCTGTAACATGTTGAGCCACAGCACCACTTCTAGTTTTTTGGTGGTTAACTGGAGATAAGAGTCTCAAGAACTTTCCTGCTCACGCTGGCTTTGAACTGCAACCCTCGGCTCTTTGCCTCCTGAGTAGCTAGGATTACAGGTGTGAGCCACCACTGGCAACTGGCTATAAGTTCATTCTTGTAGTAACAAAGTAATAAAGAAATATATTCATCAGATACATATTATTAAACTTACAAATATCACTTTTGAATCTCTGGTATGAATTTTATAACGTTGAATCTCACTCTACAAATCCAGCTGAAGGCAACTAAAGTTGGCTTGTTAATGTTGGCTAATTAAAGAATAGAGAAAAGATCCAAACTATATTTAAGAAGAAGGATTAGTGGTACTCTGTTATTTTCAGCTGTGGAGACTTAACAATAAGGTCTACAATATTTTCTTAAATTTCTCTATTGACTAACAGAAAAAAACATAGAGAGACCTGCAAAAAATGACGTGTTTGAAGACATAAAATATATTTATATAGATGGAATTCATTCATATGAACACCATGCCACCAAAGTGCATCCTTAGCAAATCTGAACATAAATTTGATTATCTAAATAAAATTTGATAATATGATAACATAAATTAGATTATTATCAAGGTCAAGGAGACCTTGAAAAATATGCAAAACATAGACTAAGGGGACAAAATATTACAATTTAAAAAATAAAAGATCAGGGTATTTCAAACCGGGTTTTATGTCTAACATGAAACTAGAATTTCCATTTCAAAAGAATTAGTATTATACAAATTTGCTTCAATGCTTTGATCAAAAAGTATTCATTAAAGGGGGGCTGGGGATATGGCCTAGTGGCAAGAGTGCCTGCCTCATATACATGAGGCCCTGGGTTCAATTCCCCAGCTCCACATATACAGAAAATGGCCAGAAGTGACACTGTGGCTCAAGTGGCAGAGTGCTAGCCTTGAGCAAAAAGAATCCAGGGACAGTGCTCAGGCCCTGAGTCCAAGCCCCAGGACTGGCCAAAAAAAAAAAAAAGTATTCATTAAAGGAGGTCTCTTAATTCTAACAAATATGTAAGTACACCCTGACGCACCATGCTAATCTTATCCTAAGAGCCTTAATACTTTCTGTCCAAAAGGACTCATCAAATCACTTTAGAGTATCCATTAAAAAAAACACATTCAAAAACAGTATAATACTGAAAACAATTCTCTAGGAATAAAATTAATTCTTTACAGAAGTAATTTAAAACTCTATATCTGCAGAAGAAAGCTTACAAAAATAATTTTTACATATGTGAATAGCTATTGACATTTAATTTAAAAAAACTAAATAGGCAATTTAATATAAACTAAAGAAGTAAAAGTTATTCATTTCAAAAATGACACTTTGTATTATTTTAGACTATAGGACCCTCAAGTAACATAACCAATAGAGGACACCTAGTGGTCTTTCACAGAAGCAATATTTGCAGATAATGTCGGGTCACACTAGATATTAGGAGATATTCTAACCTGAGAAGATTGCAGCAGTTTTACAAATATTATAGATATAAACCAGTTTAATATATTTCAAGTGATGTCCACATATCTTGTTTCATTTGAACTTCTAAACTGTACTACTGCCAGGTACCAGTGGCTCAGCCTGTAATCCTAGCTACTCAAGAGACTGAGATCTGAGGATCAAGGTTCAAAGTCAGCCAGGGCAGGAAAGTCCAGGCTTACTTCCACTAAACTCTTCAGAAAAAGCCAGAGTGTTACTGTGGCTCAAATGATAAGAGCATTGTCCTTCAGCAAAAGAAGCTCAGGGAGAGTGCCCAGTCCCCGAATTTAAGCCCCAGAACTGACCAAAATAAAAAACAAAACCCATGCTCCTTTGGGCAGGCATAAAAACTCATTCTACAAGATTCTCCTTGGGGTAGAAGGAAAATAAAGGTAAACTTAGAAACTATACCCATATATAACCTGTAATATATAATCAAGTCCATACCAAGAAAAAAAATCAAAATTTTCAGCAAAATTGATATTTACGTGTAAAACACTACAAAATAGGTTTCTTAGAAATAGTTATCCTATGTATTTACTGACATACATATTTTAAAGATAAGTGTATCTGGAAGCATTAACATTCTTTCAGCTATCCTGCCTGAGAAAACTATGAAAAAACATCTAGTACGTGATAAAGCTCCTTCCTTGTTGGTAATATTAGCTCTAAACAGCCTCCATCTCACTGGATAGAGCATTAAAGTATAAATCTTTTGCCTAAAATGATTCATTGACACCCTATTACATACATTATTAGTACAAATTCCAGCCTATGTATCCAAACTCACTTTGGAGATGCACTATTATTTGCTCTTCTAGTCCGCTTTTAACTCTTTTTCTATCAAAATGCACTCCTCTGCCTGGCTCATTTGCTCATTTTGATAATACAGATTTCAGCCTGAAGACTAAACTCAAATAACTACGAAGGCCTCTACTTGTGCAAAAGAAACTGTCATTCACTACTTCCTGCATCCAACTACTTATTACATACTATGTATGTTTGTTTCTTATCTGCTTTTTCCACAAAACTTTCATCTTCTTTTTTCACAGTATGTAGAAACCTCCATACATAGTAGAACCTTCATTAATAGTAGACTCTTCAATGAAGGATTGGGAGTAAACAATGATTACTTCCTTGTGGTAATTTAGTGAATTTAGTACTTGGAGGATTGGTAAGCTCTAGGTTTTTGTTTTGTTTTGTTTTGTTTTTAGTAAATACCAGGGAAAAATTGACAGTAACTCTTGCCCATATATGTGCATGTTCAGGAAAAGGAAAGGAAATGCATATAATTAAGTAGTCTGGACAAATGTATATGCAAAGGCCAATAAAATATTTTATTGTTAAAAAATACTGTTATGGTTGAGACAATTAGATATGAGTTTGGATCTGATATCTAAGAAAAAATACAAAATAAAGATAGGATTTGTAGGAACCATAATAAAACTAGAATACAAACAGTATGATTTGTTGGTGCAAATATGAAGTGACAGTGGTGAGACTAAAAGCAGTGGGTTGGAGAGCCTTGGAGGCACTGCAAAGAAATGCAGATTTGATGTGATTGGCAATAGGGAGCTTCTATAAATTATACTCCAGGGCAGGCTTAGGACCCTGCTATTTGCTTATGGCATGTATCCAAAACTTACGGGTTTTGGGGGGCTGGGAATATGGCCTAGTGGCAAGAGTGCTTGCCTCTTATACATGAAGCCCTGGGTTCGATTCCCCAGCACCACATATACAGAAAATGGCCAGAAGTGGCGCTGTGGCTCAAGTGGCAGAGTGCTAGCCTTGAGCAAAAAGAAGCCAGGGACAGTGCTCAGGCCCTGAGTCCAAGGCCCAGGACTGGCCAAAAAAAAAAACAAAAAAAACTTACGGGTTTTTGAAGAGATTAAAATATACATTACATAATTATAAATAGACAACTTAGAGTTATTTTTTTATTCCACATCAATTTTAATGGTCAAAATCAAAGCAGAAAGTAAAGTTTGCATTCACTCCCTAAGGACTAAATTTCCTTATTAATGCTCTGTTGCTAAATGTAATTTGTAGATTATGCCAATCATTAAAGCAACATAAAAACCTATATTAATTCCTAGAAATGTGTTACTATGCTTTTGACTTATAATAAGAACAAAACCACAACTCCTCTTTCCTGTCTTAAAATTTACATAATTTATTGTTCCATGCATAAAATCTACACAAGGGAGGTTAAAAATAAAATATTTGTAATCTAGGAAGCAATAACTACTATACAAATGCATGTTTTGTCACGTTTTACATTGCACACAAAAATTTTTACCTATGACATTGATTCTTACCAATGGGTATAGTGTGGTATTTCTAATTTTATTTTTTGTTTTACTTAATTTTTATTTATATCGCCCAAGCTGACCTGGAAATTACAATCCTCTAGACCTAAATTCTCAAGTAGCTGGGATTACGGGCATGTTCCAAAATGCCTGGCACGAAGTGTCATTTTTTCTTTTCAATTAACCTTTCCCAAATCTCCGAGAATTTCAGGGGTCATCTCTCTGACAAAATCACTGAGGTCAGCAGCTGGGGCACTTGAGTTGTGGGAACTCTTCACTTACACAAACTGAAAAAGAAAAATCCTATTTACTAAACACTTAATCTAGGCTTTATCTCTTCAGTGGCCAGTGATTGATACAAATTGTTAATAATATTCCACTGATTTCCAGAGTTGGTTTTTTTCTCCATAGGTCTCTTTTAGGAAGATTACACAGAATGATTCTATGTGTGATAGTAGTCTGTTCTGGATCCATGTCACACTTGAAATACCGCAAAAATAGCAGCAACACTGAATTAAAACATTTTTTTTCCTAAAACCAAAATACAAGATTGAAAAAGACTTACCTCAGTTTTCTGGTAGTTACAGGAAAAGGAATTTTCTGTCCTGATTTATATAAATTGCATCAAATTTTTTCACTTTCCCTTGTAATATATATAAAGTTGCAGTCTAGTGTCAGTGAACTCTATTTTTGCATTCTAAAGCCATTGATCTTATAATTGGTTCCTGCAAACCACTTCTCTCCTGACATCATAAAACCACAGTATTTCTAAGCTACATGGCCAGCAATGAGCCATTACACGTTGCTTTCTGTATGAGCCCTTACATTTAACTTTAGTAATTCCATAAGTGCTAAATGTTAAACTTACTGTATTTCATTCATAACATTTTTCTAATTTATTTGGCTTCAGAGACTCTTTTTTTTCAGTCAAACTGATTCAGGGCAGGAAAAAAAATTTATCATCGACAGTGGAAGCAGTTTCTTATGGAAGGCAGCTGCTTTCCTCAGGAATGATTCATTTGGAACAGTGGCAGCTTCCAGACCTCACATATTACTTCCTCAAATTTGCTGAATTTAGCATTAGCCAGCTTGATACTAAAACACTCAGAACTCAAAGACATGTGGGTGAACTTACATCTTCCTCTGCAGTCTTATTCCAAAAGCTCGCAGAGCTACTTCTTCAGATTAAGTTGTTTTATTTCTACTTGCAAACACATCCTGGTGGCATTTTAAAAAATCAGGTAGAGATGTGCCAGTTTGGGAACCATTCAAGTTTCTTTGTGATTATAAGTTTGAATCATGTAGGTGGAATAATGAATCTGTACTGAATTATGGATTGTGAATCTGTTTCTTCTTTAGTGATATCACTTACAGGCATTAAATATCCATGACAGAGGTTGATATTATATAGGCATATCATATGATCAGAGAACATTCTTCTCCTAAATGAATTGATAGATCATTTATACCAAGGTCATTTATTTATAAGAAAGATCTTGCCAACTCACAGTTCTGTCCTGAATGTGTTTAGTTACCTGTTTGTAAGTGCATATTAGATTGCATTTTACAACAACAATGCCAGACAGCTGAAGCTCCTGGATTACATTATGGCATCTTTACAAGCCAGTCATGTCGCACAAATCTAGGTCTCTGTGACCACTGCCAGGAACAGAGGACATTGGTGTTAAAGTGTCTGCTTCTCTGACCACATGTTCTGCTGTGTTATCTGATAGGATACCATCTGTTCATCCTGCTGCCATTCTCTAGGGTTAAAACTGAAAAGCATTAAAAATAGTCACACTGCCTACTGTATTTTTAATTGACTGAGTCATTTTGTCAGTGACTTTTGAATCAGGCCATTCATTAAAATACTTTTGAAGCTTTGTTTCAAGATGGCTTTGATCACTTCTGTTAGGTTGTGTGAACCATAGCTACACTTACAAAAAGTTGCCTACTTTTTTTAATACAATCTAAAAAGTGACTGGGCATTAAAATATTAATAATTAAGTATATAGATTAGAGTAAGAGCTTTGTTTTGCAGGTGAAAAGCATTAACTCTGGAGTCAGACTGCCATGTTAAAAGCCCAGTCCCATCTTGTATTATCTCTCTGAATCTGGACAAGTACTTTATTGTGCTTAAACATCCTCACCAATAAACAGGTATAAAAAATTGTATTTAACTCATGGACTTGTTAGGGAGATTCAGTGAATTAATCCATGTAATCTTCAGTCATAATGTTAGACATATAATAAATCCTCAATAAATACCAGTCTTTATTATCTGCAACCATTTGGTTTTAAATTGATCTCCAATTAGGACAAATCACTTTTGAGAACTGAACATTTTAGATAGTATGTGCTACAGAGAGAAAAATACAAATGGGTCCAATTTCTTAAATGTACTTCATTTAACTTCAAATACATTCCATAACTGTATTTTAAGAATAATCCATTTTATGCCTTTTCATCAGTGTTTTAGGCAGTGTTTTGTTATTGCATGTGATTTCCTGAAATCCTGCGAACCAAATATCGAGATCATCACAAAAACATACAGAAGGCAAAAAAAAAAACTTCCATTTTGACTTGTTTAAAAGCATAATTCATACTGAAAAAATGCTAGCAAGCATTTCTGTAAAGAGAAATATAACAATGCACAGTCAGTGGGCTGCTTTCATTAGGGCAAGTTTAGGAACTCTAAGGATCTCGTTTACTCTCAATTTTGTGTCAAAATAAGATTCAGATTATATTTTATCCAAAATGGCAAATATAGAAAGAAAATAAAGGTAGAAAAGTTGGCTTACTGATTGTGGATGAGGGACATAAACTCATTTGCTATTGATGACAGTGCATTTAGCTTTAGTCCTCAGGAATCTCCAGTGGGCATTTTTGCCAGTTCTACCCACAGCCTGTGAGCAGCAGATGCCCTCGTCAGCAACATTAGGGTCTGCCTGGCCAGATTCACTCCATTTAGTCCCTGTACTATTTGTTTTCTGTGTAGTAATTTCCCTCCTGTGCATTCTGCCTTCCAATATTATGAAATGAACTCACTGGGATAAACTATAATAACTTACTGTGAGTAAAGCATAACCATGAGCAAAATTAACAGGGTAAAACCAAAGTGGCCATATGACTATATGACTTAGAAATATGCAAAACAACATTTTTCCTCTTCAAATATAAATTCAATGAAGTTTCTACGTTACAGGAAACAAATATCACACTATCTTTTTTGTCAAATTATCTTTAAGTAGTTCACACTATCTTTTTGAAGGTAATTATACACTGGATTATCAAGCACACTCTACACCTTTGTCAAAGATGGTACTTCAAATAGTAGCACAAATAAAAAGATTCCCCCAAAGTACAAGGCTTGCATTGAGTTGGATAATGATTTAATTAAACCATATTTGTTTTATATATACTAAATTGGCATCATAGCATTATTTCATATCCACTATTTTCAGTTGACTCAAAGCTTGTATTTTATCATCCTTCAGAGACACAAATAAAATCACTATGCTCCCAAAAAGAGTGCTCAAAGAACTTTTTTCTACTCAAATTTCATGTAACTCATTAGAATAGGACAATCATAATGCAACAGTCATGTCCAAACAATGATAATAAAATCTCATGACACTGTGAGAAAGAAAATGTGTAACTTACCTCTTCCCACTGATGTATATATCTAATTAATCTTGAAAGTCGTAATAAACGCAACAGGCTGAGAATTTTTGTAAATCTCACAATGCGAAGGGCTCTGGCTGTCTTGTAAACCTCGGAATCCATTCCTTTTTCTACGATAAGAAAGATATAATCCACTGGTATTGATGAGATAAAGTCCACCACAAACCAGCTTTTTAAGTAATTCATCTTGATCACTTTAGGGTCCAGAATGATTTCAGAACTGTCTTCATTGACAGTCCCAGTCCTAAAATTCATAATCAGGTCCAATAGGAAAACGGTATCTGATGCCACATTAAAAATAATCCACGGTGTTGTGGTTTGCTCTGTAAAGAATGTGATCCCAACTGGTATGATGACGAGATTTCCAACCATCATTATAAGCATTATTAAATCCCAATAAAACCTACAAGAAACAAAAATATCACATTTTAACACGTGGAAGGTAATCATCTAGCTCTCCTCTCATAAAAATTAATACTGGTTTATTAATACTGGTTAAATATCAAAGTAAAAGAATGGAGAATTGGCTTTTTTTTTTTCTTTTTGCCAGTCATGGTGCTTAGACTCAGAATCAGGACCTGAGCATTGTCTCTGGCTTCTATTTGTTCAAGCCTAGCATTCTGGCCTTTTGTTTTTCTTTTTGCCAGTCATGGTGCTTAGACTCAGGACCTGAGCATTGTCCCTGGCTTTTTGTTCAATGCTAGCACTCTACATCTTGAGTCACAGCGCCACTTCTGGCTGCAATCAAACCCAAGGATTCACACAGGCTAGGCAAGCACTCTACTGCTAAACCACATTCCCAGCCAGAGAATTGTTTTTAAAAACATATATAAATTTTTCCAATGACTGAGTATTCATTTCTAAGTAAAAACAGTATATCCTTACACCAATGCATTATTACACAATACGTTGTAATAGAATTCAAGAATAGCTATGCCCATATTTTTATAATAGAAAAGTAAAAGAAATTCCCTAGTATGATTAAACAAAATATGGAGAAACAAGGAACAAATACAAAATAAACCTTTAAAATCTGCCTCTGGTAAAACACCTTTGAAGTATTAGGGAATATTTTGTGTATCAATTTCCCAGCCATACATAAGAATAAAAGTAGTCAAGAAACATTTGGACAACGCATACATTAGCACAAACTTAAAGTTACTATTACTTTTAGTGATGATTGACTCCTAGGATAAAAGGTACTAATACCTGAGAAAAATTGTAAAAAATTCTTTTCTACTAGTTTCTAGCCCAAGGATTTTTTTTCTCAAATTTTTATTATCAAACTGACGTACAGAGAGGTTACAGTATCATACGTTGGGCATTGGATACATTTCTTGTACTGTTTGTTGCCTTGTCCCTCATGCCCCCCTCCCTCCCCCCCTTTCCCTCCCCCCCCCAGGTGTTCAGTTCACTTACACCAAACAGTTTTGCAAGTATTGCTTTTGTAGTTATTTCTCTTTTTTTACCCTGTGTCTCTCGAATTTGGTATTCCCTTTGAATTTCCTACTTCCAATACCAGTAAACACGGTTTCCAATATACTCAGATAAGATTACAGAGATAGTGTAGGTACAAACATAGGAAGGTGATACAAAACATCATCAATAATAGAAACTACACATACACATAGGACGTTGAAAGTAGTTACAACTGTGATATATCACTTGTTTCCATAACACTGCTGAACCATCAGTGGATCATTGAAGAAATTAAAACAGAAATTCAAATGTTTATGGACTTCAACCAAGTTGAGGGTACAAAGTACCAGCTCCTTTGGGACACAGCAAAGGCAGTACTCAGAGGAAAATTTATATCTCTGAGTACATACATCAACAAACTGGAGAAACAGCAACTCAGTAATTTAAGGAAGCACCTTAATTTTCTGGAGAGAGAACAGCAAGCCAAACCCCAAGTCAATAGATGGAAGCAAATAATTAAAATCAAATCAGAATTAAATCAATTAGAGACGAAAAAAACCATCGAAAGAATCAACAAAACAAAGAGTTGGTTCTTTGAAAAAATCAACAAGATAGACAGACCCCTGGCAAACCTGACCAAAGAACGAAGGCAGCACACTCAAATAAACAAGATAAGAGATGAAACAGGTAGCATCACCACAGAAATAACCGAAATTCAGAAAATAATAAGGGACTATTTTGCAAACCTTTATGCCAACAAATTCGAGAACTTGGAAGAAATGGATGATTTCCTAGAAAAAATTGATACCCCCAAACTCAACTATGAAGACTTAAACCTTCTAAACAGACCCATATCCAGTATTGAAATAGAAACAGCAATAAATGATCTCCCATCCAAGAAAAGCCCAGGTCCAGATGGATTCACCGCAGAATTCTACAAGGCCTTCAAAACAGAACTCACTCCAATATTTCTCAAACTCTTCAATGAAATTGAAAGAGAACGTTCACTGCCAGACTCATTTTATGAAGCCAGTATAACCCTCATCCCAAAACCAGGCAGAGACTCATCACGGAAAGAGGACTACAGACCAATCTCCCTGATGAACATAGATGCAAAAATTCTCAACAAAATTCTGGCCAATCGACTTCAACAGGTCATCAAAAAAATCATACACCACGATCAAACTGGATTCATCCCAGGGATGCAAAGCTGGTTTAATATACGCAAGTCAATTAATGTAATCCACCACATCAACCGGAGCAAGGTAAAGAACCACATGGTTTTATCAATGGATGCGGAAAAAGCGTTCGATAAAATCCAGCACCCATTTATGCTAAAAGCCCTGGAAAAACTGGGATTCCAGGGAACATTCCTGAATATAATCAAGGCAGTTTATGACAAACCAACAGCAAGCATAACTCTAAATGGTGAAAAACTAAAGCCATTCCCTTTAAAATCAGGAACAAGGCAGGGATGTCCACTCTCTCCCCTGCTCTTCAACATAGTACTAGAATTCCTAGCCAGAGCAATTAGGCAAGAAGAGAATATAAAGGGGATCCAAATAGGAAAAGATGAAGTTAAACTTTCTCTCTTCGCAGATGACATGATCCTATACCTAAAGAATCCCATAGACTCTACCCCCAAGCTACTAGAGCTGATCCAAAACTTTGGCAAAGTTGCAGGATATAAAATAAACCTTCAAAAATCAACGGCCTTTCTCTATGCTAGCCCAAGGATTACATATACATCTTTCACTTTGGATATTTTACTCCTACTTCTGTTAAGCCTTACTTATATTTTACAGACCAGTACATGAATATGTCAGTTATCCATTATGCACTGGCAAAGTAAATTAAAGGTTTCTTTTTATAAATCACTCAATAGAAATGCAAATTGTGTCATCTAATACATTAAGGACAGAAAATAGATGCAGTAGAACAGATGTGATACTGTAATAGCTACTTTACAAAGAAATGACATCACTGAACTCTAAAATGAAATCATGTTTGCCATGAGGATTTTAACTTCTGATTGTTCCTATCAGTCTTCTGTGAGCTTCTTTCTCTGCCTCTCCTTGAAGGGGGAACCTGGTGTGACACACAGACTTTTTATCATTATTCTTCATCTGTTCCTTGGGCAATGTTATAGATTCAATCCAAGCATCAATGATTTATTTGTACCTTATGACTCTAAAAACTTTCTCTCCAGTCTACTATTGTTTTCTAGCCCTTCAGATCCTCATACTGTACAAGCTATTCAATTTATTCTCTTGCATAGCTCACACCTCACCTAAGGCAGCATGCCTAAGCTCAAATTCCTAATATCACTAGGAGTGAGAAATTATGGTACATATACACAATGGAATTCTACGCTTATATCAGAAAGAATGGCATTGCCCCATTCATAAGGAAAGGGAAAGACCTGGAAAAAAATCATACTAAGTGAAGTGAGCCAGACCCAAAGAAACATAAACTCTGTGGTCTCACTTATTGTTAATAATTAGGATATGTCTAGGATATTCCTAGCAGATGATCATAATAGTTCAATAGCTATCCACATATGATCATATAAGATGGCATTAACAGACGAGATCGGGCGCGTTCAGGGTGGTATGGCCGTAGACAGATGGCACTAACAGAAATGATCTCCAAAATATGGAAACAAAGTGGTTTATCATTGGTGTTGTCATTTTCAAAGCATCGTGTGAAAATATTTCTTTTATCTTCTGTTCATCTTCCCTATGATTTAGCCCCTGTTGCCACTAGTATTAGATTCCAGTACCCTAGGTATAACATTAAAATGGTTAGACAAAGGGTAAATGGAAAACCAATGTAACATCAGTAATTACAACACAATATGTTGAAACTAACTGTACAACTTGGGGTAGTTGAAGAGGAGGAAAGGAGAGAGAAAATGAGGGAAGGGGTAGCAAGTTGCACAGGAAATATACTCACTGTGTACTTGCAACTGTAAAACCTCTATACTTCAACTTGACAATAATTTTTTTAATTTAGACATTTTTGAAAGAAAACAAATATTTCATCACTCTTAATCAATAGAGATAAAAAATAACACATAATTCATTCCTTACTAT
Source organism: Perognathus longimembris pacificus (assembly GCF_023159225.1). Lineage (NCBI taxonomy): Eukaryota > Metazoa > Chordata > Mammalia > Rodentia > Heteromyidae > Perognathus > Perognathus longimembris. Next base: position 29,418,703 of record NC_063179.1, on the reverse strand, counting down.
AGTGTTTATCATACAACATCCTTTTATGATGTATACTGAAGTAATGGATATTTCAGTATTGGTATGAATTTGCCTTAATCCTTATGATTCTCTTTTAAAGTGTCATTGAGTCAAAGCATAAACATAGATCTGGTTCTGAACTTTGTGTATTATACTGTCTTTTGTTGAGACGTACATATTCCTTAGGCATCCACAGAAAAAGAAGAAACTATTCATTGTAGTATTATGATAGAATTCTGTGATTTCTTAAAGAAATATCTGTCCCTGAAAAGTGGCTTCGTGTGAGAGGGCAACAAAATCACATTTTGTCACCATTCATGCCTATGGATAACACAGGTCATTTCCACTCTACATACTCACTGACCCATTAATGCATTTAAATCACATGTTGATAATGAGTTTCTTCAGTTCCTTGTGAGTTTCTTATTTTTAATTTGATGAACAATGTGTTTAAAGTGGCTGGGATTCATTTGCCAAATACTCTCTGTTTTGACACATACACTGCCAGTCCCATTATCAGCATCACTTGCATAGAAAAGCACTTGTTATAAATGACGCACCTACAATAAAGTGTCATTATCATCCATGGTGTACACATTAGGGTTCACCCTTGGCCTTAGTGTGGTTCACTCTACGGAGATGAGGTAATTTTTAGTGACGTGTACATAACTACATGTACGCATAACACATAAATGAGTAATGTTACTGTCTCCAAATTTCTCTGTACTCCCTGCCTACTCATTTCTCTGTTTCTACAATCTTTAGTTTTGTACAAAAAATTAGAAGCAATATTTCAGTTTGTTCCCTATTTTTCACTTTTGCTTTGGTTGATATTTTTCTTTTTCTCTAATTACTACATATTTTAAGTTGCTTCAAGTTCAAACTGTATCCCAGGGCTGGGAAGACATCCTAGTGGTAAAGTGCTTACCTCATGTACATGAAGCCCTGGGTTCGATTCCTCAGTGCCACATAAACAGAAAAGGCCAGAAGTGGTACTCTGGCTCAAGTGGTAGGGTGCTAGCCTTGAGCAAAGAAGAAGATGAAGAAGAAGACGAAGAAGAAGACGAAGAAGAAGAAGAAGAAGAAGAAGAAGAAGAAGAAGAAGAAGAAGAAGAAGAAGAAGAAGAAGAAGAAGAGCAGCCAGGGACAGTGCTCAGGCCCTGAGTCCAAGCCCCAGGACTGGCAAAAAAAAAAAATGTATCTAGGATAAAAACTACTTTAGACCATATTTAAAGTCATGTAGGTACATTTTTATAAACTATCCATTTGCCCAAGGAGAATATGAGATAGTACAGTAGAACATCATTTTAGCTAATTGTGTAGTGGTTTATTCAAATAGGTGGGGGCAAGAGAAATCCAATCTCTGAAAGTATTAAGTTCTGTATAAATCACAAAGGATCTGGACAACTGTAAATCTCTTTTGTTTACTTACTTGGCTTTCTCTATAGCTGCCAGGTTTTTTTTTTAATGTATTAGCCTTCTAACTTCTGATCTTAATGATTGCTTCTTATACGATTGTTTATAACAGTTTACAACTTTTAAGTGTTTACTTCTTCATCTACTAGAAACTCTCCTAGTTTTTTGTTTCAGTGACCCACATTATCATACTTACTCATCTTTTTTACTATCAGAAACATTTTCTTCATTTCTTATCTCATTGCTCCTGTCAGCCATTAATGTGGCCATTCTACATGATGCTCCTGTACCACCACAATTTCCTCCCCTCGAAGATTATGGCTTTTGGTCTCATCTCCAAGTAAGCAGTTCTCAAATCTGTTCCTGGCCTTAATATCAGTGTTGGGGTTACATATTCCCAGCAAAGTTCTAGAAAGTTTGTAGCCTTTCAAATGTCCCAATAGAATATTTAACCCAACAAGTTTGAATTCCAACTAATAAATGTTACAATTTCAAAAGCTTAGCCTGATATTTTATTTCTGTTTATTATAGCACGGGTTTTTTAATTAAGTTCATAAAATTTAAGAACTCTCTCTGAATCATTTCCACTAAGCTTGCTGTTTGACCATATACCCATATTTTTTAAAGTACAGTACTTTTCATCTTTATTTTGTCACTTAGATCCATTGCCATCAAGTTCTTACTCTATCATCATTCTATATACTAATTTCCCCATTTCTACCTGCCCAAATAATTTGTATTGTATTTATATACAAGAGACTTTCCTATTGCTTATATATGAAATGTAACCATTAAAAGTCTTCTAAAGTATGTACCTATTCTATGTCCTAAAGCTCAATTCCAGCTAAATCTTTTTAAAGGACTGTTATTCAGACTCCTTCTACATATATTGTTTCTTTTTTCTTGAAACACAATCTCAACATGACCCAGTGTTATTTGTACTATTAATTTACATTCCAGCTCCTTCAGAGTAGCTCCTTTTCACTCCATTCACAGGCTAATTGGAGCTTTCTCTTAACAACCTCAAACTCCTATCTTAATTTTTCAATGCAGCTTGCAGCATCCACTGTTTACCTACTAGTTAACAGTGATCAACTTACCATATTATGGGGTTAGTGATAATTACAAATATAATGAAACTCATTGGTCAAATTCCAAGTTAATCACATTTGAACTGATGAGCATTTATACAGTCATTGTAGGATCTTAGTTAAAATATATTGTGATTTGCTCTTTGCAATTATTTGAAAATGGATTGCATAGAATAGTTTTTATTTCTCTTTGAGTGATAGAATTATGGTAGATATTTCTAGATGATTTCAATCTTCCTTTACACAACAGGAAGAGTGATGTCTTTCAACAGTACTTTAATTATGCCATTCAAATTTCTTTCCAAAGAAGGCCACAACTTCCAGTTTGCTGAATCCAAATATCTATTTATTGCTAATTGTAACCCATGAGTTTGCTTCATAAATCTATGGCTGTAATCAAAGGGTACAAAATGGAACAGAACTCTCTATGTACTGAGTTTGTCTATGCTGCAGTATTCTATCTTGTGACAGCAAGTAGGTTTTCCATAAAAAGAAAAGTCCTTAATTTATAAAGGGTGAGTAGAAATAGTACATGAAATAGCTGCCCCTATTTAAAATTTAGAGATATTTTTTCAAGTCCAATCTAAAAGTACTCCTTAGCTTATATTTTTAACTGATTGGCCATTGGGTAATTTTTATAAAAAAATATTTTCTACTTATGATTCTTGGTACTTTATTCCTTTAAGGAAAGCAAAAATAGTGTCACCAAATCATGTCATTTTTTAAGAAAAAATGAGTCCAAGCAAAATCTATACTATAAAACACAGCAAACTATCTCTAATAGAAGTTTCTGAGTAAAAGTTATTTGACATTAAGTTATACTACTGATAATAATATGATAATACCATACTACTGATAATAATACCATGACACATAGTTTAAGGACACTAATTTTGAAACTTTACTGAATGTTTATCTGTTGCAGAATGCTTTATGTATGTGGATATACTTGCATCTAATCACTATAAAAATTTTGAAAAGAATTAAAATGACCATATTCTTTAACGCCTAAATGCATAGCTAAGTTTAAGGCTATTTAAATTGGGAAGGTTTAACTTGCAATGATTGTTCTCTCACTGCTTCCATAATCCTTCTACCACTGCTTATTTTCAAGTCATTCAGTTTGTAGCCCTTTTTCCTGTTCATTCTTAAGCCACTTACGTTATGGAAATCTTTCACATTATTAATCCCATTTAAGAGAGTAAAAGCTGAATGTCCAAATGTTTCATGATGTTCTTAATAAAATAGTTATAGTTTCTGAGAGATTTGAAAGGTGTCCATGGTTCTTATATCTAGATAAAAAAAATTATCTCATTAAGAATCAAGATAGTATCACTAATATAAATAACTTATTAACTAATATGTAGAACAGACATGATCTCATTCGACATTTAGAACAATCAAAAGCGTAAGTGATCGCATTTGAATTTGATGAGAGGGGAATCGAAACCATTAAGCTAGGCATTTTTCCTAAATTTTTGTGAGCAAGGATAATGGACACTGATTTTTGAACCCATGATGAACTTGTACATTTTTACTTGTACTTAAAACCACAAAAGGTTAATCAAAGACATCAAAGTAGCATTTTAAAAACTTATTTAAATAGAATTTAATGAAATAACACTGATTGTACTTTCAAGTGTCATTATCAAATCACTTGCAGAAATAAATATTTTACATAATTGTTTTATAAATGGTCAATCCAAACTTAGAAGGGGAATAGGCTTTGATTCTATGGGCATAAATCCAATGCTATCTTTTGGTCTTTGGATATACCACTGAGATTTTGCCTAGATTCCCAGAGAATCAAAACTATAGCTCTTCTCTCCCTACCTACACATAGAAGCAAAATATTATATAAAGTGCCTATGGATTAGCTTGTTTCCAAAGGTATTTCTGACTTCTTTCTGACTTATCCTGAAAAGATGTCTTGCTAGTGTATTGGTCAAGATCCATTCATTATGTTCTACAGGCAAAAAAGAAAACAAACAAACAAAAAACCAAAACCTCAGAAAGCAAGTGTTAAATTCAGTACATACTTTTCTCTCAAATACTGATATTATAATAATCCCAAAGAATCTATGTTGGCTTCCTTCTATGTAGCAGATAGTTTCCCGAGCATTAAAAGAAATTGATTCGTAAGTTATACACAAATATTACCCTCAAGAATTCCCAAAAATAAACATGTGCTGTGAAACCACAGCTTCTATTGTTGATGATCCTCTTGTATCCCCTTCCTGTGGTTGTACCTGCACTATCTCTATCTTATCTGAGTACATTGGAAACCGTGTATACAGGTATTAGAACTAAGAAATTGAAAGGGAACACCAAAATAGAGAGACACAGGGTAAAAAGGACAAATGATTACAGAAGCACTACTTGCAGAAATGTTTAGTGTAAATCTACTGAACAACTCATGGTGGGAAAGGGAAAGGGGGAGGGGGAAAGGGAAGGAAGGAATGAGGGAGGAGGTAACAAACAGTAAAAGAAATATATCCAATGCCTAATGTATGAAACTGTAACCACTCTGTAAATCAGTTTGACAATAAGAAAATTTTTAAAGAATTCCCAAAAAATAATTTTTAAAGATGAAATGAACTCCATGTTATGGAAACGATTGTTATATCACAGTTGTAACTACTTTCAACATCCCATGTGTATCTGTAGCTTCTACTATTGATGATGTTCTTGTATCACCTTCCTGTGATTGTATCTACACTATCTCTGTAATCTTATCTGAGTATATTGGAAACCGTGTATACTGGTATTAGAACTAGGAAATTGAAAGGGAATACCAAAATTGAGAGACACAGAGTAAAAAAATAGAAACAACTACAAAAGCAATACTTGCAAAACTGTTTGGTGTAAGTGAACTGAACACCTCAGGGGGGGAAAGGGTAAGAGGGAGGGGGGAGGGGGGTATGAGGGACAAGGTAACAAACAGTACAAGAAATGTATCCAATGCCAAACGTATGAAACTGTAACCTCTCTGTACATCAATTTTATAATAAAAACTTAAAAAAATTATAATAATTTTTAAATGTGAGAATTTACACTGATATACAAGAGAGAACTTAAGACATGTTAATAAATAGTTCACAAATACAAACTCAGAGCTTCCAAAGGAGAGACACAATGGGTCATCTCTTTATTATATGTACTAATACGAGAGAAGTTCAAAGACAATACATTCTGAGGAGTGGCTGGGGCTGCATATTCACTCATAGTACAAGTATGCATTATCAACAAACATGTACTGCTTCCTAGACTTGGCACTATTCCTAAAAAGAAAATTATATATATATAGGCTAGCTCTCAAAAATACATAGTCTTGCAAATGGAAACAGGTTAATAATATCCTAAGAATTGTTAGCTAGAGCAATAAAGCAAGAAAATTGCATTAAAGGGATTCATGTAGGGAAAGAAATAAAGCTATTCTTATATGCAGATGACATGATTTTATACCTAAAGGACCTGAAATACTCTGCCTCCAGGACCCTAGGACTTATCAACCTCTTTGACAAAGTATCAGAATACAAAATTAATCCACAAAAACCATTAACCTTGCTGTGTGCCAATAACATACAAGCAGAAACAAAACTCAGAGAAAACAACTCCATTTGAAACAGCCTCAAAAAAAAAAAAAAAGGAAGAAACCTAACCAAAGATGTACATGATCTTTATAGTGAAAACTACAAACATATGAAGAAAGAAATCAAGAAGGACACCAGGAAATGGAAAGGTACTATATGTTCATGGATAGATAGAATCAATATTGTGCAAATGATCACACTGCCAAAAATGATACACAAATACACTACAATCCCCATCAAAATCCAAATGACTTTCTTTTCTGAGATAGCCAAAAACAATCCAAAAATTCATAGACAATAACAAAAGCCCTAAACAAAAATAGTAAAGGCAATTCTAGGCAAAAATAAATATGTTATCACAATACCAAACCTCAAGTTCTACTTCAGAGCTACAATAACAAAAAACAGCTTGGTAATGGCACAAAAATAGACCTTAAGATCAATGTAACATATTAGAAGACCCAGAAATAAAACCATACATTTTCAGTTATCTGATACTTGATAAGGGAGCCAAACACATACAGTGGGGGAGGGGAAAGCCTCTTCAATAGTTGGTTGGTGTTGGCAAAAATGGGCATCTATATGCAGAAAACTGAAAACAGATCCCCATTGTCCCCATGCATTAATATCAATTCAAAGTGGATCAAAGATCACCTTCCCTGGCCAGAAAGGGATCAGAGATTCCATGTCAACCCAGTTGGGCTGGTAAAAAATGTGAATTACAACAACAGTGGATCTGTTGCACTGTTGGTGGCAATGTAAACTAGTACAACCACGCTGGAGGTTTCACTGCAGCAGTCTGGAGGAACCTAAAAAAAATAAACATAGACCTTCTCTACAACCCAGCCATACCACTCCTGGTTATCAACCCTTAGTTAGCATCACAAGCCAGAATATGATTTTTTTACAAAAACCCACACATCCATGTTCATTGTCACACTATTCACAATAGCCAAGTTATGTAAACAGCCCAGATGTCCCACAATAGATGAGTGGATGTAAAAAAAAGTGGAACCTGTACACAATGGAATTTTACACAGACATTAGACAGGAAAAAATTTCATTTGCAAGGAAATTGATTGAACTAGAACAAATCATGTTAAGCAAGGTAAGCCAAGCCCAGAGAGACAAATGGTGCTTGTTCTCTCCAATATGTGGAAATTAGACTTAGAATATACTGGATTCTACACACTCATACAGTATGCAGTAAAATCAAAAGAGGATATTCTTATAAGAGAAACACAGTGGCACAATGCCCACATGGTTCTTTATATTTATTTAAATATATGTGTATATATAACAAATTCCAAGACATAGATAAAAGGCATCTCTTTTTTGTTTTTACTTTATTGATGACTCTGTCTTATATTTTATGTATTATGTATTTGCATGTATATCTTTGGTATGGTGGGGAGGAAGGTACAGAACTCAAGGGAAAACAGGTGAAAAGTTGCAGTAGTAGAACTCACTGGACACTGATGAAATGAACTATACAACTCCTGGGTGGAGACAGGAAGGAGGCACTGGGAGAGACTGAGGGAAGGGAAGACACTGCATGAAAGGAAATGTACTCGTTACCTGGCTCAAGTAATTGTAATCCCTCTGTACATCACCTTTATACTAACAACAAGGTAAATAATTTTTTAATAATCTAAGTTCTATCATGGACTCACATAAAGAACTATGATTGAACACACAAAAGATCATTATTCTCTGTGGTCACATCCTTTGTGGGGGAACAGCAAGAGAGTTAAATCAAGTTTCCTAAAGCCAGTGAATCAAGCCATTACCTATAAAACTACAAAAGCTTGTTTTAGATTCAGGCATTGTGGTGGATTTCTTTTAGCCAGCTACAGAAAGATAGAACTGTGGGTTCAAGGACACCCAAGGCAGTTAGAGAGACCACAGCTCAAAGGCAAAACACAAAAAGACTTGGAGATTTAGCTTAAATGGCAGAATGCCTTCCTGCAGGTGCAGTGCCTTCCACTCAAGCCCCAGTACCAGGAAAAAGGAAAAATAATAATTTGCTGTGTTCACCTAAGTACAGAGCAATCTACATAGACAGACTGCAACTTGCAACATCAGGGAGAGTAGCTACAAAATATGGAAAAAGGGGTGAAAAAATGTCATACCAAGTTCAAAGGTCTACTTAAAAAAAATTTTGTCAAGGTGATGTACAGAGGGTTACAGTTACATACATAAGGAAATAAGTATATTTCTTGTCAAACTTGTTACCCTCTCCTTCATTTTTCTCACACCTTCCCTCCCTCCCAATCCCTCAAGTTGCACAGTTAATTTACAACATACTGTCTTGTAAGTATTGCTGTTGCTTTGGTTTTCTTTTTACCCTTTGTCTCGCCATTTTGATGTTCCCCTTCCCTTCCCTAATTCAGACAAACATATACACAATACTCAGGGTACCAGAATCAAATACAGTGACAATAGGAGCTAAATCATAAGAAAGATAAAAGAAGAAAAAAATAATTTCACACAGTACACTAAAAATAACAATATTAAACCACTTATTCCCATAACTTTGAGATTATTTTGCTTAGCATCATCCTCATCACCTTATGTGATCATATGTACATAGCTACTAGCTATTGTGATCATCTGCTAGGACTATCCTACACATATGCAAATTATTACAAATGAGGGAAACCATAAAATCTCTATTTTTTGGGGGTCTTGCTCACTTCGCTTAGTATGATTTCTTCCAAGTCTTTCAGTGTCCTTATGAATAGGGCAATGTCCTTCTTTCTGATAGAAGCATAGAATTCCATTGTGTATATATACCACAATTTCTTGATCCACTCATCTACTGAGGGGCATCTTGGCTGGGTCCATATTTTAGCTCTGGTAAATAATGCTGCTATGAACACAGTTGTGCTGGGAGCTTTAGTATGGCCTTGTTTGTGATCTTTTGGGTAAATGCCCAAAAATGGGGTTGCTGGGTTATAGGGGAGCTCTATGTTTAGCCTTATGAGGAATCTCCATACTGCTTTCCAGAGTGTTTGAGCAAGTTTACACTCCCATCAAGAGTCTACTTTTAAAAGTCTATACTTTCTCCAATTAATGATTTATTTGTTATGACTGAAAATAAAACTAGTCTTATTATCTTCATTTATTTTAAATATTATCTTCATTTAAAGTTACTTTTCCTAAATAAAATCATAATGAAAGACAACAAAAATGTGATAAAATAAAGTATTAAATTCTAGTTTTGATTATTAATTTTATAGTATTTTTTCTACAGAGTGTTTTCTTTGAAAAGAACCAATACCAAATCACTCATTTTAGAAATTTTTTTTCTGGGGGGGGGGATGTTTGCCTCAAGCTATCACTTAGTTTACTTGTATATAACTGGTGCCATATCACTTGAGTCTATCACTTCAGTCATTCCTCTAGACCAGCTTTTTGCGTATTAGTTAGAGATGGAGTCTCTCAAACTTGTCTGCCTTTTCAAACTTGTCTAACTTTTAATAATCATCCTCTGATCCCAGCCTCCTGAGTAACTAGGATTATAGGTTTGAGCCATCCAACGAATTTTTGAACAGCCAAATTGTTCATTTCCACAAGTTTAGAACCCTACATGGATAAACAGTATTGCCAGTTCTATTTATTGTGTGATATTTTCCGCCTCAAACAGTAATCCTTGAAGGTATTATTTCATACTTGAACTGCACTGAGGTTTTCACCCACTAGCAGCTGTGTATTATCAGAGGATCAGGAAGGGGAATGTGTTAACGAAGAAAATGATTCCACCAAGAGCATATGTTTCCAGGTCTGTAACAAACATTCAGGCTGTGTGGGCAGAGTAACATTTGCTATAGAGTATTTGAGAATTGAAGACCAAATTTCTTTAATTATCAGGCAAATCACACAAACAGCAGGGCGTATTTTAAGCATAACTGCCAGTACAATGAGAAATCTTCAGTCATCTACAAAGAAGACAAATGATTACCCAACCCAATTCCCTTCAGTCCCTACAAAGAACACATAGATGTATGAGTCGCATAGGTATAACTAAAAATACATTTTTGTCCCTTTGCTTTTGTCCCTTACATCATTAGTCAGTGGAGTTATTAAAATGCTTTTGTTTCCACAGAATATATCCCCATGACAGGATGTTGTTGCTCAACAGGAAATTAAGTCTTCTTGGTAGGTGTAAGTTGCTCCTTCATTTTTACAAAAGCCAGTGACTTAGAGGATATTTTTAATTAATTATAAACTTAGTAAATTCTGCAGGGCCTTTTTATGATTTGTATAGCTCAGCTTCTATTTAAAATAAATTGCTTCCACTATGGGGTATATGAAGTGGCAGGGTGGGTGTCTGGTTTCTTCAAAAATCAAAAAAGCAAACAAAACCAGAAGAAATAAAAATTTTGATGGAGGAATATAACTGGAGGAAAAATAATTCTCAAAATCTAATCTTATGTGTCATAAATGTCAATATTTCAAATATTGATAATATTGATATATTTTGAGATTAATAATTCAAGTCACTGTTTCAAAATCCATATCATATGACAGAAGAGAATAAAAGAGAAAGATCCTATGGAATATATTTATGATGATTTTATCATGCGAAATCTGTTGGCAGTTAACAATGAAATAAATGTCTTCATTTACATCCCTAATCAATGTCTGTGTGTTTTCTCATTAATCATCATACTAATCATGGAGCATTAGATAGACTTTACACTTTCTTTCGTTAGTTTCCTCTGTACAATTGCTCCCTTAAAGTGCTGAGAATACACTCTGCCCATTCTATCTTCCTCTTCACCTCTTCCATCCTCACATGGCTGCTAATTACCCAGAGGATCCCAATATCTCTGTACCTCCTCTGAGAATGTGTTAAAGCCAATCCTGGGATAGGCAGTATTGCCACCAGAAAAAACTTAAGTGGAATGGAGCACATGGCATATATGGGAAAGAAGGTTAAAGCAAAACTGCTTCCTTAAGCAGGACAAGGTTTCTGCTTAGACTTTTGTTTGTCAATAGAAACATAGAAACCAAGAGCAACATGTCCTACAAATATCCAAGCACAGTTCATTTCATATAGGATCGCAAAAATATTTGAACAGGCATAAGCTCCCAGACACCCTTTGATGATTCTAAATAGTGCAATTTATTTTTTCTGTTGGAGTAAAGTGTGCAAAATGTATTAAACATAGGTGAACATTCATATATCAAGTTAGGGAATAATCGCACATAGATACACCAGTATTATAGTTTGCATAGCATGTCTTCTCTTTCATACATCTAGAATATTTTGTACATTTAGATTCACATAGAAAACTCAATTTAATCAAAAGTATGAAAAAATGTAAATACACACATTCTAAAAGGTAAATATTTAGTTTGAACAAAATAATAAGTGGTGAGAGGAGCCATGGAACACAGGCTGTGTGGGTTCTACAACCCTCCGGAAGTCACACAGGAATACAGTACAAACACTATGCAAATGTGTTTCAGGCATTGGGATTCCTTGCGGTCACAGTTCAAGGTGTACTCTGATCTGCAACTTTCCCAGAGAGATCCAGTCTAGTGATTTCAACTATTATTATCCTGCAAAAACACATATCAGAGAGAACTAATTATTTTCTCTCCATGAATTTCCTAGTACTTTTGAGTTAAATGCATATATCAACATGGAAAGAAATACCTTAAATTGACCAAGAATCTCACATTGAAAATACAGGAAGCACTAACTTTCAAAAAAAAAAAAAAGCTGAAATATTTTCAGTACTAAAACAGTGTCAAGCCTATCAGAGGCTCTGGAAAAACATTAGCAGAGCCAGATGCCATTAGCAAATTGAGTTGTGAGCCATGCATCAAAAGAAAACCATACCCATGATCAATATGAATGCTCTGCAAGTTATCACCCCAAACATTCTCGATGCAATGAATTATAACTCAATAACATGCTGAGAATAAATACATCTAGAAACACAAACAATCTTACAATCCTGTGTTTATATATTTCAGCTGATTATCAAAGTACTATAAAATTAATCAGGCAAAAGCTATTTTAATGTAATTAGAAATAAAAATATTCATTAAGTAAGGTCATAGCAATACATTTCATTGTCTTTTCTTACAAGTTTCTTAGGTTTGTATTTGTAGGTCAGGAATTTGGAACTTAGCCAAGAACTTGGGTTGCTAACTGACATCCAAGAATACTTTGTAAGTAAATCAGGACTCCATGTAATTTACTTTCACTTATAAGAATTATTTTCATTTTAATAATTCACACAAAGCTAGGTGCCAGTGGCTGGCTCATGCCAGTAATCTTAAGTACTCAGGAAGCTGAGATTGAGGATACTGGTTCAGGCAGAAAATTCCCCATGAGATTCTTAACTCTAACCATTCAAAGATCGGAAGTGGTCCCGTGGTTCAAGTGGTAGAGTGCTAGCTTTGAGCACAAAGAGGCTCTGAGACAGCGCCCAGCCCTGAGTTCAAGCCCCAAAACTGGCACCACCACTACCAACAACAAAAACAAAAACATAAACAAAATACCTTTAATCCACAGCTATAGTAAAATTTACTGAAAATGCAGAAGGGTGGCTTAGTGGGATATTATTGATCATTAATTATCAAAAGATAATTAATATAGAGTTAATATATTAATATATGATTCAATATATGTACTACTAAAATACATAAGCATCCTAAATGTGATGTCTATGATTTGGATGTTGGTACAATCCATTTTAAAATGGTAATATTTCTAGATTTTTAACAGACAAAAATGAGTGACTATGAATGAAAGGTAATTTAGCAAGTATGATGTTAGCTATTTCATTTAATATTTTCTAAGTTAATTAATCTTTTACTTAAAATAATTTAAAATACTTTGATACTAACACCAAAAATCATCTCTACAGCTATCTTGTATTCAGCTACATATATTGTTTATTGACCAAAACATCTTTGTGCTGTCACCAAAAAAAATGCAAATCCTGCTTAGAATAGTAGTCTTGTACAGTGGGAAAATGACTACATTGAATACAGTACAATGGAATTCCTTACAACCTGTGTTAACCAGGTCTTGTCATTTTGAGATAATGCACTCCCTCTGGGCTTCTATCTGCTTCCCTGAAAGCAGGGGGGGTGTGGGGGGAATGGGGGTGGGAAAGAACCTAAAATACTGCCATAAATATAAATATTCTCAAAACTGGCTGGGAATGTGGCTTAGTGGTAGAGTACTCACCCAGCAGTACTACATACACAGAAAAAGCGGAAGTAACCATGTAGTTCACGTGGCTCAAGTGCAAGAGTGCTAGCCATGAGCAAAAGAAGCTAAAGCATAGCACCCAGACCCTGAATTCAAGCCCCAGGACTGGATACATATATATATGTATGCATGTCCATTCTCAAATCTTGAGCTTTCACTTTGTAGGAGTTCATTGTGTGTCACAGAAAGAACCTGAGAGAATTGAAACCATTTCAAGAACTCTAATATAAAAACTAACTTGAGGAGTCAGAGAAGAAATAGAGGGGGAAAGTTCCTGTGTGCGGTGGGGGGGGGGGGGGGGGGGCCGGGGTGAGAGATACAACATGGGATTCTCCAGATTTGAGGAAAGGAAGTTAAAGAAGCCAAATGTATCTCCCAAATCTTAGCTGGGAATGTGGCTCAGCAGTAGAGTGTTTGCCTAGCATGCATGAAGCCTTGAGTTACAATCCTCAGGATCACATAAACAGAAAAAATCAAAGTGGCACTGTGGCTCAAGTGGTAGAGTGCTAGCCTTGAGCAACAAGAAGCCAGGGACAGGCTCAGGCCCTGAGTCCAAGACCCAGGACAGGCAATAAAAGAAAACACAACTTATGCCAGTGAAGGTGGAAAATAACAATGTGAACATACTCAGGGCATGTATAAGGATACTGTTTCAAAGAAAGTGAGTTTAATAAATCTCACACTCATATGTCAGAAGAGAATGTGTAGTATATTCTAGAACTACACAGTGACTTAAGAAAAAAGAGCAGTGTCCTGGAAGACAGCGGAGGAGCTGCAGAGCACTAGCTGAGCACCCTTGGACATCACAGTTTTCTCACCCCATAGAAATGTTTACTCCTAGAACAACAGCCAGAGAAAGTGCTAACAGTACAGGGATTCTGACCAGGAAGGAAAAATCAACTTTGCTCGTCTGAAAACACAGACTTGAGCTCCGGGCGGCATCCCACAGCCGCCACAGTGCTGGCACCAGCACAGCACCCAGCACAGCAACCCACAGTACGCCCAGCTAAAGCACACAGCATAGACCAGGGAGAAATACTCCAGACGGCAGCTGAGCACGAACGACCTGAAATCACAGAGAAAGCGTGAGTACCCCACGAAAGATATTCTCACTCGCGCCCACAGAGCAGCTTCTGGAAGGCAGCCCTTCCCCCACCACCATAGCAAAGCGCCATCTTTGCCACTGGCATAGGGTCAGACCAGATTGGAACTAAGCGGGCCTTGGGAAAGCGAAGTCAAAGGAGCCATCTTTGAAAAGGACAAGAGGGTTCAACCAGTGAGAGCCAGCTCTGCCCAAGAGAATGCCCTCTGCCCAGGCAGGAGGCATGTCCTGGGCCTCAGCTTAGCCAGAGGTGCCTCGCCAGCCCACCGGAATTTATAATTTAAAGCAAAATCAGCGAGCAGCTCCCGGCAGCACGGAAACACCAGACAAGGGAACAAACAGTTCCTGAGAAAGTTAAACGGTCCCGTCAAAGAGGAAGCCCAATTCCCAGCCCGAAACGGAGCTGCATTCCATAGGCACCTCCGCCAAGGAGGCCACCCCACCCAGGAGGGAGGAGCCTCCCCCAGGCAAGCAACTCTCAGCTGGGTAAAACAGGCCAGAGGCACCCACCCTGCAAAGTCCACAGCCTATTCAAAGCCAGGCATTAAAGGAAGCGGCCCCACAGCAGACAGAGGAGCCACTGTTCCTAAGACTGCTCACGTCCCCATCTACAGAGGATGCCCAAGGCCTATCTGCAAGCTGGGCAAACAATTGAGACCCAGGATTGCACCAACAGGGGAGAAGGGTCAGAACAAAACCATCCCCTGCAAACTGAAATCAAGTCAAACCCAGCCAATCAGGAAAATAGACTGCAGACCATCACAAGGAAACCAGAGACTGGGGAAAGACCACTCAAACAAGGAGGACTCCATTTTTTTTTTTTTTTTTTTTTTTGGCCAGTCCTGGGCCTTGGACTCAGGGTCTGAGCACTGTCCCTGGCTTCTTTTTGCTCAAGGCTAGCACTCTGCCACTTGAGGCACAGCACCATTTTTGGCCGTTTTCTATATATGTTGTGCTGGGGAATCGAACCCAGGGCCTCACGTATATGAGGCAAGCACCCATGCCACTAGGCCACATCCTCAGCCCCTTTTTAAACTTTAAAAAAATTATTTTTCACTTCTGAAATGTCGTCGGTTTTGTTGTTGTTGTTGTTGTTTTCTATTTTTACCTGTTTGTTTTATTAAGTTTTCTTCTTTTCTGTTGGCTTGGGTTGTGCCTTTTCAGTTTTTTTTCTTTTTATTTTTTCTTTTTTAAATAATTTCTCTCTGTTCTGTGCATCTGTCTTCCACTATTTTTACTTTATTTCTCTGCGTTCTCTTTCTTTAAAAATTACTTTCCTATGAATAACACCTCCACTCTTTTATGCTAACTCTCCATTGTATATCATTTTAACCTTGATCTTTCTACTGATTCTACTCTTCTCCACATTTCCACGTCACTGAAACTAAACCAAAATTACCACCCCACCCCAATACATTTTACTCTATTCTCTTTACTACCTCCAACTTACACTCCTGACTTACTGCCTGGACCTCCAGTTTCCATTGACTCCCGGTTATTGGATAGAGGGTATCCGAGCTTAATCTAAGTGGATCAAAGGGGTTCATAGAGAAAGCCAGTCCTAAAAGAACTTAATATAAAACCAAGAATTGCTTATAGGGTTGTAACAGTAAATAAGTAACTACTGAATAAAGGGCCCAGGATCGGTTGTTATATTGAAATTGTATTCTTTAGGAACACCAAATCTAACTTTATAGACAAGTATACAGGGTATCTGTATATAATTGTGAACTTGTAAGATTTACACAACAGTGCTTGGTAAGGGCTGCTTTGGGTCTTAAACGGTGCTCACAGGTGCTGGTAGTCTGGCATTCCCAATACAAATGGGCAGAAGGAACACAAGAAACATGGCAAACAATGAAGTCTTATCCCCCACTCAAAAAAAACAGGAAGCAGAGCAGTCAATCAAAGACATAGAAGAGAAGCCCCAAAATGCTCTACAAAGTCTACTGATAAACATGATAAATGAAAAGTTTGAATCTCTTCAGTCAATTATTCTAGAGCATGAGGAGGCAAAACAAAAATGAATGGAGAATTTCATGGCATCCACAAATAGAAACATAAATGAACTTCAAGAGTCAAATGAAAAGATAGGAAACCAGCTTAAAGATTTGAGAGACAACACTCAAAACCAATGTAATGAAGTTAATGAAGTAAAGAAGTCCATACAAGACCTAAGAAATGACATGGAAATCATCAGGAAAGACCAGTCAGAAGGAAAAGAGATTTGAAATCAAGTAGCAAGCCTACACTCCCGACTAACTGAAGCAGAGGATCGAATTTCAGGAGCTGAAGATTCCTTAGATTCTATGAAGAAAGATAAAAAATCAATAAAAATCCAGTCCAATCAACAAAACAGATCGCTATAGGAGATTCAAGACCCGATCAGGAAGCCCAATTTAAGGATAATAGGTACTGAGGAAAACTTGGAGAAAGAAGTTAATGGGATAGGCAACCTATTTAACAGAACATTAGCTGAGAACTTCCCAAATGTCCAGAAGGAAAGGCCTATACAAATACAAGAAGCATTTAGAAACCCAAACTGACCAGACCAGAATAGAACATCCCACCGACACATTGTGATCAAAACAGGATCAGTAGAGTACAAGGAAAGAATCCTTAAAGCTGTTAGGGAGAAGAAAACAATCACATATAAAGGAAAAGCAATCAGAATTACCCCAGACTTTTCAGCAGAGACCATGAAAGCAAGGAGATCCTGGAATGAAGTATACCAAGCACTAAATAAAAATAACTACCAACCAAGAATTCTATACCCAGCCAAACTCTCATTGATAGCCGAAAGTCAAATAAAAGTCTTCCTCAGTAAGAAAAAACTGAAACAATGTATCTCCACGAAACCAGCTTTACAGAAAATCTTCAAAGATGAACAATACAGGGAAAATAATCAAGATCCGAATAAAGACAGAGAAATGATCCCTAAATAGTAAACATCAGATCAAAAAATGGGAAGACACAGCTTTAAACAAGATACTGATAATGAAAGCAACAAACGATCATCTCTCAATTCTAACTCTCAACATTAATGGAATTAATTTTCCAATCAAACGACGTAGGCTCATAAGTTGGATCAAAAATAAAGATTCATCTTTCTGTTGCCTCCAAGAGATGCATCTATGCAGCAAAAGTAAACATCTTCTAAAAGTGAAAGGCTGGAATAAAATCTATCAAGCAAATGGCCCCCATAAGCAGTCTGGAGTTGCAATCCTAGTATCAGACAAAATTGACTTCAAATTAAAAAAGGTAAGAAGAGACAAAGAAGGCTACTACATACTAGTAAAGGGATCTCTCCTACAGGAAGAAATAACCATTCTAAATATCTACACACCAAATGCAGGAGCACCCAACTTCATCAAACAAACACTACTGACTCTAAAAACACTCATAGACCCAAACACATTGATAGTTGAGGACTTTAACACAGCACTATCACCTCTGGACAGATCAACACGCCAAAAACTGAACAAAGAACCACAGAACTACATAACTGCATAGACCAAGGAGACTTAACCGACATCTACAGAATATTCCACCCAGCAAAAACAGAATACACATTCTTCTCAGCAGCACATGGAACATTCTCCAAAATAGATCACATCTTAGGGCACAAAGAAAATCTGTACAAATTCAGAAGTATCATAACCATTCCCTGTATTCTCTCAGACCACAATGGAATAAAATTAGAGCTCAAATCAAACAGCCACCACAGAAAATTCTACAATTCATGGAGACTAAACAACACACTGCTGAACCATCAGTCAGTCATTGAAGAAATTAAAACGGAAATTCAAATGTTTATGGAATTGAACCAAGTTGAGGACACAAAGTACCAGCTCCTTTGGGACACAGCAAAGGCAGTACTCAGAGGAAAATTTATATCTCTGAGTGCATACATCAACAAACTGGAGAAACAGCAACTCAATAACTTAAGGAAGCACCTTAAATTCCTTGAGAGAGAACAACAAGCCAAACCCCAAGTCAATAGACGGAATCAAATAATTAAAATCAAATCAGAATTAAACCAATTAGAGACAAAAAAAAAAAAAAACATCGAAAGAATCAACAAAACAAAGAGTTGGTTCTTTGAAAAAAATCAACAAAATAGACAGACTCCTGGCAAACCTCACCAAAAAACGAAGGCATCACACACAAATAAACAAGATAGGAGACGAAACAGGTAACATCACCACAGAAAAAAACGAAATTCAGAAAATAATAAGGGACTATTTTGCAAACCTTTATGCCAACAAATTCGAGAACTTCGAAGAAACGGAAGATTTCCTAGAAAAAATTCATATCCCCAAACTTAACTATGAAGATTTAAACCTTCTAAACAGACCCATATCCAGCATTGAAATAGAAACGGCAATAAATGATCTCCCATCCAAGAAAAGCCCAGGTCCAGATGGATTCACTGCAGAATTCTACAAGGCCTTCAAAACAGATCTCACACCAATATTTCTCAAACTCTTCAATGAAATTGAAAGAGAACGTTCACTACCAGACTCATTCTATGAAACCAGTATAACCCTCATCCAAAAACCAGGCTGGGACTCATCACGGAAAAAGGACTATAGACCGATTTCCCTGATGAACATAGACGCAAAAATTCTCAACAAAATTCTGGCCAATCGACTTCACCAGGTCATCAAAAATATCATACACCACGATCAAACTGGATTCATCCCAGGGATGCAAAGTTGGTTTAATATACGCAAGTCAATTAATGTAATCCACCACATCAACTGGAGCAAGACAAAGAACCACAAGGTTTTATCTCTGGATGCGGAAAAAGCATTCGATAAAATTTATGCTAAAAGCACTGGACAAACTTGGATTCCAGGGAACTTTCCTGAATATAATCAAGGCAGTTTATGACAAACCAACAGCAAGCATAACTCTAAATGGTGAAAAACTAAAGCCATTCCCATTAAAATCAGGAACAAGGCAGGGATGTCCACTCTCTCCCCTGCTCTTCAACATAGTACTAGAATTCCTAGCCAGAGCAATTAGGCAAAAAGAAAATATAAAGGGGATCCAAATAGGAAAAGAAGTTAAACTTTCTCTCTTCGCAGATGACATGATCCTATACCTAAGAATCCCATAGACTCTACCCCCAAGCTACTAGAGCTGATCCAAAACTTTGGCAAAGATGCAGAATATAAAATAAACCTTCAAAAATCAACGGCCTTTCTCTATGCTAACGACCCGAAGACCGAAGCTGAAATCAGGAAAGCAACTCCTTTTGCAATAGCCCCCAAAAACATAAAATACCTAGGAATAACCTTAACCAAAGAAGTGAAAGACCTCTTTGAGGAGAACTTTTAAAGCTTGAAAAACAAAATTAAGTCAGAACTAAGGAAATGGAAAAACCTCCCATGCTCCTGGATTGGGAGGATTAATATAATCAAAATGGCAATATTGCCAAAGGCTGTCTACAAATTCAATGCATTACCCATTAATATCCCAACACCATTCTTTAATGAAATAGAGGAAGCAATCCAGAAATTCATATGGAACAATAAAAGACCTAGAATAGCAAAAACAATCCTAAGCAGACAGAACAGTGCTGGAGGAATTACAATTCCTAACATCAAGCTATATTATAAAGCTGTAGTAAAAAAAAAAAAAAAAAAAAAACCAGCTTGGTATTGACACCAGAACAGGCCTAGAGACCAATAGAACAGAATTGAAGACCCGGAAATGAAAAACAGAACTATGTCCACTTAATCTTTGATAAAAGAGCTAAAAGAATAGTTTGGAAGAAAGATAGCCTCTTTAACAAATGATGCTGTCAAAACTGGCTTGACACATGCAAAAAACTAAAACTAGATCCTTATATATCACCTTGCACCAAAATCAATTCCAAATGGATTAAAGACCTCGAAATCAAAACAGACACCCTGAAAACACTTAAGGAAGGAGTAGGAGAAACACTTGGGCTACTTGGAGCAGGACGGAACCAGAAAGGATACAAATCAAAGAAAGGTTCGACAAATGGGAATGCATCAAACTGCAGAGCTTCTGCATGGCAAAGGACATAGCTCGCAAGATAAACAGAAAGCCCACAGACTGGGAGAAGATCTTTACCGGCCATTCAACGGATAAAGGCCTCATCTCTAAAATATATGCAGAACTAAAACAATTACCTTCTTCCAAAACCAAACCGCAAAGAACCAATAGCCCCCTCATCAAGTGGGCTAAAGACTTACAAAGAGACTTCTCTGATGAGGAAATGAGAATGGCCAAGAGACATATGAAAAAGTGCTCTACATCACTGGCCATAAAAGAAATGCAAATCAAAATGACATTGAGATTCCATCCCACCCCAGTAAGAATGTCATATATCAAGAAAACTAACAATAACAATTGTTGGAGGGATGTGGCCAAAAGGGAACACTACTTCATTGTTGGTGGGAATGTAAACTATTCAGTCACTCTGACAAGCAGTATGGAGATGCCTCAGAAGGCTAAATATAGAACTCCCCTATGACCCAGCAGCCCCACTTTTGGGTATCTATCCAAAAGACCGCAAACAAAATCACAGTAATGCCACCAGCACAACAATGTTCATCGCAGCACAATTTGTCATAGCTACAATCTGGAACCAACCCAGATGCCCCTCAACAGACGAATGGATCAGGAAAATGTGGTACATATTCACAATGGCGTTTTATGCCTCTATCAGAAAGAATGACATTTCCCCATTTGTAAGGAAATGGAAGGACTTGGAAAAAATTATACTAAGTAAAGTGAGCCAGACCCAAAGAACATGGACTCTATGGTCTCCCTTATTGGGAATAATTAGTAAAGGTTTAGGCAAGTCATAGCAGAGCATCACAAAAGCCCAATAGCTATACCCTTATGGACACATAAGATGATGCTAAGTGAAACGAACTCCATGTTATGGAAACGATTGTTATATCACAGTTGTAACTACTTTCTATGTCCCATCTGTATCTGTAGCTTCTATTATTGATGATGTTCTTGTATCACCTTCCTGTGGTTATACCTACACTATCTCTATAATCTTATCTGAGTATATTGGAAACCGTGTATACTGGTATTAGAAGTAGGAAATTGAAAGGGAATACCAAAATTGAGAGACACAGGGTAAAAAAAGACAAAGAACTACAAAAGCAATACTTGCAAAACTGTTTGGTGTAAGTGAACTGAACACCTCAGGGGGGGAAAGGGAAAGTGGGAGGAGGGAGGGCCGTATGAGGGACAAGGTAACAAACAGTACAAGAAATATATCCAATGCCTAACGTATGAAACTGTTACCTCTCTGTACATCAGTTTGATAATAAAATTTAAAAAAAAAAAAAGAGCAGAATCCTTGGTTACATTTCAGAACTGAAATGGGAGGCGGGGGCAAGAATTGTTCAGGAGAAAATAAGAGGTACGAAAAAGAGCCAAAGTGATTATAATGAGCCAAGTCCTACTAATAGCTACCAAGAAGACTCACAAGCAAATGACAGAAGCTAAGAGAAATCTCTAAGCAAGTTACTGGTGTGGCAAGGACAATGCATGAAAATTTCATTCTTTTATCTAATTACTAGTCTTAATAATTAATATTGTACTGTGGTGACAGTAAAGTTTTTCTAAATTAAATTAAATATTTCATAAGACTCATTTTTATACATTGCATATTTGCATAAGTCTGTCATTAGTCTGGATTTCAATAACCAAATGACAGAAGGTAATTATTTAAGTTTAGCAATCAATGTGAAATGCTACATATGAATAATTCATCTAAAAATAATTTTTAGGGCCATGGTTTCATGTCTATCAGACGAAGTTTTTTTCATTAGATAAAATATTTGATCTTTTGCTGCTTACTGGACATTGTGTAGGTCAATGTGTGATAAATGACTAAAGTAGAAGGTGAAATGATCAATCAGATGACAAATAATACAATACACATCATGGTGTAATATGGTCAACATTTTTATCCACATGCATTCAAATAGAACAACAAAATTTGTTGAAACTATTCCAAGAAGGGGAGAAGAGGAAGAAGAGAATGAAGGGAAGTGATAGAAGGAACATGTTTGAACAAGTATATGTGATCTGTCTGTGGAAACATCACAACTAAATACTTTTGCATAACTAATATATGCTAATAAGAATTGACAAAAATGAAAATATAATGTAAAAAGATCACAGTGGAATTTCAGAAAAGAGAAATTTTATTTCAATTACTTTGTGGGATCATAAGAAGTTGTGGAGAACACCTATGACATACCAAGCTTTCAAGAACACCTTGACATTTGCAGGCATATAAACACCCTTCAAGGGTGTTCACTATATTTTCTTCTAGCAGTCTCAAAATTTTGTTCTTTCATGAAGATATTTGATTCACTGGGCATTAATTTTGTATAAGGTGAGAAATAAGGCTAAATTGTAGTATTCTATCCCGTTTTCCAATACTATTTGTTGAAAGACTCAGTTCTCCAGTGTAGGTTTTTCGCACCTATTCAAAAACCATACGGTGTAGCAATATGGGCTAATATGTGCATATTCATCCTATGCCATTGAACTGGCTGTTGTTTTTGTTTGTTTGTTTTTGTTTTTTGCACAAGGACCATGCACTTTTGTTACTGTGGTCCTGTAGCACAGGACTTTGAAGTCAAGTACAGTGAGACGTCCAGCACTGTTCTTAGGCTATGTGGTATCTTTGTAGTTTCAAACATTTTTAGGACTGATTTTTTTTTCTGTAAAAAAGTGCATTGAGATTTTAGTGAAGATTACATTGATCTACATATTAAAGGCAATACTATAGGGACTTTCAAAATATTAATTCTGCTCAGCCATGAACATGAAAAGGCTTTCAATTTAGTGTCTTCTCCAATTACATTTTTAGTGTTTCACAAGTTCATTGTACAGTTGTTTCTCTTCCATAGGTAGATTTAGTCTTGAGTATTTATTTATAAAACTATTATGAATGTGATTGTTTGCCTGATTTCTTTCTCAACCTCTGCAGTACTAGTATGTGGAAAAGCTACTGATTTTCTCATGCTGATTTTCAGTGCTACTACTTTTCCATACATGATTTTTGGTGAGGTCTTCAGGGTTCTTTAAGTATAGTAGCATATCCTCTTGCAAATAGGGGTAGTGCCACTATTTCATTTCCTATCTATATTATATAAATTGGTATGCTGGATTAAAACCACTTTGTATAGTACTTAATAATTTTGACAAGTTTGAAAAATGTACTAAATGTAAGTAAATCGATAACAGAGTTATTCTGTGGCTAAAGTTTAGAAACCAGATCAGATATTTATTCCAAGAAAGTAGTCAAATCCCTGGTTGAAATCGACATGTTGCACAACTTCCTAAATTTCAACAACACCTTAGGGGGAAATGGAGGACAGGAAATAAAGAATGATATAGAACGTTGTGCAATATAAATTACTTAGTACTGTAGGTCCATGTATAAATTAGCTTGATTATTAGGATATACTTGTCCAGTTATAACATACCCTGTGAACTATAGACATCTACATTTGGGCTCCTGACATGAGCATGCTATCAAGCCAACCTAGTCAATGAACTTAACAAAGGCTGTCTTAGTATAAGTGTATTTGTGCATTCAATGTAAGAAGTTATTTTACTGTATTCATCATTAGTATTATGCTCTTTGAAAAGTACTACTATTGTTAACAACATGGTGATTGTCAAAGATTCCTTGGGCCTCAGTGAGCATGAATACTCAGGATATAGTAAAGGCCACATACACAGCTAATATTCATAGTGGTGTTGCTACATTCACTCACATGGTATAAGTAAATGTATTATCAACCCAGTTTGGAGTAAATATCTGAATTACACCAAGTAATTAAGAACTGGTCATAAATTTCTTTAAAATATCTAAATATAATACCTTTGTTTTTTCTAGAAGTACTCACCTGTGGTCTAAATGTTTGGCACAGACAGGTGCCATATTAAACAACTCAGAAATACAAATTACATCATAAAATATTCTGAAAAAGAAACTATGTGACCAACCCAGATTTTTTTTTTTTAATTGGCAATACTCGGAGCATTACCTACGCTCTCTGTTTCATATGCTTAGCTGGAAATTGCAAAAATTATTTGGATTATCTCTTCATTTTCATAGACCTTTGTTTTAATTTCCTAAATTCATAAGAAATGATGATTATGAATTCACATGTACACTCTACAACCAGTTTCCCCTACTTTCATATTATGCATCAGACTTAAATAATGCATAATATCATTATTCATTATTAAAGGCCATTCCAATGTCTTTATGTTGCTTTTCTCTCTAAACTTTAGAGTCCTTTTCCCATACCAAGATCCTATCCAGGAGGCCATACTCCAGCCTACTTGCTTTATCTCCTTAGCTTGCAATGGCTATGGTGGTTTCTTGGAATACTCTTGGTTTTGATGGCCTTCACAATTTGATAGAGATGGTTGTGACCATTTTGTGGTAGTCCTGAACACAATTCTCAACCCAATCTTTGAAAGAACTCACTACTGCCACCCCAGAATTAAGTAACAAAAAGTTACAGTCCATTTCCTTGAAGAAATAATACCAAGGTATATTACTTGGAATTTTTTGCCTTTCTTTATTGATGAAACTGTTTGTTAATATTAGTATGGAATCACAGATATTTATTCTATACTTTGAGTTGTAATTCTACACTAATCTGTTTATTCACTTGCTTAATTTGTTCCATCTTTGGACACTGGAAGCCTTTAAAATTACTTTTTAAAGTTCCACACAAACCATCCCAAGTAATGAATGTCTTTTCAAGTACTGTACCACAATTCTTTTCGCATACTGGTATCACAAATGGCTTAAAGATTATAGAAAAATGTTTGTCTTCAAAGAAAGTTTTCTGGAGTTACAAACAACAGACAAGATATTCTAAAATAGAACCACAAAGCAACAATAACAAACTTGCCCTTGTATGCTCTACCACAAGAAAGGCAGAACAGAATCATTCCAGGGCTCAGTTGTATTTAATTACTTGTGATTTAAATTACGAATACATATTACATTAAACTCTTTACTAATTAAACTCACAATTCTAAGTAACTGTTATTTTGACATGTGTAGCAAAGCAATTACCCTTTCCCTTCCCCTCCCCCACTTCCTCCTCTTCTTTAGTTGGTACTAGGGCTTGATCTCTGGGCCTGGGTGCTGAACATTTTTGTGCAAGCTTAGCTCTCTAGCACTTTGATTCACACCTACACTTCTGGTTCTTTGGTCGTTAAATATTGATAAGAGTCTCATGTTCCTGCCTGGGCTGAGCAAAGATCCTTAGATCTCAGTCTTCTGAATAGAGAGGATTTTTTTTATTATAAAAGTGATATACAAAGGGGTTACATAAGTCGGGTAATGATTACATTTCTTGTCAAACATTGTTACCTCCTCCCTTGTTTTTCTCCCAGTTTCCTTCCCCTCCTCTCCCCCTACCCCCCAAAAAAACTGTGAAGTCCATTTCCAACATAGTATCATGTGAATATTGCTGTTACATTCGATCACCCTTTGTCCTTTGTTTCATCATTTTGTATTCCTCTGCCCCTCCCCAAATCAGGTAAACATATATATCTGACACAGGGTACTAAAATCAAAAACAGTGACAACAGGGGATAAACCAAAGGAAAAAGTCAATGAAAGAAAAAAGAAATAACTTCACACTGTACATTAAAAACAACAACAAAACTTCTTGTTTCCATATCTTGGAGTTCAGCCAACACATATGCTTCTAAGTAGATAGATGGATCAAGAAAATGTGGTACATATACATAATGGAGTTTTATGCTTCTATCAGAAAGAATGACACCATCCCATTCATAAGAATATAAAAACACCTGAAAAAATTATATTAAGTAAAGTAAGCCAGACCCAAAGAAACATATGCTCCATGGTTTCCCTCATTTATAATAATTATTATATGTCTAGGATAGTCCTAGTAGAGGATCACGATAGCTCAATAGCTATGTAAACATAACCATATAAAATGATGCTAATCAAAATGAACTCCACGATGTAGCTAGGATTTTAGATGGTAAGCCACCAGTGGTTGCCTGGCAAGTTTTTCTTCTTTGACAAAAAAATACCAAAATAGTTCATTAGTAGTCAAGCTTTTCAGGTGTTACTCAAAACTTTCTGCAAGGGCTGGGGATATAGCCTAGTGGCAAGAGTGCCTGCCTCGGATACACGAGGCCCTAGGTTCGATTCCCCAGCACCACATATACGGAAAACGGCCAGAAGCGGCGCTGTGGCTCAAGTGGCAGAGTGCTAGCCTTGAGCGGGAAGAAGCCAGGGACAGTGCTCAGGCCCTGAGTCCAAGGCCCAGGACTGGCCAAAAAAAAAAAAAAAAAAAAAAAACTTTCTGCAAGATAGTTGTGGTTTAAATTTTAATACCAAAGTGAAAAGTTTCACTGACTTTTAGTTAACATATATGCATAAACTTGCCTTTCATTAAGAGGACTGACATAAACTAAGTAAATTAGCTCTTTGGGATAAATACTGAATGACTACTGAAAAGCCAACAGTCTATTCCTATTTTATGGAAAAACTTAAAAATCTACATTTTTGACATCCTGTGGAGTTAGCTAGTTGATGAACAACAAAACAACTCAAAATAATGCATAAGAATAAACTTACCTAAGGGGAAAGAGACGTGAGAATTTTGAAAGGAATGACATTGACCAAGAAATATTGTATTCATAAACTGCTTTGTTAAATGGCAACTCCTTGGTACAACTACTTCAATTAAAATACACAATACATCACATATTATACCATGCAATAAAAATGTCTGAATCTAAGTGTGGGCAAAGAGGAAATAAAATGCAAATATTGAAGAAAAGAGACTATGCATCCTATGATGAATATATTTTGAAGCCGAATATCTCTCTCCTTTCTCCCTCAGCAACTCTCTCACTTCTATCTTGATTTATTCCTTTATGCTCTCCCTTTCCATTCCCTAATTCATATAAATATAACATATTTGTTTATAGTTTTTTTTATGCTATTTGCAATTCTAACAAAATTGGTAAGAGTAAAGAAATTTCCCATGACATATAAGGGGTAATATTAATAAATGCTCAAGAAATTTCGTATCCTCCCATAAATCTTAGAGTTAACTGTAATTTCTCTATTGCACATTAATTGCAAATGTTAAAATTTGTACTTTAAGAACAATGAAGACTACTTCTGCTATTAAATAAGAAAGTACTAGCAGGATTTGGTGGCTCATGCCTATAATCCTGGCTACTCAGCAGACTGATATTAAAAGATTGCTGTTCAGAGATAGCCTAGGCAGAAGTCAATAACTAGCATAAATTCAGGCTTGAGGTCAAGTGATAGACTACCAGCATGAGCAAACAAGCAGAACAAGTGCAAGGCCTTACTTAAGTTCAAATCCTAGTACCAGCAAAATAAAACTATTAAAATAAGAGAATACACAATTATTGCATTTTCAATAAGAGATTCATAGAAATAAAAACATTATACATGTTTTATATAGGTGGCATATAATTGAAAGCTCCCAAACAATTATCATTTTTTAGAAATATATAAATGGCAAATGGTTTTCTAAAATTATAGTCCCATTTTGAATTTTATTATATATAACAGAATAAATCCATCCCAAACTTTTAGATATTATACGATAGCCATCTAATGTCATGTATGATACTAGCTAGTTTTCTAATGTAGAGATAGCATGAGGTCAACTTTTGTGTTCAAGGTCAGTCACAATCTCTACATGACTCTCTCCATTGTTACATTTATTACCTATTGTTATATTTTAATATGAAGTGTCCATGAAAAATCCTCATATACTGATGGCCTTAACCCAGATGCAAACAGTGTTCAGAGACCTTTGTCCTGCAGGAAGTGATTCAATCATAAGGACTGCCTCCACCAATGGAGTGATCCACAATGGATTCATGATCCAATGGTATCATTGGGAGGCAATGGAAATTTTCATACATGAAGACTATCAGAAGTTAGTGAGTCACAAGTGGTGTCTATGATCCTAGCCGCTGCCTGTCTCAATTTTCTGGCACTATGAGATGAGCAAGCTCTATAGCACACAGCTGATGCCATAATACCCTGCCTCTCCTCAGACCCAGAGCAACAAATCCAGCTCACCCCTGAGTTGAAGTCTTGAAAATCATGAAGCAAAATAAATAACTCTTCCCTTTAAGTTGCTTTGCTCAGGCCTTTGTCAGAATGAGAAAAAGTCTGACATACCCATCCATATCTTTTTTGCCTGCAACAGTCTCAACAAATAGTTCATTGAAACTTAAGCCAGTGGATTGAGCTATAATCTGAGTTCTCTCTTAAAGTGATACTGAGCTGTAGAGGAAAATCACACAACCATGCCAAGGACAGCAGTACAAATTGATGTTCTTAAACCTGAGATTCATTTGTTATACTCCAATGTATCTTTTGACCTTTTTCTGGATCATCCCAAAGAAGTAAATCAGCTTTGGCTTCAGGGAGAACCAAGCCAGTCTAATATGATTTAAGGGTTATCTTTCAACGGTTGTTATCACTCTCCTGCATCCAAGTTTTTTTCTTACTTTGCTCCATTGTGGACAATTTCTTTTCTACTATTAGATGTAAACACTCGAAACAAAAACATGATAAATTCATCAGTGTGGATATATGTGAAATAGGACATTAATCAGTGGTTCATATTAGATTTGTTTCTATTTTAATAGAGAACAACTCAAATGTAAAAAGAAAATTTGTGGAAGAAAAAGTTGGAGAATAAAGTATCAATTATTCCTGCTTCCCACATTTGCCAACATGAGGTCTTATTGGACATTAATTGTACCAAAAGGGACAGACAACTCTCCACTGCAGAGTAAGAATGTATCCCTGCTTCGCATGAATTAGACAGTATGGGTAGGCAGGAATAAATATTTGTTAACATAGCTGAAAATCATACAGGCCATCTTTACTCTCAGAAGATCTATTTCTATTGCAAATTTTCACAAGTTGTAATTTACCATAAGGCATAAACTTTCTCCACGGATTCTGAGGAAACAATAAAAGGGGTAAAATAAATAGAGAATATTGTCTCCAAATAGTAGAATCTGAATTTTAAATAAAGCCTCCAAGAATGTAAAGAAAAGCAGCACTGATGGGCACTGAACCTTGTAATGGTATTATAACACAATATAATTATGACATATATAATTATGACAGTCAAATAGACAAAGGCTGAAATAACACATGATAGAAGAAATAAAAATGCATTATGAACCTGCAGCTACTCACCTATATATCATCAATCTATATCTCTTATCCATCCAACCAATGCTGATGGAAAATGACTGAAAATGTTACCACCGTTGTATCATCTTCCATACACTACTCTACAGTTCTTGACAGAAGTCACTTCCCATTATGTATTTGCTGATGCTGTTCATACTGATGAAGAGCTCAAAAAAAACATGGAATGATGCCTGCCTTCTGAACTACCTTAGGTTTAGTTTAGTGGTTGAATCAACTGAGGGATTCATAATCTTCATTGAATTGAATTGTATAACTGTGGACTCTCACAATTTCTTAGAACCTTGTCTCTGAATTTCATTGTAATTGTCTGGCTCTAATTTAATATGACCTTTTTAATTCATAATCTAATACTTTACTTGGCTTGACCTCTAAATAATGAGATAAATTTACTAAATTAACTTGTAATTTTAAGTTTCTGTGATTATACGCTAAATAGTTGGAAGAATCTG
Organism: Perognathus longimembris pacificus; assembly: GCF_023159225.1. Classification (NCBI taxonomy): domain Eukaryota; kingdom Metazoa; phylum Chordata; class Mammalia; order Rodentia; family Heteromyidae; genus Perognathus; species Perognathus longimembris. The sequence goes on along the minus strand of NC_063179.1, from coordinate 29,388,499 downwards.
AAGGGAAAAAAAGCTTATGAAACACCTTAGAATATGTATTGACAAATGAGTAGCGTATAAGAAGAATATGTTGTTCATTTAGCAGATAGAAATGCAACCATATTAGAAGCCAACAAAAAGTTATAATAGCAAAAATACAAAATGGAGAACTGACTTCTAGGTCCACTTAATCAACACATACTAGAAACAAAATAAGTAAAGTAAAAATCTTCTCTCTTCAACCCTTCCCTCCCCTCCTCTTCCTCCTCTCCTTCCTTCTTCCCCTCCTCTCTTTTTGCTCTCACCCATACCCCAGTGAGCCTGTGGGTATCTGGTGTACCCAGATACACATCTATGCACAAGAGTCTGAATTTCAAAAAGAGAACATAAGGAATTTAAATATAAGGTAAAGTATCATTGATACTCATTTCTTAAGGAACAATATAGATAGAAATCAGATTTAGCCATCAAGTCAATGGTAGAAAGATAGATAGGAGGATATATAGTCTGGTAATAAGGGATGAAACACATGAGAGCATAATTTATTGGCATTGACAGAGTAATAGTTCAAGGCATACAACAAGATGACATTTTCCAAGACAATGTACACAAGAGGAGGAAGGAAGAAGTATTGAAGACAAACACTGAGAGTTACCATTGTTTAAGCTAAGGGTCACAGAGCCTGAGATGAAATTTGAGAAGTACTGGGTAGAGCTTCAGGGATAGAGAAGTGGCAGAGAGAAGACTCAGAGAAGTCAAGAAGAAATGCCAACTAACACTAATGGGATAAGATGTCTAACTTTTGGAAAGTGTATATTTAAAAGTAGACAGTTAAATGACAAAACAAGATTTATTGTTCATATAGTTTTGGTTCATTTGATGTTGTCTTGTTCTGTTAGTGTTATTTTTTTCCTGTCTACACTGGCCAAAGCAAATAATGGAAGAAGAAAATATTACTCACAGTTAAAGGCTTTCTGTTTAAGTATTTTGAGTTGATAAATTAAAATATTTAATTGATACATAAAAATTGTACTTATATATGGAGTACAGTATGACATTGTGTATTTCTTACACAAAAAAATAGCTTTAATCACTATGAAAATAAAACTATGATGTATATTTTAAATTGTCCATTATCACAAAAGATTCTGACCTTGAGGATTAGTAGAAATAAACCCTCATTTTTTCAAAAATCCAAAAACAATACTTTTTAAACAAAGAAATTTCAACAGGAATTTCTAATTGTTCAGAATAATATTGTTTTCTTCTAATTCTGTTTGGATTCATACTCATCAGCATAATTTATTCCCAATAATATGTAACCATTATAAGGTTTATTAATGTAGGTAGCCAATAACAGAGCACAACGCGGTATTCAGGCAGAAGAGAAGAGTTTATTCCCAAACTTGGCCTGTGGCCAAGATGATGCATGGCCTGAGCGAATGGGTGACCCTGCCCTACCTAGGGTAGAGGCAGGGAGGTGTGGCCAGGCGAGAGGCGGTGGCTGCCTCTAGGTATGCCAGTTACCTAGGTAAAGAGGGTACTGGGCAGAGATTTTAGACAGGCAGGGGCATCTGCATGGAGCCCTCCCTGGATGGCCCTTACAACCATGACTTAAATCATTACTATGGGATGAAGCGGTTCTGTGAGGTAAAATATCACATTTTCAGACCCCAGTAAATGAAAGGTATGAGGACAGAGGTCCAACAGCACTGCAGCTACTGGAGAATGGCTTAGGAGTCTACACATGAGATCCCAAGCAGTCAGTTTCCTGCTTTTTTAGCTACCTTTCCTTCAGCTGATCCAAAGTCTAGTAGTCAGCCTGTTACATTTCCCAAGCAATGTAATCACATATCATTCTAATAAACTCAAATCATAAGCAATATAATATGAAACCTTGATATAGTGGTAAATTGTAGCCTAATGGCAAACATTGACTTTTGTATAACTATTTCTCTCTTCAGTACTTCTGACTCCAATTTTAAATCCATTTTCCATTTTCATATACGGCCAATGACTTCATTGTGAGTAGAGGTCTTCATTATTTTTTCACTTAAATACTTGCTGAACTTGGTATGTAAGTACTATCACAGAAATGCATAAATAAATAAATGCAAAAATGCAGAAATACATAACAAAAAGAAATTAAATTATTTTAAGGGATAATTGTTTTCATTAATTCTCAAATTTTCTAGACTACTAAACTTAAGTATAGTTAACAGAAATCTTTATAATTTTACTTTTACATGCCTGCCTGGATAAATACATTGCCAGTTTCAATATTTACCCCTAAGTATATATTATCAAATATTTAACGTTTAGAAAGAACAAATGAGCATCTTAAATAGTAAGACTATGACACATTTGATCCAGTTTAAATAAATGAACTAAGAATGAAACTATCAGAAAACCCTAATTAGTATTTGGCAGATGAAGCACCCATTCCTAGTTAAGATTATAAGCTAAATAAACAGAGTTTCTATAGCCAGATAAAATAGAAAATGCTGTGAGCATCAAGGGAAAAATCAACCTACAGAAACAACCCATGGGATAGCAGGAAATGCCTGCAAATTGTAAATTGGACAAGGAGCTAGCATCCAAAGGTTAACTCAAAGGTTAAAAAAAAAAACGTAAACCCAGTTACAAATGGCCATAAGGACTGGTCTATAGCTTAAGCAGTAGAGTACTTGTCCAGCATGAGCAACATCCTGGTTTGGATCCACAGCACCAACAAAACATGGAGAAAGGGACCCTTTGGGGCAGTATTGGTGGGAAAACAGTATGGAGGCACTTGAGAAAATTGAAAATAGAATGACTCTAAGATCTACAAATCCTATTACCAGGAATATGTCCAAAGGAAAAGAAATCAGTGCACTGTAAAGGAAACTACATTTTCACGTTTATTCTAACATCCCTCATAACAGTCAAGAAGTGGAAACAACCTACCTGTTCACCAACTTATGAATAGATAACATGAACAGTTAATGCTATTTAGCCATAAGAAAAGATTCTGTTATTTGTAGCAACATGGATAGAACTTGAGATCATTATGTTCAGGGAAATGAGCCAAGCACAAAAAAGACAAGTACCCTTTGTCTTCCATTTCTGTTCACAAATACAGCAGGGTTCCTCACTACACTTTATGTGGAAAATGAACTGTGTACAACTGTGGGTAAGGACAGGAGACGAAAACTGAGAGAGCAAGGGAAGTGGTGATATTGTCCAAAAAGAAATGTACATTTCACCTGACTTATGTAACTATAATCACTCTGTATATCACCTTTATAAGAGCAATAAAAAATAAAATGACAAGGGGGCTGGGAATGTGGTCTAGTGGTAGAGTGCTTGCCTAGCATGCATGAAGCCCTGGGGCTTATTCCTCAGCACCACATACACAGAAAAAGCGGGAAGTGGTGCTGTGGCTCAAGTGGTAGAGTGCTAGCCTTGAGAAAAAGAAGCCAGAGAGTGCTCAGGCCCTGAGTTCAAGCCCCAAGACTGGCAAAAAAAAAAAAAAAAAGGAAAAGGAAAGGACAAGTATCACATGATTTTACTCAAATGTGGAATCTGAAAGGGTAGATCTCATGGAAGATGAGAGTAGAATAATTGTTATAAGAAGTTTAAGAGTGATGTTTACCAAAGTTTCCCAAGTTAAAGTTAGACAAAATAAGCTTTAGTGTCAATATACTGTATGCAAATTACAAGCAATACTGTAGTGCATAGTTCAAATTTAAGAACAAAGAATTTCTCCATAAACAAATGATAAATGTTTAAGGGGGTAGATATGTTATACCTCTTTTAGACATTCCACAATGTGTTTGTTAATCAAAACATCATAGAGTACCTGTTAAGCATATACGATGCTTGCTTTATGTCAGGTAAAAATAAATGTAATAAAATGTCAATTCTAAAAGTGTATACTTTTATTTAAAAAGGAAAGATTTGAATCACTGACTACATCAGGATATAACTGATCCTTTGAGGACAGAGAGTAGTGATTGGAATACTGGATTCTGAGGTAGATCTTTAGACTCAAAGCTCAGTTTCTTCACTTACCAACCTACTTCATTACCTTAACATCTAGTGCTTTCATGGTTTGATTCCCTTAACTGCAAACACAAACCATAGCTGTCAACAGTGAGACAATAAAAATAATAAAGATGCTTAAAATAGTACCCAGTACATATTCATAAAAGAAAAAATATCTCTACATTTTGCCTATTTTTGTTTCAATATTCCACCAGTAGTGGCTTTTCTCAAATTAATATAAAGATATGCCAAAGCCAGGGACTGAAGGCTCACATCTATATCCTAGGTACAAAGGAAGCTGAAATCTGAGGATTGAAGTTTGAAATGAAGACAAGAAAGCCCATGAGACGCTTATCTCCAATTAACCACCAGAAAACCAAAAGCAGAGCTGTGGCTGAAAGTGATAGAGCACTAGACTTGAGTGGAAAAAGCTCAGGGACAATGCCCAAGCCCAATGTTCAAGCTCCCTGACTGACAAAAAGAAAAAGTAAATATGCCAGATATTGCTTCAAGTACCTACTTATTGTGGATTGTTGGCATTTAGTCAAACATAGGAGCATGTATTTCAATTAAAGTGAGATGACTTTTATGTAAATTTCATTCTATCTCCACATGGAGTAATGGAACCAATCATTTCTTGATTATGAGAATTTGAATGTGTAGATTTTCCTCTACTTTTAACAGTAGATTAAAAAACAAAAATAAAAAGCATCAAAAAAGAGCATCTTAAAGTTACATTAATTGAAATTGTATTTCTTGGTAAAAGGTCTGTCTCTGCAAGCTTTTCCCATTGCTCTTCATGGCTATATATCTGAGCCACTAAATGATTGTAGAAACCTGCTTGCAGTAGTCATGTCTCTGATTTAAGAACATGTTTTAATCATTACTATCTCTTGCTATTTTCCTTCAGTGCACTCTAACATAATTAGGGCTGAACACACTACACTTTTAAAATTAAACCAAGCCTCTGGGAAAGAATCGTGGAAATAGATGGCTAAAGGACACTCAGGCAATTAACAAGCACAATAAAGTTAAAAACTGAAGGTAGAAAAGTAGGTTAGGAACTTTTCTTTCCTACTCAAATATAGTTTGCTGATAGAGAAGAAGTACATACCTGTTTTATTTGAATTGAGAAAAAGAGACAGAGGCAATCCATACTTCTATAAATACCTAACTTTGCTACTTTCCTTCCCAGAGATTTTTGTCTCTTTTAGGTGCACAATTTCTGAAATAATGCTTCACTTGACTGACTTTTAAAACAAGCCTGGCAATCCTGTATGCAATCTGAATTCATAAATGTGTAACAACGAACCAATAGACATTTAACCAGTCAATCTCTGTGGAGGCAATTTCACCACAAGTAACTATTTTGTGAAAATTATCTTAAAAGCATTGATTATGTGATGATTTACAGAAAGAGAGAAACAGACAAGACACACAGACAGAGAAACATAGAGGGAGAAAGAAACAGAGAGACAGAGACACAGCAATTGACAGAAACAGATGAGAACTATGTGGAAATGTACCCAATGCCTAATGTATGAAACTGTAACCTCTCTGTACATCAGTTTCACAATAAAAAAAAATTTAAAGTGCTAAATTTTAAGTGATGATGAAATATCATGGAACTACACTACCATTACTTCCCCTCGTGGTAGACCATTTCATGCAATTTTCTTAACAGCAATTTATATTTTGTATGCCTTATTCTTTTAAAACATTAAGAATTCCATCCCATAAAATGCTATATTCTTACTTCATGTATATAAAGCATTCAGAAATAAAAAAATAAGAAAGTATTTATCAATGAATGAATCTGTGGCTGCAAATGCATGTCTTTATTGTAGATCACTCTTTATTATGTTTTTTTAATTTTTTGTTATTAAGATGATATACAAAGGGGTTGTTGTTTTTCTCACTTACATATTAATAATTAAAACAGAAAAAAAGAAAGTGGAAAGGTAATTTAATATGTATTAAACAATGGCCAAATGCCAGACATCTGACATCTTGTTTTATTATCAAAATATACTTATCTATTGGCATTATTTTTTCAAATTTTGTAGTTTATTTTCAAAGGAGTTGAACATCTGTTTAAAAATTCCAAGTAAAGAGAAGAGAGAGAAGGTTTAATTGTGCATCTTTTATTCCACTACACTAACCAAAAACTGATATATCTGCATCCTCCAGAAACTGGTAGCCCCAAAGGTTTCCATCTTTCAGAAGGCTGAGAAAATTCACTTAAATCAAAAGTTAGTGCATTTGACCTTCCTGATGTTATGTTTGGATCATTTTCACAACATAAAGTTCCATTAAGCAGCTTTGCATGGTTTTATTAAAAGTTTGATGCAAATCCAAAGCAGGTCTGTGAGTAAAACAGACATCTTGTAATGATGTACTGTCCTTTCATTGTAGCTTGATATTTCTTTTCCAAAATTAAAATTTCTTCCCTCCCGCCTCACTTCCTTCTTATTGTGGAACGATAAAACAGATTTTAAAATATACAAAGTGAGTTATGAATCACAAACTCTTGAAATCACACTTAGCACAAGATACAGAAATTTTCCACCCAACTCCAGAAACCATTCATCTGCTTTGTTTCCATCAGCCACCTTCTACTCTCTAAAAGTCTCGCTTTGCTGATGGTTTCAGTAGCTGCTACTTTGAATTTTTCCTTAGCTCATTTTGACTATGTATCCCAAGAAGTTGGGGTTACTGGAACTTTCATTATAAAATTTTCTTTATGTCTTCATCTGCAAGTTTCCCCTCATTATCAGGATTCCAGACTTTTCCTTCTTACCTTGTTGAAGGCTCAAATAGCAGATACATTAGCTCTACCTGACTGGATTCTACTGATCATATACCCAAGCACATGCAGTTCAGCATGAGCGGCATCCTCTGTTTTCTTAGTTGCTGACACTGGAACCCAGAAGCCTCATTACAGTCAGATTCCCTCCCTTTGGAAAAACTACAACTGACCAAGAATTCCTTCCTCAAAAAGTTGTAATACCTTCCTTTGCTCTTGTTTGCTATTAGTGGCCACTAATGCACAATATCTACATCTATCAATGAAATATGCCTATATACATCAATAATTTTAAAGTGAGATGAATCATGTTATAGATCTCCTATTCTAATTTTATTTTTAATTAAACTTTTACAATATGAATAATTTCATTGTGATATTTCCATACATTCACACAGTACACTTTGAACAAATTCACTTACATCATCGTATTCCATTCCATGTCTCCTTCCTTCCTGCTTTTAAAAATAGCATTTGCTTGCTTCTACTATGCTGTTACACACACACACACACACACACACACACACCATTTTTCTCTTTTATTGATCACAAATTGTTTGACATTGAACATCAATGTTGTATAAGTACTTCATGCATTCCTTTTGCTTACCTGTGTTTAAAGTAAGAAATAGGTATGTCTAAGTCTATAATCACCTTTACTCCCATGTGAATCCAATTTCAAATATCCAGCAGGTTTTATTTCATCAAAATTCTCATCCTGTTTTGAAAGCCATCCTTGGCTTCTTCAAGAGGACTCCTGATTCTTTTTGCTATGACCTTAGCTGCCCTTGATAGCTTCCATACAGTCTGGCATGGCAAACTTTTCCAGCACCTTAAAGTACATTTCTTGTCCCAGAACTAAGAATAGTCATTTCTCTTCTTCAGATTAATGATGACCTCTTGTGCTAATCCCATCCTAGTTCCAGCTCCTGTTCTGCCCAGTATCTGTATATGGGAGACCCACCTGTTCTCAAGTCTTTCAAAGTCTTTCAGATGCCTTTTCTTAGTACTGCTTCATCCTTCTACACGGGAGTTCAACTCCACAGGTGTGGCAGGTTATTGAAGGTTTTTCTCTATTTATTTATCTTTTAGCTTCATGGGGACAATTTCACTGTAAAATAGGTTCATGCTTTGTTTTTATTTTAGGTTTTATTTTAGGTTTAGGTTTTAGGTTTTACTATCTGTTGGTTCTATTTTTTTATTATCAAACTGAATTACAGAGAGGTTACAGTTTCATACATTAGGCATTGTAACATTTCTTGTACTGTTTGTTACCTCTTCCCTCATTCCCCCCTCCCCCCTCCCCCCCACCATGCATTGTTCAGTTCATTTACATGTTGGTTCTATTTCTTAACATGCAAAAGTCTAAACTTCTATCACCACTATCTGTTCAGACTCAAGCCTCTTAAAATGTTCTCTTTGCTTTAGAAAACTATGTCATGACCATTTTTTTTCCTTCAAGTTCAATAGTGTCCTTTCTATTATCATCACACAGAGACAAATTTAATGATGCTTGTTCAGGATATGCTTTCATGTTTTGTTTTCTTTCTCTTTAAGTTTAAGTTAACACATTAAAAAGTAAAGAATTTAATTCCTAGTTTCTCTGGAGTTAAATTCACATTATATTAATCATATTAACAAATATAATTAATTCAATTCTTATTATAGTCATTAAACTAAGAAGGATATAGTATTGATATCTCACAATACTCCACCACTGTACAGTCAAGTTCTGAATGTATAACAAACTACAAAATTTGATAACACAGGAGAAAAAATGATACTAGCTAGAAATGTTACTGCCTCCATGGCTACATTCTCAACCTTGCTTTGAATAAGATAGCACTAATCATAAAGGCAATGGCATTTAAAAGTTTTTATAGGGCTGGGAATATGGCCTAGTGGCAAGAATGCTTGCCTCATAAACATGAGACCCTGGGTTCGATTCCTCAGCACCACATATACAGAAAATGGCCAGAAGTGGCACTGTGGCTCAAGTGGCAGAGTGCTAGCCTTGTGCAAAAAAGAAGCCAGGGACAGTGCTCAGGCCCTGAGTTCATGGCCTAGGACTGGCCAAAAAAAAAAAAAAAAAAAAAAGTTTTTATAGATTTGAAAGAAGAGCAATGTGCTGAATGGTCATGGCTCCCCAAATTTCTTATGTTAAAATCCTAACTCCTACAGCAATTGACAACAATTGGAGGTGGGGAATTCAGAAGATAAAACTCTCTAGAATGAATTTAGTGTCCTTACAAAACAGACCCAAAGAGATCTTGATCCCTTCCACTTTCTGAAGTTACAATGAAAAACAATCATCTCTGAGGAAATAGCACCCCACCAAACAAATATGTTGGCAATTTGATCTTGGCCTTCCCTGTTTGCAGAGCTATGAAAAATTATCAGCCATCTATCAATGGTATTTTGTTAAAATATCCTGAATGAACTAAAAGACAAACTATCCTCAATAGATATACACCCAAGTTTTAAAAGAATCTATATATAAGAGGGTAATAGAAAATTGAATTAAAGAAAGCATACTGCAATTTTAAAAGGTTTCCATTCCTCTACTGAATGCAGGTTTCTGCAAAGAGGACATTTGGCTATCCTCACTCAACTGAAATATTTCGTAGGCTGAAGATATAGGGAAAAGCATCATCTTGCTACAGGATTATAAAAGCTAAGAGTGAACAGAATATGGCATGAGAAGTAATCAGGCTTAGCATAGAGATGAAATTTTACTTAGCTTGTTTACAAATCTGTGCAATTTAAGAAAATCTATAAGACCACCTTCTTTCCATGTGTTCACAAATATGTTGTATTTTTCTTCATGATAATTTACCAGATTACATATTTACTTTCAATAACTTTCACAGATATCATTAAAACTGACTGCTAAAATTACAACCATTTACACTGTCTTTGAAATGTCACAGTAGAAAATTCCCTCCACAGCTATATTATCAAATAATTCACTAATCCATAAATATTTACTAGGAATTAAGATTCTAGCCAGGCCCTAGTGGTTCATGCCTGTAATCTTAGCTACTCAGGAGGCTGAGATCTAAGGATGAAGGCTTGAAAGAAGCCCAGACAGGAAAATCTGCGAGATTCTTATCTACAATAAAACTCTCAGAAAAAGCCAGGAATGGTGCTGTGGCTCAAGTGGTAGAACACTAGCCTTGACCACAGAGACAGGGCCGGGGGCCCATGCCCTGAGTTCAAACCCCAGGACCAGCAAAAAAAAAAAAAAAATTACTTGTTGACCATTTTTAAGTTTAGATTACAGTTTTAACTTTTCTGTATGATAATTTAAAATAATACTTTACTTGGTAATTTTATGATCAATGATATTTTAAATTTCAAATCTGGATCCTATACTGTATCATATTTTTGGTCTTCAAATTCAGTGGCACTAGGGCTGGGATGTAGCTCAGTGGCAAAGCACTTGCCTCGCAAGTGCAACGTCCTGAGTTCAAGCCCCAGTACCAAAAAATTTAAAAAATTTTTAGAAAATTCAGTGGCACTATTGTTTCTTTTAACTTTATTATCTTTAGGTAGATGTAGAAAGGCGTTACCACTAAATAAAGCACATATGACTGCAATGCACCTTTATCAATGTCACTCCTTTCAACAATCTCACTTATCCCTCCCAGCCACCCCTTTCCTTGCTTTTATCAAATTTTGTAGGATATACATAGAATCCTTGCCTGCATTCTCCTCTATACCTAGTCCCCTTCATTTATCTATTTATTTCCCCTTGGCTCCACCCTACTCTTTTAAGTACTCCTCCCTGGTGTTTACTTTGTTTAACTTTAACTCTGTAAGGAATTACACTGTACTTGCTGTATAGGAAAGTTATGTATATATTTTAATATATTTATCATATAAGCAATCATCTTACTGAACTTTGTGGTTGAATCTAGCACATTTTTTCCAATGGTTTATTCCACTCTTTAAGGCAAGTTAAAAATAATATGCAAAATTTTTCTCCCATGGCAAGATATCCTAGATTCATCTCAGGTTCTAAAATTGCAATCCAAGCAAAATGGTGTCCTTATATCTTCTTCCATACATCAATGTTTCAGAGTGTCTCTATTTTGCTCTACAATATTAGATAGTTCAAGAATCTTAATACAGTGTTCGAAATACAGATAGATGATTGGGGAACCACAAACTGCTAAAGCTATAGATAAATATTGTTAATACTTGTATTTTTTGTGATAAAGGGCCTACAACTTTAATTTAATTCTTGAAGTATTTTATGAATTAGGAAGTATAATAGACACTAATGTAAAATGTATAATAATGGCTACTAATTAAAAGCAGCAATAATAGTCAAAAGAATTGGGGGTTAACTACAATATACTTAGCTCTCATATATTTCTATTTTACATAGCAGAAATTTATCTTCCTCCAGTAGTTTTCCTAATTCATTTACATACTTAACTGAACAAAATTACCAAATGTATTGATAAGAACAAGACTTTTAAAAATACTTTGAAGCAACATATGACCTCATACAAAGAAATCCTGTTCTTCCTATATGCAACATTCATGTAACATTTATATTTTAGCCTCTGCTCATGTCTTTGAAACAACTAAAGAAATAAACGAATATACTTTTAAATAAGATATTCTCTTGTTAAAACATAAGAAAGCTCAAATATTCTGCAGGAGTGATAAGTGACACGTGTTCTATAAATGATGTAAGAAATATTTTAATATCCATTCTGCCAAATTTACCATATTTTCAATTCTTAAATTATATAGTTAAATAATAATTTTTAGGCAACAATAAAAAGGGAAATAACTTAGTACACATGATTCATTTTATTTGGCTCATATGTAACATTTAACTGATTTACAATGATATTCCATTTACTGATTGTAATAACAATTAACAGGAAGGATCACTTTTAACTCACAGCTATTAGAATTTTGCCTAAAATCTAGGTTCTACTGTCTATGACAACTTAGATGACCAAATTTTTATTTCTTGAAATTTTTGTAAGAAGAGCATACATTTAAAATTTCCCAATGTGAATTGTTTCATGTGTAGACGTATTTCACAAAGCACATTTAAAACATGCCTTTGGTCAGAGATCCTGAAATCTAGAATTCTTATAGTAGAAAAAAAAACAGCAATACACACGACATAACTTTTACTTCACATATGCATTTGCTTAAGAAGTTCTGAAGACTTTCAGAACATATACTCAGTGAATATTTACTTAACTCAAATGAGTCACATACTTTATGTTCTTTTACCTTCATCATGATAATAAATCACTGTGAAGTAACATAAACTGCACAGCATAAATTTAAGCCTGACACACAATGGTTATAAATGTATAATGTACATAGAATTTATAGATAGAAAACATATATCATCCAACAACACCATGAGACACATGGCTTACTTTCCTGAGTTTATAACTAAGGAAATCGAGTCTCAGTCATTAAGATGGTAGACCCAGGATTCTCATGAACATAGTTAATAACAGAAGTGTATCTTCCCTTAAAATAACATATGCCCATAGCCACTTGAAGTAAAATAATATTGAATGTTCATAAGAACACAGTACCCTGTCACATATGCACTAGATTAACTACCCTAACTTATTTCCTTATTTATGGCAGTATGGAGGTTTGAACTCAGGGCTTCCTGCTGGGGAAGCAGGCACTTTACCACTCAATCATGCTGCTAGCCCCTTTTCTTGCTTTCTCTTTTTGAAGCACAGGTTCCCCCTTCTTGCCTGAGTACACACCTGATCTGTGATCCACCTATTTTAGGCTTTCCATTATTGATGGATGGATGGCAGGAACTTGCCACCACACTCAGATTCCCTCCATTGAGATGAAGTCTTTCATACTTTTCTGCCCAGGCTCACTAAGAACCATGTTCCTCTCAATCTTAGCCTTCCACACAGCCTAGAATGCAAGCATGAGCCCCTTGTGCCAAGCTTTCATTTTAGCCTTTAACTCATTTCAAGGAGAAATTAATTTATCAATTTGAAACTATCTGTACCTCTAGCTAAGGAGGGTGAGATTTTAGTTTCTGTACACTAGCCAATGTACAATTTCTTCTGCATACTCAGAATTATAGGACTAAAATCTTGGCTTGAAAGTTTTGATCAGACTAATACTGACTTCTGAGTAAAATAACACACTGATTATCATCTATTTTCTATATACCTTTAGATCTGTGGAGTTAATAAAGATCCTTGCTATTTTCTCCTATTCAAATATGTCCATGTTCTGGCTTTATTATCAGTAGAATTCTCTCTGATAGATTATAAACTTATGAATTAATCCTATTTTTATATTACTTACATTTTCTTTTTTAATTTTTTCTCTTTTTTAGCAACAAGGATTCATCACTCCATCGGTTACTCTTTCTTATCCCCTTCCCAACTTTTCTTAAATTTATTCATTTCTTTATTGTCAAAGTGATGTACAGTGGGGTTACAGTTTCATGTGTACATTTCTTATCCAACTTGTTACCTCCTCCCTCATTTTCCCCCACCTTGCTCCCTTCCCAACCCCCCCCCAAAGAGTTGTACAGTTTGTTTACAGCATATAGTTTTGTAAGTATTTCTGCTGAATTGGTTTGTCTTTTTATCATTTGTCCCTTGATTTTGATATTCTTCTTTCCTTCCCTAGTTCCAATACATATATACAGTATCAAGGGTACCAAAATCAGTTCCAGTGACAGCAGGGGTAAAACCATGGGAAAGAAAGACAAAAGAAAAAGGCATAATTGCACATGGTATGTTGAAAATAACAATGATAAGCCACTTGTTTCCATAACTTAGAGCTCACTTTGCTTATCATCATCTTATGTGTACATAGCTATTGAGCTATTGTGGAATTTTTTAAACAATTTTAATGAGTTACATTATCTGCATGCTTTTTCCACTGAGATATAAGTCTGGTCCTGTTTTCCATGGGTTATTTTTAAGAGAGTATCTTGCATCCTGCCTGGGCAAAGTATCACAGATAGGATAACAGGCAAGGAGCACTATGTCCGATTATCAGTTGTGAAAGGGGGAGTGATAAATTTTTTCACCTATCCTGGCTTTAAACCTTAATTCTTGCAATCTCAGCCTCCAATGCAGTTCCCAGCTTCTATTTGTTCTAATTCTGGAAAGCTCCCTAGACTACAATTCTCTAGCTTATTCAATCCAAGAAATCTTGCTTAAACTCTTAAACCATTCTTTCCATAACATACTATTCTTATTATTCTGAGGATATTATACACAAGATATTTTTGTACTGTTGCACCTTTTTCTTTCCTCACCCAAATATCTTTCCTATTACCTTGGGCTCTGTTCTCCTTATTTAGTCTTTTTCTTTCATGATGAAAACAGTTACCACAATCACAAATCAGGCAATACTTGATTTTCAGTTCATATTAAACAATATAATACAAAAAAATAATTACAGCTTCTATATAACATGTATATTGTTTTTGACAGAGTAGTTAGCTAATAAACAAGATTCTTTTTATTGGAAGGCATTAAAATTTCTCCCTACTTTCTACCTGGGGAGAACTGACCTGGCTCTAAGCATTTTAATGTCAGCTCTGGACACAGTTATTTGATCTGTCAGCTTGGTATTTCTACACTTCTCTCTTAACTGTTACTTCCACGTATCAAATTGTTCTGAAGTTTGGTGAATGAAAGACTGTAGAAGTTGGATGGTTTTATCCACCATCTTTCTTTCTATTTGCCCAAAATGATTTAGGATGTCTTATTCTCTGCTGTCTCCTTTTTCAGCTACTCATCCAAGTATCAGAGTAAGTTTGTTTTTTCCAGTATTATTTTTAAATGATCACAAGAAGGAAGAAGGATAATTATGCTTCCATAAAGGTTTAGAGAATTATTTATACTGGCTGCTTTGTTTCTTACTGAAGCAACAGAATTAAGGTTCAAAAAGAACTGAATTCCTGTCCCAGTTCTTACTCTCTATGTCACTGTGTTCATGCTACTTAACTTCTGGGTAGTTTTGCCTATTTGTTTATGTATTGGGCAGGGAAATGTAATTCATTGGCACATTATTGCAGGCGGCAGCTAGAAGAGGTTGTCAAGTATTGCTACAGGGGAAGAAAAAAGCTTTCACTGACTTCCTTTGCTTAATTAACTCTAAAATTAAATGTGTACAGGCCTGATTGGAAACTGTTTAGTCATTCAGTAAGTGTGTGTGTGTGTGTGTGTGTGTGTGTGTGTGTGTGTGTGTGTGTGTGTGTGTGTTTAATGAATTTGAAATCAGGGCCTCTGACTCCTGTTTGGCTTTTTCACTTTGGACAGGCACTCTACAACTGGAGCCACACTTCTACTTCCAGAGAAGGTTAATTGGTGGTTAATTGGCAATGAGTACCAAAGACTTTTCTACCCAGGCTACTAGCATCAAACTGTGATTCTCACACCTTCACCTTAGCCTCCTGCACAACTAGGATTACAGGCAAGTAATTATCAGCACCCAGCTCACTAAAAATTTTTAAGTTTCTATGTTGACCTAGCAGCATCAATCCTAAGAGAAATAAAACTATATCTCTTCACAAAGCCTTGTCCAAGAACATTCACATCAGCAGTACTTATAGAGCTAGGATGTAGAGGTAAACCATGTGTGCATCAATGATGGATGGTTTTTCAAATATGGCAATTCACTGCATTCAACAGGAGCAATGGTATTCACCAAGAAAGAATAACATAGATGAACACACTTACACATACACAAACACACACACACACACACAGCAAATTATAACATAGATGACCTTGAAAGAAAGCATGAGTAGGGTAAGACATCAGTATCAAAAGACCAAACTATAATGATTCCACCAATATTAAATGTCTAAAATACATTTAAAAACAAAGTCACAAAGACAAAAAGTAGAAGAGTAGCTGACTGGAGATGAAGGACAATTATAGTAGTAACTGTTGGTCAGTAGTAAATTCTTTCTTACAGTGACAGAATGTTCTCAAATTGATTGTGGTGATAGTTATGAAATTATGTGCACACAAAGAAAACAATGAATTTTACACTCAAATGGGTGAATTATATAACACATGAATTATATATCAAAGAACATTAAAATGTATCTACAGGAGTTTGGCAGGAAAAAAAGTAAACTGAGTAAGACTGATGGGTAGTAGAGTTTGACTCCTACTGGAGGGGCACACAAGAGGCCTGGATAGAAAGCAAAGTGATCACTGGATGACCATGATGACCTAGATAGAAAGTAATGGGATCATAATGATTAAACCAAAATATAATTGATGAACAGAAACTACCTAAGTGAAATGATGAAAAGTGAAAGAAGAATTTCAGGCAATGCCACATCAAAACTGTCTGTCAGGAGAAACCTAGTTCATCCTGAAGTCTTACCTAAGAAAGAATAACACAATAGCAAGGGAGGGATGAAATATGCTAAGTTTATATAGATTGTAGCTCATGGAAATTTTTTCAGAAATGTTCTGAGAGTAATGGGCAGCCCTCTAAGAGTTTTAAGAAGCATAATATTAGAAGTTAATTTTAAGATCACATTTGTCACTCTATGATGATAGGAATGGAGGACAATTTAGATTTTCTAGGCAGAACAACCTGTGCATTATCTTAGTAGAAATATCAACCACTGAGAATCTATGTCATTTTTGTCATTTTAAGAAATGTCTTAAGCTGAGAATATGGCCTAGTGGCAAGAGTGTTTGCCTCATATACATGAAGCCCTGGGTTCATGTATAGCCCAGCACCACATATACAGAAAACAGCCAGAAGTGGTGCTGTGTCTCAAGTGGCAGAGTGCTAGCCTTGAGCAAAAAGAAGCCAAGCACAGTGCTCAGGCCCTGAGTTCAAGCCCCAGGACTGGCAAAAAAAAAAAAAAGTACCTTAAGTTCTGTGAGTATTAATTGTGAAATCATTATATATAGGATCTCTACATGTCCATTCCATGAACTTTACTCAGAATACAATAAAAAATAATCTCATGCATAAAGATGCCTGTTACCACACAGTTTATAATATACTGGGAAAATTATAAAATTGACAAATTCTATTAATAAAAACTAAAAAATAACCACTTAATTTAACATAATACATAGGTGCTAACTACATGCATTTGCATCATTAATCTTATTAGCTATTTATATTTATAGCTAAGGTCTTAAAAATAAACTCAGACTTATACAAATAAGATGATTTACACCTGTAACCCTAGGCTATTCAGGAAGATGAGATCAGAAGCAGGAAAGTCAATGTAACTTTTACATCCAAGTAAACAACAAAAAGTAGGAAGTAGAGTCCTGGCTTAGTGGTAGAGTGATAGCTTTGAGCAAACAAAAACTCAGGAAAGTTCCCAGGCTTTGAGTTCAAACCCCAGAACAGGACCAAAAACAAACAACAACAAAAATTAGTACCCTGGATATGTGCACTGAAACTAGGGAAAGGAAGGGAATATCAAAATGGGGAGAGAAAGGATGAAAGGAAAGCCAATGCAACAGCAATACTTACAAAACTGTATGCTGTAAACCAAATGTCCAACTCATGGGAGGAGAATGGAAAAGAGGGCAGGTGGGGGTTGGGGGGATGAGGGAGGAGGTAACAAGTTGGATAAGAAATGTACACACTGCCTTATGTATAAAACTGTAACCACTCTGTACATCACTGTGACAAATTTTTTTTAAATTATCAAACTGTAAATTCAGATTATGTGTAATTTCACTTCTTTGCTTAAAGTGTACAATTACAATGAGAAAATTGAATAATAATCTAAAGCATCAAGGATCAATGTTGTCAACTACAATTGGCAAAAGTTACCTAATAAAAGCTTAACTTTAAAAAAACAGCTTCTGTAGTTATCTTTATATGCACATAATCTTCTATCCATAATCCATAATTTTATATCCATAGTTTCTATGGCATCTGTAACTCCTACACACACACACACACACACACACACACACACAGAGTGAGAGAGTCAGGGAAAGACCAGGACAGAAAGAGACAAAGACAGAGAATAAAAATTTAAATACACGTTTTGCAAAAATGGAATAAAAAATTCCAGGATGTATGAAAGAAGTTGTGATTTTAAAATGTCCTTATAAGGAAATTATTTTTATAAGAAACTTAGGATCAGTACAAATACTGTTTTTCCTGTGCATGCAATTTTCCCCTTCCTTTCTGCTCCTTTTACTCCTAAAATACACGATGTCAGCTGAATTCATAAGTTTGCCACTCTTAATGCACAATGTTAAAATGAACATTTGTCACAGACCCTGAAAACATTCAGTATTATTCATGTAGCACTAATGATCTATATTTTTTACTCTACTTACAAAAATCTATATTTGAAAGTCCTCCTAGATCACCTTAGTATATTCACCCTAAAAATCTATCTCTAAGCACCAAAAACAAGTTTTCTATGAAAATAAAAAAATCACAGAACCATCTTGTTTGATGATGACCTGGAAATCTCATCAAGTGTATTTTGTTGTTTGCATGTGCACTTTGGGACTTTGGGTCACTGAATGAAATAATGTTAGAATCACAGATACTATCTAAATGGGTTTATGGCTAGTAATATTCTGCTTTGTGGTTGTTGATCAAGAAGATCATATTGATTTCATTGTAATGGATTGAGCCAATGATAAAACTAGCTATATATTTATCCAAAGCCTTGAATTTGTTTCATGATTAACCAATAACTGTGTAGTTACCTGGCCATATATCTAAACAATTGACACTATGAGAACACAGGATCTCAATTTGTAACAACTCTTCAAAAGTAAACTTACTGGGAAATTTACTCAAGAGAAAAAAAACTGGCAGTCAAAAAGCAATTAAAGAATGAATCATTCACTGAACTTCTATTTTGCAACTTATGTATACCAAGAAAAGGTAACTGAATATACCTTCAAATCTTCCAAACAATTTTACTTTAATTGGGTTTACCATTTGCTAGCACCAATAAGAAAAATATTAATTAAATGTTAAGATATAAAAAGATTCACTTAACATAGAAAAGAAAATGAATCCTTATGGTTTACTTTGGTTGTATTAATGCGAACCACAAAAGATGCTTTGCTGGAAGAATACAACTTTCATCCAAAAGACAATATTACACTAGGCTAATTAGACTGTAAACCCCAGAAGATTGAACTGTTTTCTTGTGAGAGGCTCCTGGAAACAAATGATCTCTCTATGACAAACCATACATTATAAGTGAAGCCTCCTTTCCCTAGTGAGCACAGAAGTGACCTCTGATTCAGTACAGTTGGATGCACTCCCAGGCAGAGATGAAAGGCAGGAATGGCAATAGCTTCAGGAAGTGTCTTCCATCACTAGTCTCCAGGGTCCTTCAGTACTTGTGGCATAGTGAGCTTTTCACACACTCACACAAATGATTAAATGAACTGAAGGAAATTTAAAAACTCAAGATACAAAAATGATTCCCCATAAGGGCAAGATGTCATCTAACATCTCTAGAAAATAAGAGCAATATTCTTTATGAGCCCTTGTGTAAGCATGACCCAACAAGATAATATCAAAATCCTACAGTAGACAACATCCTGAATGATGATAACTTTTTCTAAGGTAAATTACTTGCACACAAAAAAATCATACATGAGCAGGGGAAGTAGCTTAGTTGGAGAACACTATTCTAGCATGCACAAGACACTGGCTGGGTTCAAGGATCCCCATCAGCATACACACACACACACACACACACACACACACACACACACACACAGACACTCCACTCACAAAAGAACTCTAAATATTGTACCAATCCATTTAAATAGTTGTTACCCTAAATTGCCTGCAAAAGCCCAGTGTTTAGCCATGTCAGGTCTTTAGTAAATGAAAGAAAAGTCAATTTTACTGAATTAATATATAATCACTATTAGTAACCTCAAAATATTCATACTTAACCTTGAAGTTAAATGTGTGGTATTCACATGAAATCCAATCAGACTGAGGACTATTCTTCACTAAACATAGATTTCTTCAATGTTTGTAAAGTACTATTCATATTTTCCATAGTCTCGAAAAATGGTATATATTATAAACATAAACGTTTTTTTCACTAAGTTCTCTCCTTTCCACCCAGTTATTTCATGAAATCCCAAAGGGTTCTAACATCATCTTCTAAGAAGAAAGAGAAATGCAGTGCTTCTGCCCTACTTACACCAGAGTTAGGAGAAAACTACCTGCCAGACACAGAATAGCACTCTGGCTCTGGTGGGTGAAAGAAGCCCTAGCTAGCACGTTGGGACTCTCAGCAGAAGCCTAGCTCTGTCCCTACAGGGAAGTTGAAAAGAGAAGTAGAACATTAACCACAGCATTTATGTCACCATAAGCCTTGGAGAAAAGGGTCATCCAATACTCACCAGTGTATAAATGAGCAACAGAGAATAAACTTTCCTGGTCAGGCAAAGGTTGCTAAAAGTGTCAAGGAGTCAGTACATCCATTCCCATACTATGCCTACAGATCACTTTCTCAGTTGCTAAAGGACTAACAAACCCAAATTTGGCATTTTAGAAAGGGTAGCAAAGCATCATCCTTAATGTACCTTCTATAAAGGGCTTAGACGAGCTGATCATCATTACATGATTCTAGTATTGGTTTAAGATTGCATATACACTGCCTAACTACAGGAAAAAAATGAACTGCTAGGATTTTGTCTTCATTTTTCTTTGTTTTATGTTGCATTTTCCTGACATCTTATAGGTCTGGGAAAAATCTTTTTCAAAACAGAAATGCCATGAATATTAATGAAATATTAAGACAGAAATATCTCTGAATGCAAGTAAGTACATGATAACATATCTAGTAGGTTGTTTTAGAAAGGCGGTGTGTACCATAATTATAACACTGTATTCTGATCTCAAAAAGGTGGACCTGTATTTTTATCCTTTATGTGGGAAAAGTTTAATTATTAGATATTGGCCATTATTTCGAAATACCCTTTTCACATGGCTCAAGAAATAAAAGCACTGTAGGTAATTATTTACATGAGTGTAAAATTAAGTGTTTTATTTGCATGTTACTCTTGAATGCCATATATTTCTGTACATATCAATCTCATTTTTATGATTAAGACTGAAGGCTTTTAATATGAGAAATTGTTTTACTTTTATAAAAATAAATAGTATCCACACTATGAGTTGCAATGTATTTCATGAGGGATTGAATAAAGGACGGCATTCTACACTAGATTCCAACCTTTAAATTTTTAAAGAGCTTAACAATCGAATTTGCCTTAGACAAAGTGCATTTGTAAGTTTGCCTAAGTATCTTCCTAGTGAAGGAAACATGCTTGATTATTTATTAGGTTCTTCAAGCATGAACACTCTTTTATCAGACTCAACCACCTATGGACAATAAGTGGCATTAGCTTTTTATACGTCTTCCGTTAGACTTTCCTGTGTGTTTTTGCAAACAGGCATCATAATACTAAATACTTCCTGATATCCATCTACGCATAAATCATAAGAAGCTACTGATTTCCAAGATGACAAATATCAAGGCTTGGCTAGATGGGATTATGGGTTTTCTACAGCTAAAAATATTCAGAACACTGGACAGTTCCTCCAAGGCCGGCAGCAATGGCAATTGCTCTTAGGAAACACAACTCAGAGTAAGCCTGCTCTCTATTGCTGTACTTGTTGACGGTTGTAAAGGAGTCTATGGAGGGTGCTTAGTATACACATTCACTCCTTAGGCTGAGCCTCTGTATCTTTTGGGAACAAATTCAGTTCAGTATAAAATAAATAAACAAATACATTCACCTGAGTTAAGGGTTTGAGATTAAAAAAAGAAAAAAAATAGGGAGCCCAGCGCAGCAGCACTGTGAACCTACACTAATAAGAGGATCTACTTTGCGACCTTCATTTGACAATCTCTCCATATGCTTATAACTGAGCTGAGTATTGAGGGCTACAAATAAGATCAGGGCATAGCTCACTGTTTCACACTGCACAGCCTGAGTTCTGACAGCAGCAGCAAAGACTGCTTCTTCTGCCTAACACATGGAAAAGCAGATTTTTCTTTCTCTTTTTCTGAGGGACTTGTAGTCAAGGTCAAGAACGTGTGCCGCCGGCTGTATTTCAGGAAGGGGATCTGGAAACGCCCCCTGTCTCCGTCTCCAGAACTCGGGGCTTCCTGCCACGCTCTCGCCCAGCCTGGCAAGGCAGCACAGGCTCCACCGACACCCCACAGGCGAGACACCAGCCCGACGCCCAAGGAGCCTTCTTCCACCTGCCAGCCACTATGGGACAGAAAGGCAGAGCCCCTACACCAGGTGACTATTAGCCTAAGAACCACAGATGAAGGCTCTCAAGGACGGCGGGACTTGGGACTTACTGGGAGTCCCTCCACTCAGCCCGGGGCCTCCTAAACCCCAGAAGCGTTTCCGCCACCACTCCTTCCACCAGCCCCTCCTGGAAGGGAGCGAAGCTTGGGAACAGTGTGCCCTCTGCCTTGCACTCCAAGCAAAAGTTTCCAGTGTACAACTCAGCACCTCCCCTCCGAGGGGGTGGGGGTGGGGTGGGGATCACTCTGGCCTTCATGCTTTCCCGACCTCTCCCCCAAAGTTTCAGGCAAAGCAAAGGCGCCTCCCCGGGGCTCTGGGGGAGCAGGCACCCCACCCCGGTGCAAGATGTTCCAGGATGGAAAGTAGTTGCCCAAAGAGTGGACCCCGCCCGCCCTGCACCCCCCGGGCTGCCCAGTGCCTCGCGGGGTGCCCCGAGCCCACCACGGGGCGGAACCCCCCGGGGCTCGAGGGCGCGGCCCCGGAGAGCCAGGCGGTGCGGCGCCGGGGATCCCTCACCTGAAATCGCTGTAAGGGTGGATAATCCAGAAGCCTGCAGTTTTAACCCTTTCCTGCTCCTTCTCCACCGCCTTCTGGCTCCCGAACATGCGGAGGGAGAATTTGTTGACGCCGGGCTGCAGCATGGAGGTGAACTGCCGCTGCATGAAGCCGTACTGCCGCCGGGGCCCCTCGGTGTCCTCCAGGCTGTCCGCAGGCTCCTCGGCGCCCGCGCCGCCGTCCACCTTGAAGCACACCGAGTTGCCCTGTTCCTTGGCGCCCGCGCCGCCGCCGCCTCCCGGCGGGGTCCCCCGGCGCTGCTTCTCGGCCGCCGCCGGCCCCGAGCCCGTCGCGGACGCCTTGGCGGGGAAAACGCTGTGCCCATCGTCCCGGCTGTTGGACGACGAGTTAGGTTTGCCGCTCCCTTCCATGCCCAGAGGACGCGGCCGGCGGCGACGGCGCGGGCTCCAGACTCGTCGGCCGCCCGGCGCCGGGGACTACAGGGAGCCCAGGGGACGGGGACCCGAGCCGGCTGCCCGCTACTTACTGCCCGTCGCGGCGGCCCCGGCAGCGGCGGCGGCGGCGGCGGCGGCTGCCGCGGTGGCTTCCCGCCTGCGCCGCTGCTCGGCCGCGCGTCTGGCTCTCGCCGCCGCCGCTGCCCTGAGTAGCTGCGCTCCGAGCTCCGCCGCGCCGGGCGCCGAGGCTGAGGCTGAGGCTGAGGCTGAGGCTGCGGAGCGGGGCGAGGCAGGGGGAGGCGAGGGGAGGCGAGGCGAGGCGAGACGAGGCGAGACGAGGCGAGGAGGAGAGGCGAGGCGAGGCGAGACGAGGAGGAGAGAGGAGGCGAGGAGGAGAGGCGAGGCGAGGCGAGGCGAGACTCAGCGTAGCCCCGCGCAGCCCGCGCAGCCCGCGCAGTCCGCGCCGCCCCGCGGCTGCCCTCTGCCGGCCGGAGACGGCGAGTCCCCGCCTGCGCGCTGCGCGCGCTCTCAGGATACTCGCTCTGCTTCTGCCCAGACTGACATTGAACCTGGGGGCCCTTGGACACACTTATTTGTACGTGCGGTTGGTGAGACACTCGCTCGGCGTCTGTGTGCAGAAACAAGGGTGGAGAAGGTGAGGGGGGAGGGGAAGAGAGAGAGAGAGAGAGAGAGAGAGAGAGAGAGAGAGAGAGAGAGAGAGAGAGAGAGAGAGAGAGAGAGAGAGAGCGATGAGCCTAAGCTAGCTAGTTGCATTCATCCAAAAGAATCAGACAGCCTACAACTCGCGGAGACATTGTCTGGACGCCTGTTTGAATGTTACAGATGGCGAAAAGGGGGGAGCAGACGCGTTCTCCATGCTGAAAATTCACAGGAAAGCCATTTGGACATAAGAAAGCAAAGCTTGACAGTGGAATATGCATGTATTAGGAATAGCTCTGCGTGCGTGCGTGTGTGTGTGTGTGTGTCTGTGTGTCTGTGTGTGATGGAGAGAGAAAGAAGAAGACATGCACTCTGGGCATGCTGAAAAGAAATAGGCAGGCTGAGAGCAACTAGATCTCGGTAACCCTCGTTATCAGCGGCTCCTTGGGGCTTTTCAGATTAAGGCTTAGCACCTAGGGACAGGCTGCTGACCTCCTTCCATTATCCCTGTTTACTCTCAGGCAGCTCCTTAAGCCGACGAGGGGATTTCTGTCTTGCCAGCGCCACTAACATCAACACTCGTGTCAGCAGGTCTATCGGCCCATCAATACTGAGAGACAGAAAAAAAGAGAAGACTTCGCCCTGAACTGACCTATCATTTTTCCAGATTAGTTATATAATCAATAAAATTGACGAAGGCGCAAGTGTCCTGGGCAGCCTGCATGGACACATGCTAGAAAGTCGAGAGGACTGGGGACCTGGTCCGATTGCGATCATCATTTCAGAGAGGAGTCATCTCAAGTGGAACTTACAAATGGGCCCCTGCTGCTGAGGAAAGCGTTTTTTGCTTCCTCTCCGCCACCCTTTCCCCCCACCCCTGGCATCTCCCAACCCTAGTGGAGTAGCTGAAAGAAGCAGAATGAGCTTCCAAAGTCACCAGTCACACAGCAGGACAGCTCAGTAGTCTTAGAAACTCCAAGTCTCTTTCTATTTTTATTTTATTTATTTATTTTTTTTTTTTTTTTTTTTTTTGGCCAGTCCTGGGGCTTGGACTCAGGGCCTGGGCACTGTCCCTGGCTTCTTTTTGCTCAAGGCTAGCACTCTGCCACTTGAGCCACAGCGCCACTTCTCGCCATTTTCTGTATATGTGGTGCTGGGGAATCGAACCCAGGGCCTCATGTATACGAGGCAAGCACTCTAGCCACTAGGCCATATCCCTAGCCCTCCAAGTCTCATCAATATCCCAACACATCTGTTCAAGATGCCAGCATGGCCACCCTACCCACAGCCTCATGCAGGGAAATCCCGCCCTGGCCAAAGTTCCCAGTCCTCTGGTTTCCTGTCAGCTATAGGCATGCCTTCTGAGGAGAGGAGCAGGCACTTTGGCCTGGGAATCATCAGGCCAGCAGCCTGAAATGTGGCAATCAAGATATTATAATGACATCGTTAAAGACAGGCAAGAAGAAAGGCAACCGGAGAACCAACTGGATGTTTTCACGAGGGGGTTCACAGAGGCTGAGAACAGGGCGGAGAGAGGAACAGAAACAAGAAGTTACACCAAGACTTACCATCGCCTACCCTTACATCTCCTTTCACAATGGGCTGTGTCCTGAGTTGGACAACCTCTATTCTCAACTAATCAAAATCCAAAAGCACAAGATAAAGCATAGATGTAAAAACATTAAGGGACAGAACCTGGGAATCTCTAAAGGTGTAGGGACCTTGCAAATTCAAGAGGTCAGGTGGGGACACCACTTGCCAACCAAAGGCAGAAAGAGGATACAGGAATGACTATCAACAAATATTGCCTAAAGCAATTAGGCCTTCAAATGGCCCAAATAGGAAGAGATTTCTCTATGGTTTCTCCCCTCTGCAAGCTTCCCCTAGCCCCATACTTTCAAGTCACGCATGTGAGAAGTATATTTTATCATAATTTTCAACTTTTTTAATAATGTAAAACTATGCCATGTAAAAGTGCTATGCTGACTAAAATTCTTTCTTCTTTTCAACCCAACTCATTTTGTTCTTTAAGCTTAATCATAGTCATGACCAGGTAGTTATTTTATTCAGTTTTACTGTGTTTCAGTGTCTACCAAATAGAACAGTGTTATTGAAAAACAGGATTGCAAAACAAAACTAAGAAATGTCTTCAAAGATCACAATTCATGAGTTGTTTTATGTATAGCTTTTAAGGGCATGTTTTCTTCATTAGAAAACTCAAAACTATGTTATTGTTAAAATATAAAAACTGTGTGTATTATGTCAATTAAATTAGAAGCCATATAAAAAGCCAAGTTGTTCATAGTGCTGACTGGTTAGTTTGTTGAGTTACATGAATAGCTTCCCTAGGCAAGGGAAACTTGCTGAAAATTAGGGTAATTAAACAATGGGCAAAGAAACAGTGAAAAGCTCATAGACAATGAGCATATTTCTATGTCTCTTCATCAGTAAACTATCTTACACTAAAATCCATTGAACTAAATAAGGATGTTTCCTTCAACATCATCCTAGAAACAGGACTACCACCATATTTTGATGTTTTAATTAGATTTCCATGTCAAAATGCCTTGTATTTGAAAGGAATCTGGTTTCTAAGGAATTGGAAGAGACTGTCACTTATGAATTTATTTCATGAGAATGTCTCATCAATAAGTGTAATGAGTGTGGCTGCTATTCAGTGTGCAAGAATTGTACATCTTCTAAAATGTTCCCTGTCTCCTTTAATACTCTGCTTAAGATCAAATTGCAGACAGCAGCAGAAGATTAATATGAATCTAAAATAAAATCCCCATGCAGCAGATGCAAGCACATGTGAAATGAGACAAAAAAGACAGATGGGTGACTTGAAATTTGACAGCTTATTGAAAAACTCCCAGTGGAACTTAGGGGTTTAAGGGATAAAACAGTTCAGCTTTCCTAGTAGGACAGAGAATAGGTTAAAACATATATTTCATATTTAAAGAAATAGAAGATCTGTCTCCACTAAAGAAGTAATGGTGAAAAACAGTGATAAATAGTTTGGAAAATGCAACCGCAAAGCCTATGTATGCATCTTGTGAACAAGTAAATTTGATTGTCTGGAATGTAATTGCTAACATCGGGCTAATTCTGAAACATTAGACCTATTGAAGTCAGAATAAAATACTTAGACGTAGCATTTTTGCAATACCTCACATTTTAAATTGATAATATAATTTTCCCCAAACCCTCAAGAAACAGCTAGATAACCATCATAACAAGTAATAGAATTTTGAAAGTTTTATTACTTGCTGTGTACACCTATTAATATTTCCAGAAGTATCAGCAGTAACTATAATGATGTCACAATGTCTCCTTCACAATCATAGCTAAATGTGAAAACAACACAGTAATAAACAGTCTAGAACACATCGATGATTTTAAGAAAACAAACAGATATATTTGAATAAGTTAGATTATACTTCTCATGCATAATGGAAAGACTTGTTATTATAACGATTAATTGAATTTTAAGTTTTGAGTAAAATTAGATGCCAAGTGTTATTTTTCCTTGTACAACAAACATGACAAAATGATTTTTCTGTTAGGTTCATTTGGGAAGTATGATGTAAGCATGCCTGTAATCCCTGCTACTCCTGAGACAGAAGTAGGAAGAGAATGGTCTGACGCCAGCTGGGAAAAAGCATGAGACTCTAGACTCTATTTGAAACAAAACTAGAGCAAAAGAATTAGGGGACATGGCGCAAGCGGGCATAAGGCCCCAATTTCATACCTGAGCACTGAGAAAAAACGTTTCATTTGGCTTAATATAACTTGAGGCGGGGAGTGGTAGGGAGGGAAAGTGGGAGAAAAATGAGGGAGGGATAACAATGTTCGACAAGAAATATAATCATTACCTTACATATGTAACTCAAACTCTCCTGTACATCACATTGACAAAAAAATTAAATTTTTAAAAACATAGTATATTGTAATTTTAAAATTAAAATAATGTAGGTTTTTGAGTTACATAAGGTAGTACTGAACATAGAATAGACTGGAGTAACATAAAACCAGAACAGACTCTACAAGTGGCAACAGTTTAAAGAGGCCATTTCTAATCAACAAATTAAAGATTTGTTGAGCAGGTGCTAGAATGGTTAAGCAGCAGTTTGTGAAAGAAATAAGATAGACTATGATCTACCTTCTAATGCTTAGGTGTTTCCTAAAGTGATGATTTAGTATTGTAATGCAAATATTAAGGCCAGGATAGATTAAAAATGTATGTAAATATTTATAAACAAAAAAGCTAGGAAGTACTTCCAAGTTATGATAGCAAAAGAAACTAGAAACCATAAAGAACCATACATAAGTATATGTATGTATCTATCTCTCTATATATGTACTATATATGTACAATATGTGCATATACATGTATTATATATTTATATACATAAATTTGAGTTCAATCATTATGTAGGTATAAGAATACATAACAACAATTATCAAAAGAAAATTTTCAAGGTATAAAATAGTTATCTTTAACATATGAAGAGCTCTTTACATACACAAAATACTATTTACAAAATAGTTCTATATATTTTGTGTGTGTACATTCTATTAACAGATAATCTGCTTATGTGGATGTAATACAAAAAGCTATTAGTATTTTGAGGTTTTTATGTAAATAAAAGCCAATTTTTCCACAGTAAAGGAGCCAGGAATCAGAGACTCATCCTAGAATACTTGATAAAAGTATAATAATGTATACAACATATAGTATCAAACGATTTCAATTTGAAATAGTAATTTTCATTCAAATTTTGTAAAGAAAAATAATAATGTCAAAACAAAGTATGGGTGTCTATGTATGTTATACACATAGATATATGAAACATATTGTTCTACAAGTTCATGTTATTCTTTTGTGGGAGTGGTTTTGGGCATAAAACCCAGAGCTCAGTCTTTGACATGAAGCCACATCTCATTCCTCCTCTACCAGGCCAGTTTTAATTATAAAACATTAAATAATATATAATTTTTGACAAAACCTTTGCCCAGCGAAAATTATAAAATATAATTGAAAATTTTCTATCAACTTTTGTTGACAGTAATTGTATATTTAGAGGCTATAGATTTTTACTGTCCATTATCACATATGATTATTCACACCATAAAATTCAGTGACTCCTTTACTATGGCCATTTGTGTTTCTTACCTATTTTGCTATTGTAAGAAATGTAGGGCTGGGGATATAGCCTAGTGGCAAGAGTGCCTGCCTCAGATACACGAGGCCCTAGGTTCGATTCCCCAGCACCACATATACAGAAAACGGCCAGAAGCGGCGCTGTGGCTCAAGTGGCAGAGTGCTAGTCTTGAGCGGGAAGAAGCCAGGGACAGTGCTCAGGCCCTGAGTCCAAGGCCCAGAACTGGCAAAAAAAAAAAAAAAAAGAAATGTAATTAATATCCTTTCATACCTATGTGCATAAAATAATAAACCTGGAGAGAAATATGAGAAGATAACTATATCTACAGATATATTTATTTTATAGCTCAATAAATATACGTACCAATCAAGATACCTACCAAATTACCTATTTCATATACTTGCACAAACAGAAGATATCAAAATCTTTTAATTTTAAAATGAGGAAGAAAAACAAATAGGAAGAAAAACAATATAAGTAGTTTTAATTACATTTTTGTAATCATTAATAAGAATGTACACATTTCACATTGGTTTTCTTATGCTTATCTATTGATTACTTATTTTACTATGTAATCAAACATAATAATTTATATGGATTTATGTTCCATATATTTCATGCCAAAATATGTGCTATGCATTAATTTTATAGTAATAAATTTCCTCCAAACTATAAAGTTACAAATTTGAGATGACGATAATGGCATATTTAATGTCAAATTAAATCAAACATTAACTTATATATGTATTTAAAACAATTCCACACTCAGCATGTGTGAGGCTCTGGATTCAATCTCCAGTAAAGTCACATGCATAAAAAAAAATCCATAGTCATTTTTATGTTTTTCTAAAAGCAACAGTCCTTTTCTGTATATGGTTAAATTTTATGTAGTTATAGTAGCAGTAGAGGTGGATTCTATTTTCTGACAAAGTCATTTGGATACTTACACCAAAAAGCAAATGTGTCTATCACATCATGAACCATATCATTTCCTAGGTCCTCAAGTAAGAAATTCTACACTCAGGTTAGATCATTAAGACATTTTGTTCAAATATTTTCTGTTCTCAGCCAGCTATAGTTATTGCGCCTTTTCGTAAAGTGCAGGATCTGAAAGCTTCATTATTTTTCATATCTGATCATAATACATATTCCATAGTCATAAAAACATATTTTAGATAGAATTAATATGACTATCTAATAGTGTCATTGCAATTTTTTTCTGGAATTACTGGACTATTAGATTCTCTTCTTATTGATTTTAGAATGATAATTTATATTTCATGAGAACATTTTCCAATTCACTCATATTTTAAAGGTGTGTATATTTGCACACTCTATTCTTTTAAAAAACAAAAAAGAATAACATTCTTTCCATGTCTGTAGCATTGTTGCTCCTCTCATAGCCAAAGTTTTTTGTTTGCTTGTTTGTTGTATGATTGGTTTTGAGGTTTTGGTTTGTCTTAGAATTCAGTTGGCCTATTCATTTCATTTTTTTTATTTTTTTCTTCTTTATTGTGAAAGTGAAGTACAGAGGGGTAACAGTTTTATATGTAAGGCAGTGTAAACGAACATTTCTTATCCAATTTGTTACCTCCTCCCTCATTTTCCCCCGCCTCCTCCCTCCCCTTTTCCCTCTCCCCAATTTTGATCGATTCAAATGCATCTTCACTTAATGTTTCATTGGTTTCTGAGTAACCAATTGTTCCTACTCCCCTGAACTAAACTTCTAAATAAATACTTTCTTTGAAATTTGTTCCTGGACCAATTCTTCAATTTATGTACAGCCTGTGAAGACATTCTTGAAAAGATTTGCCTTTTCAATGCTTTTTCCAAGTACAGCATTTTGTTGGTTTCATTTTGTTTATTAAATAATTTTCTTCTGAAAGTTCTGTGACCTTTACTTTCTGTATTCCTGGGAGTCCTTGAAATTTCTAGTGTGTAGACAACACTCTAAATCATGTTTTGTTTTGTTTTTTTTTTTTGGCCAGTCCTGGGCCTCCTGGCTTCTTCCCGCTCAAGGCTAGCACTCTGCCACTTGAGCCACAGCGCCACTTCTGGCCGTTTTCTGTATATGTGGTGCTGGGGAATCGAACCTAGGGCCTCGTGTATCTGAGGCAGGCACTCTTGCCACTAGGCTATATCCCCAGCCCTAAATCATGTTTTCCTTGATGTTTTGTATTACTGCCTGGAATTTTATTGTTTAATTACATTAAGAAAAATAGTGGATGAACATCCTGTTTATTCTCTTGGTCCATTTCCTGTGATAAATCTAATGTAATTAAACTTTATTTAATTGGTAAAATTCTGTAGTCTTCTGTGAATAATTATTAAATATTTTCTACTAATAATGTTTTTATTCTTCAATTTATTTTACTAATAATAACAAATAGATTTGCTTCCAGTGTAATTCCCTTTTGTTGATTTTCATAGAATAGAAATTCTGACATAAGTCTCTATTTTATTCTCCTAACTATCCATCTTTCTGATTTGCTGCACTAATTGAAATAGGAAAATAAAATTCAGTGGATCACCACTCTGAAAGGCATATTCTTTCTTTAAGTTCAGTAGTTCTGGGACTGAACACAAAGGAATAAAAAAAACTCTATCCTGTAGCAGTCTATTTTTAGTTTATTTTATTTTTCAGAAGGGTAATCATATCACCAGCAGATGAAAAGTTCTATATTCCTTCCTACTATTTACAATTTTATCTTTGTAAATGTTATTGGATAATATACGTGGACAATTAAATATACTCCTATCTTTAAAAACAAATGATACACAGACTATGTGGTTTAAAATATAAATAAAAGGATAAAAATCAAATTATCTTTTGAATGAAGATAGCCAAGAGGTTAGGAGTGTGTATGAATGTGCTTTTGTGGGTGTATATATTTAAGCAGATGTGTATTTGAAGTCATGTTAAATGGTTTTTGACATCAATTATATTATTTTAGTGATATTAACAGTTATAAACTATGATAATAAAATAAGCTCATGGTAAACATGTTTTCTAATTTGCCATATGTAGGCACAGACCTTACATCAAGATGACAACTCTATTTATTTCTTCTCTTGTTGATGTCTCTTCTGTAAGTCTTTTCTAAAGTCTCAGAGTTACAGGCCCAAGACAGGGCCAAGAAATGAAAGGACAACACACACACACACACACACACACACACACACACACACACACACACAACTCAAAATGACAAGAAAAAAATAAGTATACCTGACAAGCCCCATAATTCAGTTCTTTGCTTTTACTTCCCCATCATATTTTTCTTATCTGTGAATAGTGCTTACTATTTTGGAAATAAACATGTGCATTTTTTCTTTTTCCTTTTCCTAACTCAAAGCATCAAAAAAAAATCTGAAATCTTCTTTATATATATATTTTTTTATTATCAAACTGAATTACAGAGAGGTTAGTTTCATACATTAGGCATTGTATACATTTCTTGTACTGTTTGTTACCTTGTCCCTGAAATCTTTATAGTGTTCAATACAGAAGGAAACAGTACAACGCAGAGACATGAGTGGATGAAAGAAACTTCTTAGAAATCCTCAAGCATGGTCTAGAATCTTCTCTATGCTTTCAGAACATCAAACATGTATCACTAAAAATAGTAGTATTATAGCAATTATTACAGTACATTTGTAATAGGGAGGCCAGATCTGCCCAGTGCCATCATTAACTGTGGAGGGACTTCAGGTTGACTCCAGCTCAGATAAGAGCAGAAGCCAACTCCATCTCCACTAAGCCCTCCCCCACCCTATTCAGGGAAGCTCCCCTTTATTATGATAAGTTATGTAGATTGACCATCTGAGGCCTGGGATCTTCAAGGGAACCTGCTATGAGTAGGCTTAGAATGATAGGTTAGTTCAAATAGATATTATGAGACAGACTGTAACTCTATTGACCACCTGTGTGCGGCCTAGCATGCTCTGTAAGTGTTGTATCTTCATTGGTCACCTGCGTGTGACAAGTTTGTCTGTGATGTTTGCCTTATAACCAGGCTGGAAGGCCACACGGACACGTGGTCCCAGCTCCCGAGTCTGGACTGCAAACATACGGGCGGTCCCAGCTCCCGAGTCTGGGCCCTGATCCTGCACTCGTGGTCAGCAGTTTCGGCTCCCGAGTCTGGGCTGCGACCAAGGCCGGTCGGTTCACTTTTTGTTCACTTTTTACTTCCCCAATAAAACTGTCTTTTTGTCACCTTGTAGCTGGAGACTGTGTGGTGGACTTGAGCGAACCAGGAATCCCCTCCCTTGGTGGGGCACCCTGTTTCATTGTAGCGAACCCCCACTCTACTTCACATTCTAATTGTTGGATTGCATCTCCCACTATAGAGTATGAATAATATTAACTATTGCTCCTGTAATTTCTAAAGATAGTACAAAATTATATACTCCATGAATAGCTTACATAAATCTCACCATAAGTTTTAAAGACAAATAGTTTTTCCATTTACCCTCTAGGATGGAAAGTTTATTTTAAAAAAAATATTTTACATAGCTTTTTTTAAAGTATGGATTTTCTGGTTACTTCCTGGTGCTCCTATAACTGAATTACTGTATTGTCTATTTTAGCAAGAAGAAATATAAATGTATTTCCAAATACAGTCAGTATTGGCACTGAAAATTATTCAGTGTCTGATTAACAGACAAAATAATAAATGAGCAAGATGAAAAAGCGTTAAAGATTTGTCACCACTAACTTCATACATTTTAATTTTCCTCTTATAATTCGGTTCTCTTTTAACCTTTCACTTACAAGGCCAAGCTCATGACTCCTGTGCCACAGAGAGGAGGCGGGCACTGCCACCAACAAAGAAGCTATTGATCTTGTTTGTTCCAAAGGGCCTAATTTCTCCACCTCTTTAGCAAGACATTTCAGAGAAAGTCTGGAAATGAAATTGCAAATGAATATAAATGAAAGGAAAACATGATATTTTTGCCTCTAAATCAGTTAGGATGTCAAAACTGGCTGAATTTTTTCTTATTCTTATTGTCAAACTGATGTACAGAGAGGTTACAGTTTCATACATTAGGCATTGGGATACATTTCTTGTACTGTTTGTTACCTCCTCCCTCATTTCTCCCTCCCCCTCCCCCTTCCCCTCTCCCTACATGAGTAGTTCAGTTGATTTACACCAAACAGTTTTGCAAGTATTGCTTTTTTAGTCGCTTGTCTTTTTATCCTGTGTTTTTTAATTTTGGTATTCCCTTTCACTTTCCTAGTTCTAATACCAGTATACACAGTTTCCAATGTACTCAGATAAGATACAGTGAAAGTGCAGGTACAACCACAGGAAGGATCATCAGCAATAGAAGTTATGGTTTCAGATGGCATATTGAAAGTAATTACAACAGTGATATAACAGTTGTTTCCATAACATGGAGTTCATTTCACTTAGCATCATCTTATGTGTTCATAAGAGTATAGCTATTGGGCTCTTTTAATCCTCTGCTGTTACTAGCCTAAACCTGTGCTAATTATTCCCTATGAGAGAGACCATAGAGTCCATAAAACTGGATGAATTTTTATGGGATTTTTTTTGTGAGTGTCTTGCAATTAATGGAACTATACATTTCAATGTTTTCTCCATGTAAATATTTTGTTTTTCTCCCAACAGCACAGCACATTTATATACATATGCATATGTATATAAATGGTACATATGTATATAAATGTGTGTGATGTACATATATCTATTTCTATATATAAAATATAACTATATATCATATTTTTAACTGACTAAAGGTTAAAGGCCATTTCTTTTTCAGATCTTTCTATTCTATACTCACAGTCTTTCAGATGTTCTAATGTCCAATGGCCTCTACTGCTTCCTGGTATTGTCTTTGTCTATCTTTCTTTTCTTAAAAATGCTGACCCCAGATCAATTGGTCTGTGTCCTGGATCAGGCTGCCACACTCAAGTCCAGTTTCTGGACCTATCAGATTGGCCTGGCTCCATGCATCCCTTCTCAAGATGACCATGGCTTGGTTTATTCTGTAGCTGTTCAACATGGTCTGGATGCTATTCCAGAGACCTATTAGAGAGTACCTGGGAGAAGCCCAGGACAGGAGAAAGATGGATGGAAGACCCAAATTCTCTCATAGAGAAAAGAGCCTTGCATCTTTTTTATCTAGATGCCAGGATGGACATTCATTTAACTTTTATATACAAGGATTTTGTCATAGGATCAGGGTCATGTTGAAAGGGTCGAGAAGCGCATCCACGGAATGGAGGACACCAAGAGACGTTCTCATGCAAAAGCAAAGGGTTTATTCGAGCAGGCTCGGGCTCACAGCATGACCGTAAACCAGTCAATAACTGAGAGCCCCGAGCTTTTCTGAGGGTGACCTTATATAGGACTCTACTATCCCTTAGGGTAAAGCCCGCGCATTTGTAACCAATAGATTTAAAGTAACACATCGTGGTCTGCACGCAGGCAGCCAATCATTTTACACTGAGTCACATACATTTACCAATCATTTTAAGGAATCCTAATTTAGGCTGGTAAGGGATATGTGCCAAGCTGCATGTGTGCGCGGATTCTTGGAATGGGGAAGTGACCTTTTGGACACAATTTCCCGAACAGGGCTGGCGCCTTTTGTTTGTTCCCCTCAAGGTGGGGTTGGGAGACTGCTTGCAGGCTACAAAGTCCAGATAACTGCAAAGTCCAGATGACAATAGATGACAGGATGGGGGGTTTGTCCTCGTGTCCCGGAGGGAGAGGGGCTTGGGTAACTTCCTACTCAAGGGGGCTCGTATAGCCTCTTTCAATGTCATTCTTAGACAAACAATATTATGAAATTACTGAGACAATACTATAATTGAGAATTATGTAGCTTAATAGAAGACAAAAAATAAGCCTAAATTTTAATTTTTGATAATGTTTGTATTTTTCTAGGAATAAGGAAAAGTGATACTAGAGTGATATTTATTACATGAGTACTAAATAAAGTTAACATAAGGAAAATCCCAGTTATGCAATTCCTATTCAAATGTAACTTTTCAGAAAAAAATGTCAATGGTAGTTAATTACAGCAGTCATTACAGAATTGTAAGTAGATTACATTTGAAACTTTAAATGTGCAGTAAGTGAGTTAATGAAATCCCTTTATTCATCAGCAGCCAGGGTGATATCTGAAGCCCACTATCAGGCCTTTCATTCAGGCCCATTGCTTCACTAACCACAAGGCATGAAAATAAGGAAGCTAGTCAGTCCAAGGCTAGTTCAGAATCAAAAATATAGATTCACAGATTACCAGAGAAAGCTACAGTCTTAACATAGAATTCAGGGTTAAGAATACAATGTGTGTATTACAAAATTTTTTTTAAAGGGAAGGGAAGGGATACATTGGGAAGTTTGGGAAGAGTG
Source organism: Perognathus longimembris pacificus (assembly GCF_023159225.1). NCBI lineage: Eukaryota > Metazoa > Chordata > Mammalia > Rodentia > Heteromyidae > Perognathus > Perognathus longimembris. The sequence goes on along the minus strand of NC_063179.1, from coordinate 29,352,211 downwards.
GGGAAAGGAGTAACACTGATCAAGTTGCATTGTATTCACAAACTGCTTTGTTAAATGACAACTCTTTGGTACAACTACTTAAAGATAATTTTTTTAAGAATTCAGAAAGCTGGACTCTGGTGACTCACATCTGTAACCCCAGCTACTTAAGAGGCTGAGATCTGAGAATTACAGTTCAAAGCCAGCCCAGACAGGAAAGTCCATGAGACTCTTACCTCCAATTAACCACCAGAAAACCAGAAGTGGAGCTATGGCTCAAATTGGTAGAGCTCTGGTCTTTACAAGAAAAGCTTAGAGAGCCCTTCCATGCCCCGAGTTCAAGCCCTACAATAGACAAAGATAAAAAAGAATTCAGAAACTATTGACACTATGTCTAGTAAATGAATTAACAGGTGGAACGTCTTTAAATTGATAATGTCAGTAGACCAAGACATTTCTTAGGAAAGCTCCTCAGATAAAAAGGCCAGTCATGATGAGAATGGATTGTTGTTCCAACAGCTGTGGCAAGACAGAGTGAATTCTGTGCACAACAGAGCAGATCCTGTGAGTAGATATCATGATCTCTGCCTACCCTGTGTACATCGGAGAAAAATGAAAGAACGTCATTTCACTAACATTTGTAAAACAGAAGAGAAATAGAACATTAGGATATTTATGATGTTGTGGCACCACAGAAGAGAAACAGAAAAGAAAGTTTGTTTCATTGTTGCACATTGATTCACATCTATATTCAGATGCTGAGTAACTATGTTCCAGTAAACAAGGGATGGCAGACATAATTTTGGTTCCATTAGATGGTAATGGAACTGAGAATTCTCTATTATTTAGTGATAATGCTACCACATTAATGCAGCATTACAAGTAAATACTTGTGTTTACAGTGATACTGGTGCTAATCTTATGAAGGCATAGCCCCACAAATAATTATAAATACTTCATGATGTTCACTGATGATGATAATCAATGAGGTTACTGAAAGGATATGTCCCAGCCATCCCAGGGGACCATGTGGAGATAGTCACAGACAGGAGAAGAAGGTTCATAGGGAGGTTTATTAGTGGGACCATATCTCCCACGGGAGAGGGAGTAATATGGTGTCTGCACCTTATCCAGGTGGCAGCTTCTCTGTGAGTGGGATTGACTCATTATAATTCTAGGGCAGGGAGTTTAGGTGTAGGTGGATCTGGGGGCTAATGGGAGGAGCTGAGGACCTAAGGCAAGGGAAATGCTCACAGTTACTAGTTTATATGTTATTATATAATTTGTATATTTATTATACTATATATACTTGGCTACATATTAAACCAACGTTTAGTGTAAAATTATATAGCTAGCTAGGCAAGTGGCAATCTTCAATATCTGATGTTTATTGTGTCTCTTGATTGCATCATTTTCTACTGTGCTTGATTTAATCTTGTGTTGTTGTGTTCATCACAGCCCTAAAAACAAGTGTACACAAATGTGCAGATGTTTATTGGTGTATAACCTGGGTGCACTGTAGACTCTAGCTACTTCGTGCAGTTATTTCACTATAAAGTTCTGCTAGGTGAGGATCTGCAAGGAATTATATAGTCTTATATAGTCATACACACAAACATACACACACACAGAGATGTGTATGTATTCATTTAAAACTTATAGCAATATCAAGCTAATTCTAGTTTATTAAATTAAATACTGGGGTTGAATGCTGACAGAAAAGCCATGGGTGATGAGAGACAAACCAATTTAAAACAATACAGTAGAGTGCCAAGGCCTCATGCCTGAGTTCTAAATGTGTTAAGAAACTCCCAAGCACATTGATTCTGTATACCATTTAAACTCTACATAATGAAGTTTATTAGACAGTTTGGAGGTTGACTTTTGGAGGTTTTTGTTTTGTTTTGTTTTGTTTTTTGCTCAACCATAAAATGTTTATTTCTCCATGTTGTCCTTCATGGAATTCTCTCTTATCTTCCTGATAACCATCTGTAAAGGAACACAATTCTCAAAGATTCAGATAACGTATTCTCCACTACTTTCCATGATGTTGATTGTAGAAAAGGAATACAGGTTGCATGATCTTGGTCTTGATAAAGTCATGCTTTAAAATCCTAACCATGGACACAGCAAAGGCAGTACTCAGAGGAAAATTTATATCTCTGAGTGCATACACCAAACAAACTGGAGAAACAGCTACTCAATAATTTAAGGAAGCACCTTAATTTCCTTGAAAGAGAACAACAGGCCAAACCCCAAGTCAATAGACAGAAGCAAATAATTAAAATCAAATCAGAATTAAATCAATTAGAGACAAAAAAAAAAACATCGAAAGAATCACCAAAACAGAGCTGGTTCTTTGAAAAAATCAACAAGATAGACAGACCCATAGCAAAACTGACCAAAAAACAAAGGCAGCACACTCAAATAAACAAGATAAGAGATGAAACAGGCAACATCACCACAGAAATAACTGAAATTCAGAAATTAATAAGGGACTGTTTTGCAAACCTTTATGCCAACAAATTTGAGAACTTGGAAGAAACAGATGATTTCCTAGAAAAAAATTCATATCCCCAAACTCAACCATGAAGATTTAAACATTCTGAACAGACCCATATCCAGTATTGAAATAGAAACGGCAATAAATGATCTCCCATCCAAGAAAAGCCCAAGTCCAAATGGATTCACTGCAGAATTCTACAAGGCCTTCAAAACAGAAACAAATGGTACTGGCAAAATTGGTTCAACACATGCAACAAACTAAAACTAGATCCTTATATATCACCATGCACCAAAATCAATTCCAAATGGATTAAAGACCTCGAAATCAAAACAGACACCCTGAAAACACTAAAGGAAGGAGTAGGAGAAACACGTGGGCTCCTTGGAGCAGGACGGAACTTCCTTAACAATGACCCAGAAAGGATACAAATCAAAGAAAGGTTGGACAAATGGGACTGCATCAAACTGCAGAGCTTCTGCACGGCAAAGGACATAGCTCACAAGATAAACAGAAAGCCCACAGACTGGGAGAAGATCTTTAACAGCCATTCAATGGACAAAGGCCTCATATCTAAAATATATGCAGAACTAAAAAAATTACCTTCCTCCAAAACAAAACCGCAAAGAACTAATAGCCCCCTCATCAAGTGGGCTAAAGACTTACAAAGAGACTTCTCTGATGAGGAAATGAGAATGGCCAAGAGACATGACAAAGTGCTCTATATCACTGGCCATAAAAGAAATGCAAATCAAAACAACATTGAGATTCCATCTCACCCCAGTAAGAATGTCATATATCAAGAAAACTAACAATAACAATTGTTGGAGGGGATGTGGCTAAAAGGGAACCCTACTTCATTGTTGGTGGGAATGTAAACTGGTTCAGCCACTCTGGCAAGCAGTATGGAGATGCCTCATAAGGCTAAATATAGAACTCCCCTATGACCCAGCAACCCTACTTTTGGGTATCTATCCAAAAAACCACAAACAAATTCACAGTAAAGCCACCAGCACAACAATATTCATCGCAGTGCAATTTGTCATAGCTAGAATCTGGAACCAACCCAGATTCCCCTCAGTAGAAGAATGGATCAGGAAAATGTGGTACATATACACAATGGAATTTTATCAGAAAGAATGACATTGCCCCATTTGTAAGGAAATGGAAGGACTTGGAAACAATTATACTAAGTGAAGTGAGCCAGACCCAAAGAAACATGGACTGTATGGTCTCCCTTGATGGGAATAATTAGCACAGGTTTAGGCAAGTCACAGCAGAGGATCACAAGAGCCCAATAGCTATACCCTTATGATCACATATGAGGATGCTAAGTGAAATGAACTCCATGTTATGGAAACGATTGTTATACTTTCAACGTGCCGTATGTAATTGTAGCCTCTATTATTGATGATATTCCCATATCACCTTCCTGTGGTTGTACCTACACTATCTCTGTATCTTATCTGAGTACATTGGAAACAGTCTATACTGGTATTAGAACTAGGAAATTGAAAGGGAATACCAAAATCGAGAGACATAGGGTAAAAAAAAAAAGACAAACAACCAGAAAAGCAATACTTGCAAAACTGTTTGATGTAAATGAACTGAACACCTCATGGGGGGAAAGGGAAAGGGGGAGGAGGGAGGGGGGAATGAGGGACGAGGTAACAAACAGTTCAATAAATGTATCCAATGCCTAACGTATGAAACTGTAACCTCTCTGTACATTAGTTCGATAATAAAAATTTGAAAATAAAATAAAATAAAATCCTTACTATGAACATATCTATAATGATTGTAACTGTGTGAGTATTGTTTGTTTTCTAAGAATAAGGCAATGCTATCTTCTTCTTTGTTTAAGGACTTCCAAGTCTCGCCAAATCTGCAACTGTCACTTAAAAGGTTATCACTAGCATTTTAAGATGCACTGTGTTCATGCTTCATTGAATGACAACTTCTTCGTACAACTACTTAAACATAATATTAAAAATTCTGTAAAAACCCCAATCCTTCACCTTCAGTGGTTCACACTGTCTCAGTGTGCCCTTCTACCCAGAATTTGTCCTGAAATTTTAGTTTTAAAAATAAAGTAAGGTCTGGTACAGGTGGCTCAAGCCTGTAGATCCCAGCTACTCAGGAGGCTCAGATCTAAGGATCCTGGTTTGAAGCCAGCCTAAACAGAAATATCCGTGAGACTCTCATCTCCAATAAACTACTCAGAAAAAGCTGGAAGTGTTGCTGTGGCTCAAGTAGTAGAGTGCTAGACTTGAGCAAAAAGAAGCTCAGGGACAGCACACAGACCCCTGAGTTTAAGCCCCAGGAGCAGCAGAAAATAAAAAATGAAGTATGGAGCATGGTTAGCAATTAAATCAGAATGTATTGAGAAGACTTTTGAAGCTTTGTCACAGCTTTATTTAATACTATGTGACACACACAGTGAAGTGAGTTGGATTCTTCTTAGTGCATGGGGAATTACTGGGGTATCAGAAATAATTTGCATTTCTTCCTTAAGCCTTTCCAAGGAGGATGCTCTATAACCTCCCTTTCAAGGCAGCAGGAAGACACTCACTGATATAAACAGGATTCCTAACACACACCTGGACAGAATGTTTACATCTCTTAATGCTTCAGGGAGGTAGAAGACATAAACAATGTTGTCACCACTACCAGCCAGTTGGCATGCTGTTGTGCTTGCTGGCACCTATAAGATGCACAAAGCTGCCAAAATGCACCATAGATGATATAGTAATAACATGTGAAACCTTTCTAACATTCATCAATAGGAAATGTGGATTTGTTTCCATTTATTCAAAAAAATTACAGTTCTAAAACTGCATTTGTCAACCAGTAAATCAATGCACACACAAAAAAATTAGGAACCAATTTTGTATTTTGATTATATGATAGGTTAGTGCCAGATCTTCTCAGCCATAAGCAGAAGTTCAGTAGGCTGACCTACACTATAAGCATTTCTGGCCCGGAGAGACTATTCTAAGCCCCAAACTTCTCTCAATTATTATTTTTTATCAGAGTACTATATTTTTGTCTAGTCTTGAGAATATTGATTATTATTATTACCATTATTATTATTAACTTACTTTGTCAGCCCTGGGGCTTGAACTCTGGGCCTGGGCTCTGTTCCTGATCTCTTCAACTCAAGGCTAGCGCTCTACCACTTGAGCCACAGCGCCACTTCCGGTTTTCTGGTTGTTCATTGGAGAGAAGAGTCTCAAGGACTTTCCTTCTCAGGCTGGCTTTGAACCTCGATCCTCAGATCGCAGCCTCCTGAGTAGCTAGTATTACAGGAGCGAGCCATGGGCACCCAGCTCTGGCTCATTATTAAGACTCAAAAAAATCAGGGCTCTCCATTCCTGAAATGCAGCCTCCCACTTTCTTCACTTTCTGCCTCTTCCTGAACAGCAGAAGGAGAAGGCTTAGAAAGCAGTCAATGGCTATGGTCGGCTTAACCAGGTGCCACTGCTCCCATCCAGCCCATGTCCCAGTTGTGGTTTCTCAGTTGGAGACAAATCATTATACCTTCTTCCACTTCTGCTTCTGCTTTTGTTTTTCTTGTGTGCTGGTCCTGGGGCTTGAATTCACAGCCTGGGCACTGTCCCTGAGATTATTTTTCTTGTGGCTACCACTCTAACACTTCAGTCACAGCACCACTTTCACCTTTTTTCCGAGTAGTTTATAGGAGACAAAGAGTCTCACAGACTTTCCTTCCTCCGGCTGGCTTTGAACTGTGATTCTCAGATTGCAGCCTTCTGAGTAGCTAGGATTACAAGCCTGAGCCACCAGTGCCTGGATCATTATAACTCCTAATGTATGTTATGTTATTGTTAGCCCTGTAAATATTTTGTTCTCACATTCCAATGTTTGAAAGTCACTATATCTCCGAAGTAATTTATTATACTTTTTGTCACAACACTTACTACATATTCCTAGTGCACTGAAACAAAAGATAGAAAAAATTCATTAGACAAGGGCAATGTAAATACTCAAATTTATTACAAACTGTAAAACAATCAATAAAATATATTAGTAAACAGTGGTATTAGATTTATCTATTATTTGTTAGGAGCCACCTGCCCTGACATCTTTCCACACTTCTAATTTGAGCCTTTCAGACTTGAACATGTTTAATATATTTTATGCTACATTTAATTAAATTCATTTGTCAGATAATCAAATTCTCCTTTTTACAGGATTTCCTATTGCCCTTTCAATTGCTGTATTTTTCAGTTTGCTGTTTCAGTACTTTCGATATGCACCCTTGCCCCTGAAGTGGGACAGAATGTTTGACAAGCATTTGTTTCAAGCTTTTAATTAGATTCAACATAAAAGTAGGAACAGCTGACTCAGATATTATCTTGTGAGTCGGATTTATGCTTTCATGAAATCATAGTGTGCTAGATGAAGACTTGTGTCCTAACTCAACAAGAATTATAGTGGTATTTGTCTTTTCAAGTGGCATCGTTTATCCAAGAAAAAAGGCAGGCAGGCATGCGTCCAAAGCATGAGTGGCTGCCAGCAACCCGAAATGCACTTGGTGAGGGGTAGTTCCTGCTGAGTACTTGCTAATAAACTTAGAATGGACAAACTGCATGTATCAATTCAATTTTAGCTACTGTAAAAGGCAGACAATTTTTAAATAATGCTGTTTAGGAAGCAGAAGAAAATTTAAGCAATGAGAAAGGTAGGCAAAAATGAAAAGGAGAAATATTCAGTTGGAAAAGTAAGAAAGATTATTTTCCTCTATTGTGACATTCTTCATTTTTTTCCATTTCTCAATTCTACTACATCATTGAAATCATAATCTTTGGGCAACATGAGTGATAATCACTACTAATTAACAAGCAACCATAAAAATTGAATTATTCATAGCTTTATATTTGGACAAACTAGAATGATATTAATAACAAATACTATTTATCTCATAAAATTACAGCATTCAATAAAGGCTACTAATGTTATAAGCCAAGAATGGCAAAAAAAAAAAAAACAAGCACAAAAATAGTCATAACTTCCATCCATGTTGGGCAGTACTACTAGTTCATGACGTTATGAATCCAGTGAATCCAGATGAGGCCTCAAATGCACAGTTCTTTAGTATCACTCTGGAAACACTAGCAAATGTTTATTGGTATCAAACAATACAATGCTTATTTTTCCCTTCTCTTATTGCTGATATATTGAATGCAGATTGAGTATTATTTTTACCTATATTATTATCCTTCCAATATCTCTAATAATAAAAGAATAACATCAAACACACATGAGTAAGAAAAATTTTCCACAAAATTCATTTAAGTACTCTTAAAATATTTATTTTCTACTTTCCTTTTTAGAAATTAAGCTACTATATAATAAATATTCCAAGGCTACCACGTTCACTAACGCTACATTCCAGAAAGCAATTCGTTTCCATTTCTTACATCTTATTCATATAAAAAAAATACTGTGAATGTTTGTATTTCCTGCAGTGATCACAAAGGAACTAGATCATTTGAATCATAATTATGTATGCATAAAACAGCTTACAGCTCTCTTACAGCTTTGGTTCACTACCTTAATTATGATATCATTTGTTTTTTGCATTTCTTAATTAAATTTAATTAATTAAAGAATTGACATTTTAATTGAAAAATATTTAATCATTCTCTATGTATTTAATAAGTTTCAAACGTATGACAAGTAGAGGCTCTATAGACTGAAAATGCATATTAAAGATGAAACAACAATAATCTATTCTAATCCACACTGGCAAGTAACTTCTAGTAAATAGAAACACTATATAAAGTATGTTTATATTAAATAAACGATGTGCATCATACACACCAGTATTTCTGAGTTATTCAAGAAAACTAACACTTGAAATTTTGTGTTGACTAGCAAACATGTTTAATTAATTACAGACTATCAGAAGATACTATGATTATATGTGCTAGGTATCTGAGAGCCATTTCCCAAAAGAACAAAATTCAGACATATTAAATTATTTCTTCTATTTCAAGCTTTGCTACTTAAGATACTTAAGATTCTGTGCTAAATTGGCATTTTACCAAGTTGGGGAAACATTCTAGTCTGCTCAAATGTATTACAGTAAATACATAGTCATGTCTGGACCATTTTTATGACTAACAGAAAAATCTGTAAGTTTTTAAATTACTTTGGTTGTTCAAATTAATGAATAATTGAATTAGCTCAAACATAACTCAGAAAAGAGAAAAATAATTTTATTTTTGTGTTTTTGACAATTCCAGATTTATAATTAAACCATGTATTTATTTGTTAGTTTTCACCAAGCTGGAATTTTGCACATGTAAGCCATCCTAAGGAAGGAAAGACAGTATTCTTGTAAGTTCATAGTTAGGAATATACTCTGTCTTCTTCTATACTTTCAAGATCTTTTAGTTTTAAAATTATCAGCATGTATAAATTCTTATATAACATTTTAGTAGGAAAATAATTTCCTTTTTGAAAATATTTTTCTTTTTTCCTTTCTTAACATACTACTTATGAAATATGTTCTTCCTCCTGCCCAAATTAAGGAATTTACAGTTATTTGCTGCTAGAATATTTAATCAAATGGTCAGCTTTCAAACTTGGTGATCACTAAAATGTAATTTTACATAACTGACATAGTTCATCTGATACATTTTTGTTACCCTGTTGGGTCACTCAAAATTTCAAATTCTATTCCTGTCATTGGGAGCATTCAATGATCTTTCATGTAGAATGTCAGAATAACATTTCCATAACTTTTGTTCTCCCATTCTTCTAATTTCCTTTCCCATTAAATTATCCTTCTTCTCCTCATTTATCCCTTATCCTCCAATTTTTAGCAAAATAACCAAAACCATATTCATTATTCCTCTCATTGCACTTCATCATGTTTTGTCTTCTCAATCACTCCATGTTCAAAACAAGGTTCTCAGTCTATTTAGTCTATGTGTTTGAAATCCCATGCTCATTAGAGACAAGATTTTGAATCTCTTCTTTAACAACTTTATTTGCAGCAGTGTGATAATATTTTCCAACTGTCTGTATCAGCTCAATAAACCACAAGACCAGCATCCATAGAGACAAACTCATATTTAAGAATGCTAACATCCCAAATATTTATTAGTCAAATGATTGGTTTATAACCTAAGAAACTCAGAATATACATGCCATGCCAAACAATAATAAAAATCTCAATCTAGTAAGCTTCCAGAGGCAGAGAAAGAAGAAAGGGCATGGTAATAATCTGTGTAGAACATCTGAAAGGCACCATTCCATTCTCCTAAGTGTGCCTTACAAGATATTCTTCTTCAGTGCAAGAAAAATGTTTTATGAATTTCTGTTCTTTTTTTCCCCTCCCTTACTTTTTGGTCAGTAAATGAATGTGTTGACACAAGAGAATTCTCTGATTTAAAAAAAACAAACTTTTATGACATTTGAACATAATAAATGTGGCAGACATTCCTAATCTTTATCTTTTATTACAATAAAGGTTGACCTTGTTTATTGCTTTACTTCCCCCTACTCTTTTTCTGAGGCTTGAACTCATTCTCTGGTGTGGCTTCATATTGAGAACACTGCTCTTTGTCTGAACTCCCACAATACATTCTTGCTTTTTTCCCTCCTGCCCAAAACACTCACAAACAACTGCTCCCTTGTAGTGTGTGTGTGTGTGTGTGTGTGTGTGTGTGTGTTCCTTCAAAGTGAAATTTAGTAGAATTTTATAAATGCCAACAAGGCATGGGAGTGCTGGCAATCTCAACATGATGATGACCATGTTTTTTGTTTTGTACAATTGGGCTTTTACAACATTTTACACACAAATTTTTCTTTTGTATGTATAAAATACACAAAAATGAAATTTTCATTTAAAGTCAGACAACTTGGGTTAGATTTTCAATTTCTTGTTTTATAAATGAACAACTTTATTCTTTACCTTCATCATAAAAATTGGAAATACTTGATGTGTATTTCCCAGGACTATAGTATTGATTCACTGAAAAAATATTTTTTAAATATACATATTGTATATGTCCCCAAAAGTCACTCAATAATAAGGACCCCATTTCCATGTTCTCATTAAATATCTTCTGATTGGCAATGTATTTCTTTCAAATTTCCCATGTTCTCTGATTCTTATTTAGTTATAGATAATGATTCTACAGAAACCAAAGTAAGAAACTTAATATGAGATATTTTATGGACAATTCATTATTTTTGTGAAACATAAGCCTGATGGTATATATTTGAATGTGATGGTTAGAGGTGATTTTAACACAAAAGTCATACATCATGTATTTTCTTATGGCTAGAAAATAGTTTGAAATAGTCCCCAGCTTATAAAAGTGCTCTCTCTCTCTGGCTATGAAATCTGTCGTTTTGCTTCTCCTTTTTAGGTTCATGTATTTGCTTCTGTGTTTTGTTGAGGCTATCTTTCTTTAGCAATGATACATAATAGTTTTTGGTTAAGAAAGAAGTTTAAAAATTTTTACTTGGCTCCAAACTTAATTCTCTCCCTATGGCACATTGTGACAGTTTTCTCTCTCACAGATCACACATTAATGGACAAAACCTTTTTTTATAGAAATAACTACAAGTTTTCAGCTTATAGATGACTCATACAGTGGCACTTTTAAGCATGTATTAGAAAATATGCTTAGAATTTTTTTTTCTTTCTCTTTCTCTTACATGTTGCTACAACTTCTAAACACTAGGTAGTTTGTGGAAATCAGGATGATACAGGAGGCAGCTCATTTACTTACTGTTCCAAGAGTTTTGTTTCATGATTGTTTTATTTTTTTTCAAGTATTAGGTCCCCAAATATTAAAGTTTGTCTTGGTAATGCTCATATTATTTAAGTAAGTACTGAAATGTCCACGTTTCCTGGCAGTCATTCTGAGAGCTTAAAATAAATCCTAAAATGACCTAGGGACAAAATACTTGTCCCACATAAAATTACTGGAACAAATTTTTGCTCTATACCTCAGCAAAGTGTTTCCGTGCTCCTGAATAGCTTTCCTGTGGATAAAATTCCATCACCATAATTAGAACTGCCACTTAATAAATTTTCTTCAGGGTATGAAGAACAATTCTGTAGCTGAGCAGAAGGTATAGATTCAGAAAGACCTAATGTGGGTAACGACAAAATTGGACATATCCACCTTTTAAAAACATAGATATCAAGAGTGTTTCATCAAAGATTCTACTGTATAAATAGATCACTACACAACATTGTGGTACCCAAAGAATGGAACAGTAGAGTTTTCCTGAGTTTTTGTTGTCCTCATATATATCTCAAACTTGTAAGTGCAACGGGTCAAACTTGAAGACACCAAGAACTGCAAACAAATATTTGAAAGAAAAGATTAAAAGATATGACCTTTCTAAGCAAAAGACCAAGAAAATAAAAACAAATGCAGAAAAATGAAAATCTAAACCATTAGACAAGAAACATTCTAATCTAGTCCAACATCACAGGAAAAGTATACCATGTATACTAGAATTTAACAAGGTTTGAAGCTAGTCTTCCTAAAATATTGTCAACAGAAGTCAAACAGGAAGCTGAGAATGTCATTCCTACCAACTTTGTGGGGAGACACACCTGTCCCATGTGTAATACCATTATCTTCTGCTCTCAGGGATTGCATATTACATGTATTACATAATACATACATATCAAATTACATATACAAGCAGCACTAACAAAATAACTCTTCCTCTTCCCATGTCAGATAAAAAGGCAAGTGAAGATTCAGGACTCACTGCATCACCCAGCGGTGATTTATGATACCTCACCATGCTGACAGTAGAAAGCACTATAGCAACTATTCCTACCAACTCAGCTCAATGGTAATGATGAGCCTAACCCCCTGGTAGACTGAGGAATCTAGACTTTCTACCTTTATCCCAAAATTTATCCATACTTGACTTCTGTGGGAGCTATTTTAGACATAGACATCTGATATAGAAGGCTTGCAGAAGAATTGGGGTCCCATATTACAAAAATTTAAAACTGTCCATTGAAAATTAGTTATGCCAAGAATGAGGAAAATGTCAGCCTGAGTTTTAGAGATAGGAAATTGCCCAAATTGAGCAAACTTAGAATACCCTAACAAATATTTTAAATCAATCATGACAAAATGTTTCTGCAAAGGATTTCAACAAGCTTAAGATAAATTTAAAAATAAGGGGTTGGCACAAAATTTAATGTCTTAGAAAATGAATAAATGGTATACAAAATGTAAATAGAAATTTCATAATTAAAAAATACAATGACCAAAATTTAAAGTTCAGAGGATGAGAGTAAGAATTAAATGGGAGACAGTAAGAATTTTTGAAGTGGAAAAAAGCACAAAAAATTATTAAACCTGAACAATGGGGAAAAAAACAACAACAAAACCCAAAGTCTTGGAAGTTCTTATTCTGTCTAAAATGAAATATTCATGTCAGCAGAATTCCAGAAAGCAGAGAGAAGAGGGAGAGGGTAAAATGCTAAAAAATAATGATTGAAAAACATTCTGAACATTTTGAATTTGGAAATAGAAATAAACCTATGTGTTCATGTGACTGAATGAAATAGAACAGCAAAAATCCAAAGAAATCTATACCATGAAATATTATAAATAGTTTAAAAATAAGAAAAAATATTGAATGTTCTTAAAAAGAAAAGTGAAAACTTGGGCTGGGAATATTGCCTAGTGGCAAAGTGTTCACATAGTATACATGAAGCCCTGGGTTCAATACCTCAGTACCACATATATAAAAAAAGCCAGAAGTGGTGCTGTGGCTCAGTGGTATAGTGCTAGCCTTGAGCTATCATCTCAAAACCATCAACTTTTGGAATGAAATTTGGTATTGATAGCTAAAGTGACTGTTAGATTATGCAGGTGAATTTTGTATATAACATGGAATAGAGTGAAAGCATGTATTCTGGAATGATTTAGTGACTTCAAGAATATACTGTAAGTTATAATCATTGAGAGTTAAGAGTTTGATTTTAGCAGATTTTCATTTTTTTTGGTTTCTATCTTTTGGAGATTACAACAGTGCCTCCCTGCTTTCAGTGTATTTTTTATTTGCTAGCTTTTTAAAGAAAAGTTAATGAAGAAATGAAGTGGAGTTTGCAGCTGATCAAGTGTCACATTGCTGTTAGAACTTCTATCAACACTGATATGATAAAACAACAATATAACCTGTATATTATAGCATTATTATACTTCCTCTTGAGAGTAAATGTTAGAGTGACATTTCCCAGTGCTATTAGATTATATAAAAATGCAGCTAAAATTAGACAAATAAGTTAAACAAGTTATTTTGGTAGGAGGAAGTTATTGGGGAGGATATGAGAAAAGTGTTGGGGTTATTTCTAAGTTTTATGTCATAGGGACTTGTTTATTTGTACTTAATGTTGTGAGACAGGGTCTTGCTCTTACAGAGCTGAGGCTGGCTTGGAAGTATACAGTGCATACTGACCTTGAACTTGGAATCCTTAGCCTCCTGTTTGCTGAGATTACAGGCACAGACATGTATCTCCTTGCCCATTTGGCTTCTTTTAGGATTCACCCAAAAATTTGAGTTAGGTTGTTACACAGTATGATCTAGTTTTTAAGTTTTATGATTTATTTGATACAGTGCTACATTTGACCCACTTATGTTCATCTCAAATATCTTCAGATATTTGAAAAGGAACATACTTTTTTTTTCAGATTTAAGAGAATCTAGAGTTTAGTGGTGTGTTTAAGTTCTCTTTTAGTAAATGCTACCCATTTCATATCTGCTAGAACCATAAAAATTATTACACTGATGTATGGTCAGAGAGATGGAATAGAATACCTTAAGTGGTATAGAGTTGGAACACATATTAAGTAATATAACTTTTTATAGATGACCTTTTTGAAATGCCCAGTCTTTAGGATTTTGCTTAGGCATTTTTAAATGATAGCTGTTACTTTGTCTACAGTTATTTTTGTAAAATGAAGATCAGGTATTAGTTCCATCATTTTGTTTTTAACATATTGCCAGAATTTAGATATAGTATGTATGATCTAGAGTTTCCATCTATTAAATAATTTAAAATGTTAACCTGTAGGAATTTTGGGTTCATCCTGTGTAATTGACCTGGAGAATGTATGATAACATTGGAAAGAGCAGCTTTCCTGATAATACTTCATTAATATTTCAGATTTGTGAATAAAGAAGCCTAAGGGGGAAAAAAAAAAGAAGGCGAGGACAGTGCTCAGGCCCTGAGTTCAAGCCCCAGGACTGGCAAAAACAAAACAAAACAAAACAAAACAAAACAAGAAAAGTGAAAACTTCACCTATTGAAAAAAATCATTAGAATGCCAACAATCTTTACAACAGAAATCCTGGAGACAAGAGGGAAGATATACATAGGTAAAGAAATTATATTATAATTTTCCTCTAGTGAAAATAAACTATTAAAATAATGAAAGGAATTTCTAGTCACAGGAAGTAACTGGATATGAAACAAACCTTGAGCTATCAGGAAGAAAGGAAGAATGCAATAAGAGAACCATAATTTATTATGATTACCTTTTTCTCCTTCTGAATTTATATCTATAACAGTGGAGGCAAAAGTTAAAACATTTGATATAGGTCCAAATGTTCATTGAAAAACATTTAAGGCTATATGCAATTATCTAAAAATTAAAAGTATAAAGCATTGAACAAAAAAACTCACACGAAATTTTCATTTAATTTGGACACAGAATAGAAAAAGACTGAAGTATTAAAAGGGAAAAAATGTTTGAAACATATGTTAAGTTGCATCATAGAGACAATTTGGAATAGAAATAACTGGAAAATGGAAGGAAATGTGTCATCTGAGTTTATTTGAGTAGATATTTTTTTGAGGACAGGATATTCTGGAGCTTGAGTCCTGAGTGGGCTGCACATAGGAAATGACCTTCTCAGAAAGGGGAGAAGCAGCAATGCTAGGGAAGTAACTGGTCCACTGCGTATTCAAAGGCTGTGGTTTAAAACTGCACTGCCATATGCCAAGTAGCACAATTCTAGGACTCAAAATATATACCTTGACTATTTGGAAAGAATAGTGAATGAGAAAAGTGGATCTAATTTTGAGAACACAAGAATCTTTGGTGGGTATACTTTTTCCCTATTTATTTTTATTTTCAATTAGTTATACAAGGGGGTTTCATTTAGACTTGTCTATATATGCATACAATTTACCTTGATGAGACTCAGTGCCTCTTGCATCCTCCCTCATCCCAAAACCTTACTTCCAAAACAAACCTTAACAAGCTTCATTCTTCTATTTTCAGGTGTGTACAAAAGTATTTTGACTGTACTCACTTCTTATTTACACTTTCAAAATTGTTACAGATCCTAAATGACCCTATAGGACATTTTAGGGATATAATAACATTCTTCATATTAAAACCAACCAGAGAATAATGCCACACTCTAATTTATCAGAAATTCTTTCAGACTAAGATTGGGCAATATCTTAAGACCTGTAATCTGCAGAGCAATTTAAAGTTACAAAGTTTATATTTAAAATAACATTTATAGTATATTAGATGTTGATAGATTGAGCATCAAAGGAAATTCTCTTAGTAATAAATTTTTTTGAGCAAAATTGAAAAAGTTGTTACAGAGAGGGCCTGGATTACACTAAGCACAAAGTTCCTGAAACAAAAACAAGCTTTGTATGGTCAATGAACTGCTAAGTACTTGAAAAAAAAAGAGTGACTGAATAGTAACCTTTGAGTTGGGAAAATAGCTGTGACCTTCTTACATTAGATGGAGGAAGAAAAGTCGAACAATTTAACACCACATGAACCATAATGAAGTTTTTTAGTCTCAAATGAGAAACATCTACTTTCTAAAGCAGTATGCCTTCATTTAATTTTGTTTCTTAAAGAATCTTTCATGATGCTTTAATGAAACTATGACTAGTGGATGTAAAAGGATAGAGCATGAATTTAATTATGTAGCAAAGGCAAAATCCAGTTCCAAAATAACAGTCATTTCTACAAGAATAGCTGCCTAGTAAGAAAAAAAATCATAAGATACTAAATATTTGTTGCGAATATAGACTTAACATGATGTGAAGAATAAAAAGAGAAAAAAAGAGCAAGGATGATCTCAAGGTCTCCAAGCTGTGCAGCCAGAAGGAGGCTGTTATTTAATGATA
Organism: Perognathus longimembris pacificus; assembly: GCF_023159225.1. NCBI lineage: Eukaryota > Metazoa > Chordata > Mammalia > Rodentia > Heteromyidae > Perognathus > Perognathus longimembris. Next base: position 29,335,544 of record NC_063179.1, on the reverse strand, counting down.
TAAGAAATGCTAAGAACAAAGAGTTATCATGGGAACAAAGAGGCAAAGGGTAGGTAATTTTGTTACTAATTATTGTGGTCTGACATATTTCTTAAGAAAAATGTCCCTGCTGAGCCCAAAAATATAAGTAAAACTACTTTTGTATATTTCCCCTACTCCATTTTTCTAAATTTGTTCTATTATTCCAATCTCCTTCCTTCCTTCTTACTCCCTTCCTTTCTTCTTTTCTTCCTTCTTTCCTTCCTCTCCTCTTCTCGACTAACTCCTTCTTTGTCTTTCTCTCTTCTCCCTCCTCTCTTCCTTTCCTTTTGCTTTTTCATCCTTATCTTCTCTATTGCATCTCCCTCTGCATAATATTCCTTCATTTATAGACATCCTTTAATCTTGACTGCTGTCTGCTGAGGAGAGCATTCAGATGTAATATCACTATTGTGAAAAGATTCTGGAAGACTCCTCATGAAATTAGAAGTGCACTCATACAAGGAATTGTTGGGAAACTGACATTAATGGTGGTTTTTTGTTTTTGTTTTTGTTTTTTTTGCCAGTTCTGGGCCTTGGACTCAGGGTCTGAGCACTGTCCCTGGCTTCTTTTTGCTCAAAGCTAGCACTCTGCCACTTGAGCCACAGCGCCACTTCTGGCCATTTTCTGTATATGTGGTGCTGGGGAATCGAACCCAGGGCCTCATGTATACGAGGCAAGCACTCTTGCCACTAGGCCATATCCCCAGCCCCCTAATGGTGGTTTTGAGACTCTTTCAATTTACTAGGTCTCCTTAAAAATTAAAGTACAATTCTTTATAATAAGAAATTTTTTGTTTCTCCCATTTATTTTATATTTTTTACTTTTTTCTGAACTTGAAAAGGATTGTAGATTCAGTTCACATTTCCTACTTCCTCTAGTAAATGTGTACATTGAGCATTCTTGCTATATTTTTCACTCATCCATCTTTTATCTTTTGATTTTAATCCTTTTTAACAATCGTTAATTGGCTGTATTACTACATTTATATTGCATCTTAAATTATTTAATGTAAAAAATTAAATAGCTAAAAATATTGGGTCTAATGGAAACACTTAAAATCATTGTTTTCTAAATATGAGATCCCGAGTATAACTCTTATCGAGCTGATTTGGCCACTCAAAGTCAGATGCAATATTGGCCCCCTTCCAAGCTGTCCACCCCTAGCCTTTGAGGCCTTTGAGTATCCAGTAGGTCAGGGCTTATGACTCCTAATGAGTAATGCAATGCTACTGGAGTTGTTTCAGATGGGAAGGGAATAGCAAAAACCACACCTCTTTAATTACATGTATCAGCCCTCCAGCACTGGAATGCCTTCTAATGTATTGGTGGGGGGGAGGAGAATGCTGAATAATCACACAATAACAATATAAATCTGCAGGAGATGACAAAGTCGTCCCAGATTCTAGCTGCCAGAGGTTCTCTGCCTTGTTCTGATGGTCATATTGACAGCCTGTGTACCTCCTGTGTATGCCAAAGCCAAGGTCAAGGCCAAGGGAAATGAATAAGCTGTCAGCTTAGTATAAGGAAACAAGTAAGCACATGACAAAATTATGAAGGAAGACTTTCATAATTGGCAGAAATATTGGGAAGAAGCTGCAAGTGCTGCAGGTCATGACGTTAGTGGAAATCTGAGATCATTCTCTCCTTAATGTGCTCCCAGGAAAGCAGAAAAATCAGTACGGATGAAGGTCAGCTATACTTTTCAAATGAAGGTCACCTATATTTTTCCAATGCCTTTCTTCTTTTAGAACTTACTCTACTTTACTACTTACCTCTACTTTATTTTTACAATCAACTGTTTTTAATAAGATGTACTTTATGATCAATAAATCTAAGTAATAGTTAGAAAGTAGGTAACATTTGGCACTGAGCAATTGCAGAGCTAAATTATAATAAATTAATTGAAATAAAGGAAATTGAAAACACGATCAACTTTGTCTTTTAAAATGCCTTGTGACTACAACATGTAGAATAAAATTTCTAAGTGGATTTCAGCTCTGAAATACAATAAAAGCAGTAGTCAGAGAACATTTGGTATTAAGTACTAAGGTTTAATTAAGATTAATTTGTTCGTGCAAGTATCATACATTTGATAAAACTGTAATGTATTTATGACATAATATAACTTTCTCATGTTCCTGGCCTTATGCTGAGCACACATATAGTAATTGTTCATTTCATTCACAACATAAACTATTTTTCAAGTTTAATTTTATTGTGATGGTGATGTACAGACAGGTTACAGTTAAATAGGTAAGGTAGTGAGAATATTTCTCACACCTTCCCTCTTCCCCTCTTCCCCAATCCCACCTGGCAAAGTGTACAGTTAGTTTACAACATATTGTCTTGTAAATATTGCTGTTATGTTGGTTTGCCTTTTTTTTTTTTTTTTTTGCCAGTCCTGGGGCTTGAATTCAGGGCCTGAGCTCTGTCTCTGGCTTCTTTTTTCTCAAGGCTAGCATTCTACCACTTGAGCTACAGCACCACTTCAAGCTTTATCTGTTTATGTGCTGCTGAGGAATCAAACCCAGGGCTTCATTCCTAGCCCTGGTTTGCCTTTCATCCTTTGTCTCACCATTTCCTTCCCTAATTCAGATAAGTATATATACAATACCCAGAGTACCAAAATGAAATATAGTGACAACGGGGGATAAACCACAGGGAAAAAAAATGCAAGAAACAAGAAATAATTTCACATGGTATATTAAAAATAATAACAGTAAAAAACCACTTGTTTCCATATCTGGAGTTCATTTCATTTAGCATCATCTTATGTGACCATATTTACATAGCTACTGAGTTATTGTGATCTTCTGCTAGGGCTATCCTAGACATATACTAATTATTACAAATGAAGGAAAACAGAGTCTATGTTTCTTTGGGTCTAGCTCACTTCACTTAGTATTATTTCTTCAAAGTCTTTCCATTTCCTTATGAATGGTGCAATGTCATTCTTTCTGAAAGAAGCACAGAATTCCATTGTATATATGTACACTTTTTCATGATCCATTCATCTACTGAGGAGCATCTGCATTGCTTCCATATTTTAGCTATGGCACATAATGCTGCAATGGTTGTGCTGGTAGCTTTGAGGAAGTGCTCAATATCTCTGTCCATAAAAGAAATGCAAATCAACACAACATTGAGATTCGACCTCACCCCAATAACAACAAATGCTGGCAGGGATGTGGCCAAAAGGGAATGCTACTACACTGTTGGTGTAATAGCACTCTGGAAGGCAGTATGAAGGCTCCTCAAAAGGATAAACACAGAACTCCCGTCTGACCCAGAACCCCATTTTTGCGCATTTTCCCAAATAAAAACAAACAAGGCCATACTAAAGCTACAACATAAACTTTTTTATCTAGATAAGTATGGGATGAAAAATATGTTTGGTTGCTTGAGAATTCACTTATTTAGAAAGTGGTAAAATTGTCCTTAAAATTAAATGCATAACTCAGAAGACATTACTCTTAGTCATAGCTGGAAATAGCAGCTCTAGAGGCTCAGTTAGGGAGGATAAGATCCAGAGGGCCTCTCAAGAAATCAGTTCATGAAACCCCATCTTAAGAAATAAAAAGTTGAATGAAATGGTACACACTTCATTCAACCCACATTCAAGCTGTGTAGGAAGCTTAAATGGTTGGTGAGTGGCTTAGGCAGGACTATTTGGAAAAGAAGAGGTATTCGCAAATGCTAATAATGGGATTAAAGCAGTACTCCTCCTCAACACATTACCATTAGAATATTGAAGCATTAAAGCTTATTTAATGAAGTTAATTTTAACCAGTATACAATGAACATCTTCCAAGAAAAATAAAAATTAGTTTGAAGAGAACACCACTAGCAAGACACAGAAGAAATGTTGAAATCATCAGCGCAGCTCCTCCCACTAGCCCCCAGATCCACCCATACTTAATGAGCCACTCCTATTCACTACCTACCTACTTCCCCTTTATCCCCGAGAGAGACAGAGAGAGAGAGAGAGAGAGAGAGAGAGAGAGAGAGAGAGAGAAGCTGCCACCTGGATAAGGTGAAGACTCCATGTAGCTCCCTCTCCCATGGAAACTATGGCCCCACTAATAAACCTCCCTATGAACCTTCTCCTGTCTGTGATTATCTCTGCATGGTCCCCTGGGATGGCCGGGACATATCCTTTCATTGGTGCCAGCATAGATTCCCTGGTGGATTTGCACTGCCATTTCTAGGGTGGTCTAATCTTCCCCAGGACCTATTCTGCTGTCCTAAGCACACCCAGAGGACCACCGAGGTAACTTCTCCTGACTGAGCACTCTACTTCCAAACACCACAACAATGACAGATTTGAACTTCCAACCAGGGTGAGTGATCATTTAACTGGGGGATCAGATCCAGTTTTCCGATTTACCTTAGGGCCACAGGGCTGTGGTTTCATAGCAATACTAGAAAGGCTTCAGAGCCACACAAAGAGAACAAAAAAAAAATCTTGGCGCCAAGTTCTGAGCCCCACTCCAGGCGACCGTACCGTCCAAGCTCGGTCCGGGATGCAGCAACTGGGGTGACAACCTCATTGCTGATTGTCTCCTACACTTCAGATGACCAGAGTAATACCAAGGACACTTGGTACTTAACTCCTCAGCTCCACTAATCACTTACCATGGGAGGGGCACAATCTAACTAACATTCCTCAGGACTCTCAACAGTGGCAAAAAGCTGCTCAAGTTTGAGCCCAATCTTCCAAATTTGGAAATCCATGTGGTCCCTTCATGGGACCTCTGATATTTTACAGGACTTACATAACTTCTATTAGGGAAGATGGAATTCTCTCTCTCTCTCTTTCTCGCTCTCTCTCTCCCTCTATCTCTCTCTCTGTTTCTGCCTGTCTCTAAAAATCTGCCTGCCTGCCTGTGATATAGGATGGGCTGATACTAGCTTCCAAAAGTACCAATATTTGTTTAACATCTGTTTTGAAAGACAGAAAGAAAGGTTTTCTGTTCTTGTTATTGATGTTTGTTAAGCTTGGATATTTGGTTAAATTCTGCTTGTTGTTGGCTAAATCCTAAATTTTCGCTAGCATTGTCTACGTGGTAGACAATAGAATTAATTTTAACAAGTGCCATCTTGGTTCCATCAAGGTTCAAAAAGAAAAAAACAAAAAAAAACTTTTGGAGGTGGAAGCCCACCCATCCCCTAGATAATGGGCGTGCCAAATTCCTCCAGGCAGGGCCAGGATATGGAGACTCAAGCTCCTGGTAACCCTGCCCCCCCACCCTGAGCTCTGTAACTGTGGCCTTGAAATTCAAATGCTCAGAGGTGAAGGTGTCTTGCTGTGAGCCTGCTAAGGCTCTGACTAGCTCCACCGCCATTACGCTGTGCCACATGTCTGTGTTATGTTCATGTCCTGTCTCCCAACTCCTGGTCCTTCTCTGGTCATAGCATCCCACTTCAGCTCCCCATTGGAGCTGAACTGGTTTCTCAAAATGTGACTTCTCCATTTTCTCGCCAGATAATCTATGAAAATTTTTGTTTGCTGGAAAAGTTTTTGTTTTCTAACTGACCATGTGGTTCTAAAATATGGGCAAAATAATATCATTTTGCCACTGGAATTGTAGAAAACTTACATAGCCAATTGAAAAAAAGAATTCTAAGCGCGCCCCAAAGCTTGTGAACAACTGTCTGTATGTCTGTTTGTCTGTTGGTAAAACATGTAAAAACTGGCATCATGGTTTCAAAATTACTTGCTTTTGAATACTATTTTAACTTAATTTAATTAAAGTCTTGTGTTAAACTGATCTCTGCAGCCTGTGGGTGGAGTCACAGTGAACAGCCTGGAGGCAATCTTGACTCTTATCACCAGAATCCAAGGCAAAAGAAAAAAAAACAAACAGGTTTTAAACCCAAACTGATCATGTTTGGGTACAAGCAAATGTGTCTAAGAAAAACTCCAAAAGGTTCAAATATGCAGCACGTGGTACAAGTACAACGATGTAAAACCAGTGTGTTATTCTTTATGTCCATCTATGCTAAAAGTCAAGTGTACATCTAATCCTGACAATTCTTTGGTATAGACTAAGGTTTTGCTTCTCCATTTTTCTCTCCTGTGCTCTCATAAACTCTTTAAGATCAAGGGACCAGAGTCATTTTGGAATGAGTGTACAAATATGGCTGCTAACCTTGATTTTTCTGACCCAGGATTGACATTTTGCTCTATAGGATGCAGGTTGACATGTGTGCTAGCTGTGTGGACTGTGGCGGTCCATGGCTACAGGAAGCTGCCTCCACAGTCTGCTCCCAAACTGCCTGGTTTCACTACTAGTGATTCCTTATTCTCCCTCTTGCATGGAAAACTGCTCAGGGAATCTAGGAGTCCTGTGAAGATTTTGACAGACCCAGAATGCTCCTTCCCTGGCTCTTCACCCCTTCCCCCCTCAAGATTAGAGTTGGGCTTATATCAGACCTATGATGACAGAAATGCAACTGAGACTTACTCCAAGGTTAAAAGCATCAGAGTTGTGTTTGGTGGCCACAGGGTTGCATTGGGGTAGCACTGGTGTCTTCCCCCTCCATTTCTCAGAAACTGTCATGGCTGCTGCAGAGAGCAGACTTGGTTGGCCTTTGGCCTGTTTGGATTTTGTGACTGGGAAGATGGTTAAAGGCCCAAGCCTTCTAAAATCTATTTAAAGTTGTCACCCTACTTAAACCAGTATGGCACCAGCCTACAAAAGCCAGAGTAAGCAACCAGGGAATACTGGGAGATTTCAAATGTCTTTAACCAGTCTGTGTAGAAATTTGCAGGCAACCCATCAGGAGGTGTGACAATCCAGTGGACTCTGAGAGATGCCACTAAAGCAATGCCCAGATCCAACCCATTTCTCCTGCCAGCCTCCATCGCACATGACTAATGAGGCCTGCTGATTTGGATGGAAGACACAACCACTTCAGATCTACTGAAGCTGAGACTTTTATATTGTCCTGACCCTTTGTCCTCTTGATTGTTATTCATTTGTGTTCTCTTCCACCTGCCAGTAAGGTTAAATGATATGATTTGATTTGATGGCACATGGATCTCATTCAGTCTGCTGTTCTCTTGAGTGTTACAGCAGAACTCTGGCAAGTATTTGTTGGTCAATTCTCAACAAGTTATAGGTAAGCTCTACTCCTATTGTTCTCCTGTTGCTCTAATTGGAAATAAAAAGGGCTTTTATTGCTAAGATTCCTTGGATTGCAGTTCAAAGCCAGCCCAGGCAGGAAAAAAAATATCCCTCTAAAACTCCATCTCCCAACTAACTAGCAAAGAGCCAGGCTGGAAGCTTGGTTCAAGAGAACCAGCCAAATGCTGAAAGTGGCACCATGGCTCAAGTGGTAGAGCACTAGCCTCGAGCAGAAGTGCTCAGGGACAGTGCCCAGGCCTTGAATTCAAACCCCATGGATGCCAACTGGGACAAGCTATCCAAGCAATGAGCACCTAGACCTTCAGAACGAGGTCAATCCTGACAATGAGGAACCATGGAGAGAAGAGGAGATGAAATCTCATCTTAAACGGAGTCAATTTAAACTTGCCTTTCCAAAATTAATCAGAGCCAAGAGATCAAGAGGAATAGTTGTTTGCCCACTTAATGTCCATGCCTTCCCATTTTCCCTCTGGTCAGAGACTTGCATTTTTGCCTTTGTTACTTGATATATACTTGATATATGCCTCTGACTGGTTACTCCCAAACAGTCCACTATCCCTAAACACTTCCTTTCCGCCCCCAGTCCAGTTATTCCTCCTTCCTTGTAATGGGCCACAATTGGGTTTATGTTCCAAAGGGAACTTTTCTGGCTTGTGCCCAAGGTGTGTTCTCCCATGTCGTTCATGTTAACTGGTCCTGTGAATTTGTCAGCCTTTTGCCTGATCTTTTCAAAAGTCTCTTTTAACAGGATAACATCCCTCACCCAGGACTCCACCTAGGAACTTGCAGTTCAAGGCCATCCTCTTACTACACTGCTCTGCCCAGCATAGAACTGGACCCTGAAGAGCCCAGCCCCAGTGACTCCTTGATGTGCCCAAGCTGCAGGAGGTAGCCAGAGGAGACCATGACACCCATTGGCCCTGATAACCATTCTCGTGGAAATGAGGACTTTTACCAACCAAACTATTAAACAAATATTTCTTGGACAGTACCAGGCCAAATGATGAATCAGGGACCCCTGACTACTTCGCCCCTTTACAGCAGGAAGTAGCTCCAGAAGAAACAACCTCTGCCCATACTCCTGGCCTGGTACCCCTCCTCTGTTATTAATCAACAACAGATGGGGGAATGTTAGCATTTCCCTAGCATCAGGTCCTCAGCTCCTCCCACTAGCCCCCAGATCCACCCATACCCAATGAGCCACTCCTAATCACTACCTACCTACTTCCCCTTTACCCCATAGAGAGAGAGAAGCCACCACCTGGATAAGGTAAAGATGCCATGTAGCTGCCTTTCCCGTGGGAACTATGGTCCCAGTAATAAACCTCCTTATGAACCTTCTTCTCCTATCTGTGATTATCTCTGCATGGTCCCTGGGGATAGCCTTTCAATAAGGCCTTCAATAGAAAATTTGGGGAACGATGGATAACTTAAGCAGAGAGATAGAAGTTCTAACAAAGAAATCAAGGAGAAATACTAGGGTCAAAAATGTTATAAAAAGAAGAAGGCATAATAGATATATTAATACACAGGGAATGCAAGCTTCATGGTATCTCAAAGCTGAAAAGCAAAGAAAAAACTAGTCTTATAAGAAAGAAAGTATATCTAAGAACTGTAGGGCAATTATAAAATGTAACAAAGTGGCAATGCCAAACATTGAAGGAGAAAAAAATTACAAAAGAAATATTTAAAATAACAATGACTAGGACTTGCCTAAAAGTATATCAGACACCAAAACATAGGTACCAAAAGCTTAGAGAAAATTAAATAAGATGCGGTATTGTATCTATGCTTAACAGATTCTAACTTTCAAATGTTAAAGATGGAGACAGAAGAAGATGGCTGAGGAACAGTAGAGCCCTACCTAAGCTCGCTCCAAGAACCTAGTTTTTCTTCTGCAGGAAAACTTCTAACCCAAAAGACATATCCCAAGCCAGATATAATAGTACAGAGCTTCAAGTTAGGAAGGAAAAAACAAGAGAGCAGATCCAAGAATCCAGATTTCAACCATAGGCGGCAGTGCCACCACCGGCCCGCCACTTACCCAGTGGAACCAAATCCACAGCCACCTACAGCTCACTCCGGCGACAAGGAGAGAAATCCGCCAGATGGCAGCAGACAAATGCAGTCCACAAACAGAGCTGGAAAGCGCTGGAGAACCAGAGGAAGTGTGAGGACTCCACAAAAGGCAGTCTCACTTGAGCTGCACCCACAGAATGCCATTCGGAAAGTAGCCCTTCCCCCCATACACCATAGTGAATCTCCATCTTTGTCCCTGGCATAGACAACCAGAGCAAACCGGAAATACAGCGTACCAGGGGAAAGTAAGGTCAAAGGGCCATCTTTGAAAAGGGCAAAGGTGCTAGAGTAGGAAGTCCCAGCTCCACCTAGGGGAAGGAGCACCACCCAGACAGGAGAAACTGCCTAGGGGTGAGCAGCCCTGCCAGCTGCCCTGCAGCACCAGTAAACACAAGAGGCCCACCTCCAGGCTGCCATCACTGCCGCTATTGCTGAGACAGCAACAGACTTGTTTCCCAGGCCAAACATTGTCTACCAGTGTCCGGGGGCTCCCAGCCTCTTCCCGCAAACCCCAATGAAGGACACAGCCAGCCCTGCCCAGGAGGGAGGAACTTCCCTACAGGCAGATCCACCCTCCCAGCCAGAGCCCACCGTGGCGCCCTTCAGCAGCCCAAAGTCCCACACCGAGGCTATGCCACAGGCAGTCCAGGAGTCACAGCGCAGGCTTGGCAGGTACAATTGGGGAGTTGCAGCCCAGGTGCCACAGGCAATTTGGGGGTCACAGACCCAGCACAACAGCCAATTTGGGAGTTGCAGCCCAGTCTTGGCAGACAATTCAGGAGTTGTAGCCCAGGTGCCACAGGCAATTCAGGAGTAGCAGCCCCTGGGCCATAGCCAATTCAGGAGTCACAGCCGGAGTGCCACAGGCAATTCTAGAGATGCTTCCTGGGTGCCACAGGCAATTTGAGAGTAGCAGCCCCTGCTCCACAGCTAATTCAGAAGTCATAGCCCTGCCTTTACAGGCAATTCAGGACTCACAGCCCTAGTGCCACAGGCAATTCCAGAGTTGCATCCTGGGTGCCACAAGCAATCGCAGCCCCTGCACTGTATGCAATTTGGGAGCTGTAGCCAGGCCTTGGCAGGCAATTAGGGAGTCGCAGCCCGGGTGCCACAGGCAATTCAGGAGGCACAGCCTGACCCTAGCAGGCAATTCCAGAGTCACAGCCCAGGTACCGCAGGCAATTCTGGAGGCAAAATCAGGGCCCTGCAGGAAGTTTGGGTGCCAAAGCTGGGGCTCAACAGGCAATTTAGGGGTGCCTACCCAGAGCTCCACAGGCAGTTCAGAGGTCCGAGTTGGGACTCCATGGGCAAGTTGGGGATCCCACCCAGGGCTCTGTCCACAGTTTGGGGGTCCTACCCAGGGCTCCTCAGGCAACTCAGTTTTCTCAGCTGGAGTACACCACCCAAGGTTGCCATCACAGGGGTTGCAGCCAGGGCCATCACAGGCAGCTCAGGGTTCTCAGCCGCAGTCTGCACCCACTGTCACCAGCCCAGAGATCCCAGTTGGGACGGCCACAGGCAGCAAAGGGATCACAGCCAAAGCCCACTGCCCACCTTCGGCAGCCCAGGGATCCCATCCAGGACCTAGTGCAGGCAGCTCAGGAGGCCCAGCCAGAACCCAACACCTGTCCTTGGCAGCGCAGAGGTACCAGCCAACCACCACAGGCTCCACTGCCTCGGAGGTAGAATGCTGCTACTGGCAATGCCTTGGGAGCAACCGACTGGTCCCCAGGCCGATCACAGTTCCCCAATTACTGAGGGCACCCAACTTCTACCCACAATCCTCAGAGAACCATAAAGTCAACACCACCCAGGACCACCAGAATCCGCTGAGCCCAGATAGCAGTAGGCAAAATAATAGGTATCAACCTGAGTGAATCAAAGGGGTTCCTAGAGTAATTGTATCTACCCAAAAAGAAAGAACAAAAAGATTGTAATGGTATACAATATAGCTACTGTATATGGGGCTCAGGGTTGGTTTTTGCTTCCAAAGTGTAATTTGTGGGGACACCAAATCTGATGCTATACCCCAAAATAGAGAGGGAACCTAGCTGTCTAGGTCTGTGTACCAGTAAGAATAGCACAACAGGACCTGAAAAGGTCTGATTCAGGTCCTAAACAGTGCCAAAGTGGGAAAGCAGACTAGTATTCCAAATCCAAATGGGCAGAAGAAACACAATAAGTATGGCAAGACAGGGAAACTCATCACACACTCAAAACAAACAGGAAACAGAGCATTCAATTGAAATTACAGAGGAGAGCCCACAAAATGCTCCACCAACTTGGCTAATAAAAATGATAAATGAAAAGTTTGAATCTCTTCAGACAAGTATCCTAGAGCATGAGGAGGCGAACCAAAGAATAATTCACTAACATGATGAATCCAATTGTAAGTTAATAGAGGACTTTATAGCCTCCACAAACAGAATGATACACAAAATCCAACAGAAAAAAAAAGAGTCCTAGGAAAAGATAACTACTCAGCTAAAAGAGAATAGAGACAGCACCCAGAACCAAATCAAAAAAGTAAGAAAGTCCATACATGACCTAAGAAAGAGATACAACAGAGACATGGAAGCCATCAAGAAAGATAAATCTGAAGGTAAGGAGATAGGAAACTAAATTGTAAGTTTAGGGAGCAGACTGAATGATACAGATCAAGTCTCAGGAATTGAGGACAGCCTAGACTTTATGGAGAAAGAAAAAAAAACAATACAAAATAAACTCAAACAGCAAGACAGATCACTTCAGGACCTTCAAGACAAAATCAAGAAGCTCAGTATAAGGCTAATAGCAATTGAAGAAAACCTAGAGAAATAAGTCAATGGAATAGGCAATTTATTTAACAGAATATAAGCTGAGAACTTTCCAAACATCCAGAAGGACAGGTCCATCCAGATAAAAGAAGCATTTACGACCCCATACAGACCAAACCAGAACAGGACTTCCCATCGACATATTGTAATCAAAACAGGAGCAATAGATGCCAAAGAAAGAATCCTTAAAACCTCTAGAGAAAAGAACAATCACATATAAAAGAAAACCAATAAGAATGACTCCAGATTTCTTAGTAGAGACCATGAAAGCATGGAGAGCCTGGAATGATGTTTGTCATATCCTCAAGAAAAATAACTTTCAACCAAGAATTCTGTACCCAGCTAAACTCTCATTCTTAGCTGAAGGTTAAATAAAAGTTTTCCATAGGAAGGAAAAATTGAACCAATATGTCTCCACAAAACCAGCCTTGTAGGATATCCTCAAAGATGTCTTCCACATCGAAAACAACCAAGACCACAATCCAGACAGGGAAAACATCCCAAACTAAAATTCCAGATTAGTAAAGCAAAAAGGAAAGACATGGCACATACAAAGATAGATACAATGAAAAGAGCAAGCAATCACCTCTCAATCCTAACTCTCAATATTAATGGACTTAACTCTCCAATTAAATGACATAGACTGACAAGCTAGATCAAAAAACAAGATCCATCTTTCTGCTGCTTCCAAGAGACTCACCTCGCCAGCAAAAGTGAAAATCTGGAATAAAATCTATCAAGCAGGACGGTTTCACAATCTTAGTATCACATAAAATTGACTTCAAACTAAAAACAGTAAAAAGAGACAAAGAAGGTTACTACATACAAATAAAGGAACCATCCTACAGGAAGACATAAACATCCTAAACATTTACACACCAAATATAGGAGCTCCCAACTTCATCTAAGAAACACTACTCACTCTAAAAACTCTAATAGACACAAACACATTGATTGTTGGAGACTTTAACACACCACTCTCACCTCTGGACAGATGAACACGCCAAAACTGAGCAAGGAAACCTCAGAATGAAACAACTGCATAGACCATCTAGAATTAACCGACATCTACAGAATATTCCATCCAACAGCACCAGAATATACATTCTTCTCAGCAGCATATGGAACATTCTCCAAAATAGATCACGTTAGGGCACAAAGCAAACCTGTACAAATTCAGAAACATTGAAATCATCCCTTGCATTCTCTCAGATAACAACAGAATAAAACTAGAGCTCAATGCCAAAGGCCACCAAAGAAAACTCCACAACTCATGGAGACTCAACAATATATTGTTGAACCACCAATGGATCACCGAGGAAATCAGAACAGAATTTCAAATGTTTATGGAATTAAAAGACGAACATACAAATTACCAGCTCCTCTGGTACACAGCAAAGGCAGTATTCAGAGGAAAATTTTATAGCCCTGAGTGCCCACATCAACAAATTGGAGAAATGTCAATTCAACAACTTAACAAAGCAACTCAGACTCCTTGAAAGAGAGCAACAAGCCAAACCCCAAGCCAATATACAGAAGCAAATATTTAAAATCAGAGCAGTATTAAATGACTTGGAATCCAGAAAAACCATAGAATCAACAAAAAAGAGTTGGTTCTTTGAAAAAATTAACAAGATAGACAAATCCCTAGCAAACCTGACCAAAAAACGTAGACAGAACACCCAAATAAACAAGATCAGAGATTAAACAGGTAACCACAGAAACAACAAAGATCCAGACTATAACAAGGGGCTATTTTGTAAACCTATATGCCCACAATTTTGAGAACCTGGAAGAAGTGGACAAATTCTAAGCAAAAATTTATATGCCCAAACTTAACCAAGAGGACATAAATCTACTGAACAGACCCATATCCAGCAATGAAATTGAAACTGCAATAAGTGATCAACCATCCAAAAAAAGCCCCAGTCCAGATGAAATCACAGTGGAATTCTACAACTGCTTTCTAAACAGAATTCACACCAACACTCCTCAAACTCTTCAATGAAATAGAGAATAAAAGCTTACTATCAGACGCATTCTCATAACGCTAATCCCAAAACCAGATAGGGACACCACAAGGAAAGAGAACTATAGACTCATCGCCTTGATGAACATCGATGCAAAGTTCCTCAATAAAATTCTGGCCAACAGACTTCAACAAGTCATCAAAAAAATCACACACCATGGTCAAACTAGATTCATCCCAAGGATGCAACGTTGGTTCAATATATGCAAGTCAGTTAATGTAATCCACCACATCAAATGGAGCAAGGTAAAGAATCCCATGGTTATATCCCTAGATGCGGAAAAGGCGTTCGATAAACTCCAGCAACCATTCATGACAAAAGCTCCAGAAAAACTGGGATTCCAGGCAACATTCCTGAATATAATAAAGGCAGGCTATAACAAACCAACAGCAAGCATTATTCTAAATGGTGAAAAGCTAAAGCCACTCCCTTTAAAATCAGTAGCCAGACAGGGATGTCAACTCTCTGCTCTCCTCTTCAACATAGTACTAGAATTCCTAGCCAGAGTAACTAGGCAAGAAGAAAATATAAAGGGGATCCAAATAGGAAAAGAAAAAGTTAAACTTTTTCTCTGCGCAGATGACATGATCCTATACCTAAAGAACCCCATAGACTCTACTCCCAAGCTGATCCAAAACTTTGGCCAAGTAGCGGGATATAAAATAAATGCTTAAAAATAAATGGCTTTTATATATGCTAACAACTTGAAGAGCGAGGCTGAAATCAGAAAAGCAACACGTTTTGCAATAGCCTCAAATAACATAAAATATCTAGGAATAACCTTAGCAAAAGAAGTGAAAGAACTCTATGATGAGAACTTTAAAAACATAAAAAAGGCAGTTAAGGGAGAACTAAGGAAATGGAAAAACCTCCCATGCTCCTGGATTGGGAGGATTAACATCGTGAAAATGCCTATATTACCAAAACCTATTTACAGATTCAATGCAATACCCATCAATATCCCAACATCATTCTTCAATGAAATAGAGGAAGCAATTCAGAAATTCATATGGACCAATAAAAAAACCCAAATAGCAAAAACAATCCTAAGTCAAAAGAACAGTGCAGGAGGAATATCAATACCAAACTTTAAATTGTACAACAAAGCTATAGAAATAAAAACAGCTTGGTACTGTCACAAGAACAGGCCTGAGAACAAATGGAACAGAACTGAAGACCCAGAAATGAACCCACAGACCTACGGCTACCTAATCTTTGACAAAGAAGCGAAAAATATAGGTTGAAACAAAGACAGCCTCTTCAACAAATAGTGCTGGCAAAACTGGGCCAAAACCTATAATAAACTAAAACTAGACCCCTATCTATCACCCTGCACAAAACTCAACTCCAAATGGATCAAAGACCTGGAAATAAAATCAGACACCCTGAAAACTCTACAAGAAGAAATAGGAGAAACTCTAGGATTCCTTGGCACTGGAAGAAACTTCCTCAACAAAGGCCCAGAAATGCAACAAATCAAAGAAAGGCTGGACAAGTGGGACTGTATCAAACTACAGAGCTTCTGCAGGGCAAAGGATATAGCTTCCAAGATAAATAGAAAGCCCACAGATTGGGAAAAGATCTTCACCAGCCATACAACAGACAAAGGCCTGATGTCTAAAATATAAACAGAACTCAAAAAGTCAAACTCCTCCAAAACAAACAATCAAAGAACAAACAGCCCTCTCAACAAATGGGCAAAAGACCTAAAAAGAGACTTCTCTGAAGAGGAAATGAGAATGGCCAAGAGTCACATGAAAAACTGCTCTACATTACTGGCCATAAAAGAAATGCACATCAAAAAAAACATTGAGATTCCACCTCATCCCAGTAAGAATGTCTATTATCAGGAAATCTAATAATAACAAATGCTGGAGAGGATGTGGCCAAACGGAACTCTACTATATTGCTGGTGGGAATGCAAACTTGTTCAGCCACTCTGGAAAACAGCGTGGAGTATCCTAAGAAGGCTAAACATAGAGCTCCCGTATGACACAGCAGCCCCACTTTTGGGCATCTACACAAAAGACTACAAGCAAAACCACACTAAAGCCACCAGCATGACTATGTTCATCGCAGCACAACTCATGGTTGCTAAAACATGAAACCAACCTAGATGCCCTTCAGTAGACGAGTGGATCAGGAAAATGTGGTACATATACACAATGGAATTTTATACCTCCATCAGAAAGAATGACACTGCCCCATTTGTAAGGAAATGGAAGCACTTGGAAAAAATCATACTAAGTGAAGTGACCCAGATCCACCGTATGGTGTCCCTCATAGGGAATAGCTAGTACAGAAATAGACTAGTCATGGTAGAAAGTCAAAATAACCCAATAGCTACACCCATATGACCACATAAGAAGATGCCAAGTGAAATGAACTCCATGTTATGGAAACAAGAGCTTTACCACTATTGTAATTATTCTCAACATGCCATGTGAACTCATAGTACTTTTTATTCTCTTTCTCCTTGTCTGTTTGTTTGACTAAGTGGTTTGACTAGTTTTTTTTCTCTAGTAGTACCTTCTTGTGGCTGCACCCTTGCTACCACTGTACTACCACCAAGTACCCTGGATATTGTCTGATATGGGTAATAGAACTCAGGAAGGGAGAGGGAATACCAAAATCGAGAGACAAAGACCAAAAAGACAAGCCATTCAAAAAGCAACACTTAGAAACCATTTGGTGTAAAACAACTGCACAACTCTTGGGGGATGTGGGGAAAGCGGAAGGGGAGGGGGGAAATGAGGGAGGAGGTGACAAGTAGAACAAGAAATGTATTCTGCCTTTCATATGAATCTGTTACCCCTCTGTAAAACACTTTGACAATAAAGAAAAAAAATGGAAAAAAATACCTAATGGAAACAAAACGTTAAAGATACAAAAATATTGAGGAATCCAAAGGAGAAAGTACTTTTATTATGGAGAAACAAATGTAAAATTTTCAGTAATATTCACACTGTGACATTCTCTTTTCATTCCTACTTCCCCTCAGAGTTCCACAATTGCATACATGTTTTATACAAAAACATATATCTATAATCTTCTGTGTCTGAGCATATAGTTGTTTGTTTTTTTCATCATTGAATGAAGATGTAAAAACAAAAACTCACTGAAAGCTCTTGAATTGTATATAGGTATTGGGATGGAAAATGTGATCGTAAGCAAATGGGTTGATCTAACTAAAATACCTTGGTAAAACCATCTTGAAAAATAAGCACAAACTAAAAATAATAAATGTCATAAATATGAATCAAGAGATGTTACTAGTGGGAGGTGAACACAAATAGCAAAAGTGAAAGAGTGTAAAAGAGAGAGACAGAAAATTGTCCCTTATTTTCTCCTCAGAAATAAAGTAAGAAAATACTGGAATGAAAAATTTAGTGTTAAGAAAAGAAAAAAAATTACCCATGCAGAATTCTGTATCCTGTGAAATTATACTTCAGGTATGAAGGAATATAAAAAAAATACATATTTTTTCAGAGATATAAAAGTTGATGGAATTTTTGCCAATAGGCTTACCTTATTAAACATAATGTAAAACAAATTTCTTAGAAAGAATGGAAATAATGTAGATCAGAAACAATAATCTAAATGTAAAAAAAAATTGAGAAGCAATCTGTTTATCTGTTCTTTTGGATCTATAATTTAATTTAGTCTTAGAAAACTAAATAGTAATTTAGGGCCATGAAATCATAGGAGGTGAGGTTGTGCTGGATTGTTCCACTGAGGCCCCAAGTGTGTGTGCATATGTGTGTGTTGCACACAGGTGTATGTTAAGAGAAGGTGATAACAAAAGAAATTACCATCTTTGTTTGGGAAAAACAGACAGCGTGATTGCTTTTGTTGCGGCCCCTTGTCTTAAACGTAGATGGTGTGGCAAGAACTGCCTGAGAACCTTTAACCGTGGCACATGGTATGGAGGAAGGTTGCCCTTCCTGGTTCTATGGCTATTGTCTGTCATGAGTTCAGAAAGGGCTTTTCACCTCCAGGGCCTGCTGCCTCCTCCCCCTTGAACCTTCAGTTTCCCACTCACATTGCCAGATTGTCTGTCTTCCGTGGGCGGGGGGGCGGGGGGGACGGGACGGGAAAGGCGGGGGGGGGGGGGGAACGGGACGGGAAAGGCGGGGGGGTGGGGGGGGAAGGGCTATTTTTTTTTTCATTATCTAGGTTCCCAATATGTTTACTCATAAAACAACCTGGGTGAGGGAGAGGAAATGAGCAGGGACAGTCTGGATGGGGAGCAGAAGTAGGTTAAAAATTTACTCATGTTTAGAGATACATTTGTGGTCACTTGTCCTAGGCTACAAATATAGGAGCCGGCCTGTAGCATCCCACACCCTCTAATTTAACCTTATACTCTCAGCTTGAGTGTTATCTCCAAATGAAATTAGTCTTCAATAAAAACCACTAGTAAAAGTTGTATCCTGAGTGGGTTGAGGATTCCACCAGGAATCTTCAAGAGTTAAATAAAAGCTGCTAACAGGAACAGCACTAAGCCATAGTAAATCTCAGAAATATCTTTTCATCGTGAGCCTATACAAGATATGATAATTTCCTAGAAACTGATTTGCTCAAATCTTTGCTGTTTTAAAAAATATATTTTGTTCTCTTTAAGTAGCTGTACAAAAGAGCTGCTATTTAACAAAGCAGTATATAAAAACAAACACCAATTTCTATCATTCACCCCTGTTAACATTCTCAACCATGCCCCAACCCACCCATTCCCTGGCATTTCTTAATTTCGTAGGTTATCCTGAATTCTTGAGTGCATTCTCCACTTCTCCAATTTACTGTCTATCTGCATCTTGCTCCATGACTTCACCTCCTTTTCAAGTTTATTTCCTGGTGTTCATTCTGTTGAATTTTGACCTTTCTTTTCTAAAAAAAATTACACTATTTGAGTATTTCCTTGAATCTACCCTGTTGTCATTAACACATGTGTATACTCTTGCATACAACCTAAGGTATTTACCTATTCATTTGTAAGAAAATTCTAGCTTCCATGTATAAAGGCAAACATGCAGCCTTTGTCTCGCTGGGCCTGACTTACTTCACTTAATGTCATTTCTTCTGAATCTTTCCATTTCTTCACAAATGATAGAATATCATTTTTGTAAAGAATAGTAAAATTCCATTGTGTGTACACACACACACACACACACACACACACACACACACACACACACACATTTTCTTGATCCATTCGTCCATTAAGGGACATCTGGACTGATTCCATACCTTGGCTAAGGTGAATAGTGCTACAATGAACATGATAGTGCTGTTTTAAATTGAAGAGGACTGAGTGGATTTTCCTCAGTGAGGATTTTATTTCATTGTGTCTGTAGTGTGCCAGGACATAAAGTGAAATATGAATCATGGTTCAGTTACAGTGCTCATTTAGAATTGGTAGAATTTGAAAGGAGATATGAATAAAGGAAAGGAATATACAAAATATTATCAGGTAACAGAAAACTCAAGTCCCTGAGATAAAAGTGATTGAATTGTTTGTGATGAGGCAGTGCCTATAGAGCAGGAAGTGGTTGATTATAGAAAGAGCCAGAACTTGCTTATATACTGTCCTTTGAATCCTGCAAGGGCTTTGACTTGATAGTATATTGAATGAACAGAAAGCACCCAGCAGGGGACTGACATACTGGCATCTATAAAGATGAAGGAGTCCCTGTGGCTGCTGTGTGGCAGAGACTGGAGGAGCTAATGGAGGAGCAGAAAGACCAATTAAGACATGACACATTGAAAGGAATCATGTTATCCAAAGTTCTTTCTACATACTTTACTCCCTCTAGAGCAGACAAATCATTTGAAAAACAGCTTTTTATTTTTTGCAAGTATCAGGGTTAAACTCTAAGCCTCAGGCTGGCTCAGCTTGTTTTAGGGGCTCTGCCACTTGTGCCAAGACTGTAGCTCTGCCTATCTTTTGAGTGTCATTTTGGAGACAGAGTCTGTTATATTTGTTGGTTTGGGGTTTGGATGTTGCTGTTGTTGTTGGTAATGCTTGAGATTGAACTTGGGGCAAGGAGCTTGCTATACAAGCATTCTACCACTTCAGCCCTGGTCCCCAATCTCTTTGCGTTTTAGCTGGATTTTCTGAAAGCATCCTATGGTATAGTTTGAATCACTGTTTCTGATTCATGACCAGTTGGGTTTTCAAGAATGGAACACTACATCCAGCTTGTTGGGGGGATAGAGTTCCACTGACTTTTCCCAGGGCAGTTCTATAACCATGATTCCCCCAATCTCTGCCTTCTACATAGGTACAATTACAGGCATGGGACATATTCAAACCTTCCTTTTCTTGGTAGGGAAAGTAAATCTGTTCAGATAGAGCATACTGGATTTTGTTGTTACACAACTATTAGGGTAAAATGTAGAAATTTTAGCAAGCTAAGACAAACAATGTTAAACACAGATTTTAATTTTTTATTAGCCTTTGATAAGGTACTAATACTCTATTAAATTGAGCCTATAATCCATATACATATATAATTACTATATATAAATATATATAAGTATTGGTATACAATACTTACAGTTGGATATATACAAATGATGAAAATATATATTATAGAGAATTTATAAATCTGAACACAAAGAGAGTTTTGAAAATCATGTAACCCTGAAGCATAAGGACTCAACCCTGGACACACCAACCCAAATTCTGTATGTCTGTTGATACTACAAATATATTTGCAGCCATTCCAGGAAAAAGTAATTCTTTGCTTGAGTTTTTTGATAATGTTTCCAGAACAGAGCGTTTGAAAGAAAGAAAGACTAATCAGGTGAGACTAAGTGAAAGGAAGAAATGGAAAGTAGCTATGTATTATTAGTGACTTCTGGAGAAAAGCATAATAATGTTCTGTTCTATTCCCAGATTCTATATACTTCTGATTACTTCCAAGAAATTGTTTTCTTTTTCTTAGTTTATGTCAATATATCTTTCTAGATATTCAAACCATAAATAGCCTTTTGTTCCAACATCTTCATGATCATGTCTACATCTGTACCCTTAGCTGTGTCTATTCCTCTATATTTACATATCTATCTATTACTTACCATGTGTACACCTTGCTAGATCTGTGCTTCCTTATTAGAATATTTCATCTAGCATGCAGGAGAATCTGGATTTATGCATACATCTTACCTATGGGTTCCTAAGCACAGAGTAGAAGGACTATTGCTTACCTAATAGAAAGGTTTTACATGTGTACTATAGGTATGTGATTCCAGGGCAAAGTCAAATAGTGTAATACTTTGGAAATGCAAAGTCAAAATGCAACAAAATAAACTCAAGGAAATTTTTACTAAAAAGGGGTGAGGTACAGTCAAAGGTAGGGGATAAATGAATGAAGAGGTAGGGAAAAATACAGTGCAGAGTTTAAGGGTTGGGAGGCATGAGTGAGCATATTGAAAGGTGTGACATTGATCAAGATACATTACTTTGTTAAATGGCAACTCCTTTGTAAAACTACTTAAAGGTAATGAAGATATGTGAAAGAGTATTGCACATACGCCAATAGGAAAAGTGATTAAAATACCCCCTGATAAATATACAACTTAAGTACAGTCTTGGACACTATCAATATTAT
Organism: Perognathus longimembris pacificus; assembly: GCF_023159225.1. Classification (NCBI taxonomy): domain Eukaryota; kingdom Metazoa; phylum Chordata; class Mammalia; order Rodentia; family Heteromyidae; genus Perognathus; species Perognathus longimembris. Next base: position 29,313,833 of record NC_063179.1, on the reverse strand, counting down.
GTGTGATTTTGGAGGAATGTGTTTAATTCTCTAGAGCTGGTCATTACAGTCTCTTTGTTTCTCAATTCATTAAATGTTCTCATTTCATATTCACAAAATTATTTTACTCTCAAGAATTTCTCACATTAAGGAAAGTAGGAAAAATCCCACTCTGAGAAGAGTGTACACTGTGTATCCTTCCTTTTATCAATGAGACAGCACCCATATCCTCAATTTACTTTGTTCCCAATTTTTCCCAATATAATATCCCTAGGTTTTAATTGACTTTATTTAATCTGAAAGAAACAAGAAGCATTGAATGTAATGGTATATTCATGAAAATCATTTTATCAAAAACTTCATGGCTGTACCTTGATTTAAGATTTCACTTTGAAATTTTTCAATATTATTAAGTTTTATTAACATAGAAATATTCAGGAGTCCAGGAATACTTACTCCCAGTCAATGAATAGGTTTGACTAGTGAGGGTATCTGCTGACATTCCAGTAGGTTGGTTTCTTCCTTACTTACATGTCCTTTCAATAGAATACTGACAGTAGCTATGAAGGGAATGGCAGAGCCTCACTAGCCAACTTCATTTCAGCTCACATAGATAAGACCAGAACTGCACCTTCTCTGCTGTTGGATCCAGAATGAACACAGCTTTTTCTATCCTGCCAAGGCTCACGATTATAAATCAGCTTTTCCTTAATGCAATACTAATTTATTCAGGAAGAGATTTCTCCATCTAACCTAGGAAGCAGAAAAACTCTCTATCATGACAACCATTTGCTTATGATCAGTAAGGTAGATTTACAGGTGAAATAAGTGAGGCTAACATGCTGTCCCTACCAATTCTAAATTAAATACCCATAAACCTGCTGTTGGGTCAAAAGGGAAAAGTGCTCTGGTATCTGAATATAACATGCTATTTTCAAATTCAGTCTTTGGAGGAACTGAGATTCATGGATTTGTTTCCCTGATCGGCGTTCTCTGCTAATATTTCAATGAAATGGAAAACAAAAGAAGCAAATAAAATCAGATTAATTGTGGAGCTCTTTTTTTCTCTTCTGCCTGAACATTACTAGCATGCAGTGGCTCCAACATCCTGAGTAATGAATTGTTACGCCCATAACGATATTTTACTGTCCTGACTGCTCCGAATTACCCTCCTACCACCATTCTACTTCCAGCTGCCTGTGAGCTTCCTGCAAGCTAACATACATACTGATAGGTTGGCTGCATGCCAAAGTCCCAGGGAGGGAGATTCTGCCAAGTTATCTCAGGCAAAGAATGCTTTGTGGGTGACACTGATGAGACAAAGCAAGATGCCATCTGTGATGTGGGTGAAAAGCCCATGCTTCACCGTCAGTGGAAAGTTGGCTTTTGTTGGCACTCAGTTGCCCTTAAATTTGGACTTGACTTGATGCTGCTGTTCTATTAGCTCTTAAAATTAAGGCACAAGGGCACTCTTGATTATGTTTCTACTTATTTTCAAACAGTTACCACCATCTAGCTGTTTTGGAAGAGGATAAGTCAGCACCAAACCTTGAATTTGAACTATGAAAACATTTGTGCTCTAATTGCTTGGGAACCTCAACCCTGGTGGTTGACTTTCTAGACCAGCTCATACAAACCCAACCCATTGTCTAGCTGGTAAATTAAATGAAAGGGAATCTAATGACAGTTTCAAGCATAAATGAGGGTTGTTTTGTTTTGTTTGTTTTTTCATAAAATTTGAAAGATAAAACCCTCTCTGTTCCCCTGAGGAGGTCATCTCAGCTGCAAAGTGAGGCATGCAGCCTGGGAATTCTCATCTCTCTCTCTCCACTGTTCTTACAAATATATCACTGTCCTTTCACTACTACATATTCTGTGACCCTGATTTCCCCTTACAAGTGCCCACTTTCTGGTGTTTCATTTTGCTGAACTTTGCCTTTGCCTTTTAAGGAATTAGACTAGTTCTTCCTTGAGTCTACCATATTTCAGCTAATGTATATGTATACATTTGCATAACATCCAACATATTTACTTACATGTTTATAAGATAGATCTAGCATCCACATGTAGAGGAAAACATTCATCCTTTGTCTCTCTGGACTTGTTCTTTATTACAGACTTTTCAGCACTATTTGTAAAAAAAAAAATGTGAACAGTATCCAGATTAAAATATTAATTTATTTCCAAACTTACAATTTTTCCTATATCTAGTTATACTATTTTAGTAACATTCTTTAAAATATGTTTAGAAAATATTAATCTGTAGAATAACACCAAGACCTAAGTACTTTCCGATGTTACATTTATGAGTTACCATAACAAGTAGATTAGAAAGCATCATCTATTCATAAAGGCTTCATACAATAAAATTCCAGGGTCCAATAGCAAGTCTGTTTTTTAGCCAAACTGGCTATCAAATGTTCTTCCATTCCCTTACATTCATTTAAGTAGAAATTTTCTACACATTTTAACCATAAAAGTGCTTGTTTTGACAAATTAATTGAGGAGTGAATTAAAAATTAATTATGAACAACCATTCTTTAATGTCTGAGTATCATAAAAAGAAAAAGCACACTTTATTTTAAAATATACTCAAAGACATGTATTAAGTACACTAATAGTCTGATTTTTCTCAGATATTAAGGAAACCACTAAAAGCTATATGATATAGAAATATACGGAGGATAGATTGCTATAATAATTGTATATTTCCTCTTCATCCTCCTCATTGTTTTGTGTTGGGAACTGAATTTGATAATATGTTTTTAGTTTCCTATGATGCTATTTACTTTTTGAAGTTATCCTTTAATTGACATAGTATCTGTGCATTGAGGTAGAATGTGATGTTTTGATAAATGTATTCAAATCATTGGACATATCATCTCATGTTTTTCATTTCTTTTTTTTTTTTTTGGCCAGTACTGGGCCTTGGACTCAGGGCCTGAGCACTGTCCCTGGCTTCTTCCTGCTCAAGGCTAGCACTCTGCCACTTGAGCCACAGCGCCCCTTCTGGCCGTTTTCTGTATATGTGGTGCTGGGGAATCGAACCTAGGGCCTCGTGTATCCGAGGCAGGCACTCTTGCCACTAGGCTATATCCCCAGCCCCATGTTTTTCATTTCTATTTTGAGAACATTCCACTTATTTTTGAAAATATATACCATAAGACTTCCACCATACAATGCAATAGAATACAAGTGCTTCTTCTTTATAATTAATTTTGTCTGCTTGCTGTTGCCAGTCCTAGGGCTTGAACTCAGGGACTGAACACTGTTTCTGGCTTCTTTTTGCTCAAGGCTAGCACTCTACCACTTGAGCTACAGTGCCACTTCCTGCTTTTTCTGTATATGTGGTGCTGAGGAATCAAACCCAGGCTTCATGCATGCTAGGCAAGCACTCTACCAAAAGACCACATTCCCAGCCCCTTTATAAGTAATTTTGTAGCTGCTGACCAATTTCTACCATAATTAGCCTTGTCCATCTCCTGGCTACCATAATTATTGTTTAGCCTTAAAGAAGAATGAAATTTTGTCATTTGTGGTAACATGAATGAACCTGGCAGATATTATTTCAAATGGAAAATATCCAGATGTAGAAAGGCGTGATCTCTGTGTTTTGTGAATCTGAAACAACAGATCTCATACAAATGTAAAGTAGAATCGTGGTGTCACCTGATTTTGATGGCAGAATATCTGTTTGATTTAACCCACAGTGTACCTGAAAGCATTTGGAGATTAAATTCCCCAGACTACAGATGCCTCTATGGAGAGATGCCAGTGCTTCCTAAGCTGAGCTCTCCTCAGTTCCTCTGAGTACCTAAGCAGCAATGGTGGTGTGAAGCATTGATTTACTGCCCCGCAAACACTTTCCTACAGGATAAGTTCCCTTTAGTTCACTGAAGGATGATTGACTAATCCTCCACCCCACACACAGACAAACTAGCCTCTCTTCAGCAATCTCTGTTTCACCACCTGAAGACAAATGAATTATTCATTACTGTCTGGATCTTATTCATATTCATTGTATTCTGCATAGTTTTGTTTGGAAAATAAACAAATCCTATAAACCAAACGTGTTAGTTCATGGGATATCTTTAAAATGATCAATTTAATTATTTGGATCTACATATTGAAAACTGTAAAAGAAGTCAAAGATTTTGGTTATTTTGATGAAAAAAGATGTGTTACAGAGCAAGAATCAAAGTTGGATTCAATATTGAAGCAATCTTCAGAGTAAAAAAATCCAGCCCATTTTTTGTTTTTTGTTTGTTTGTTTTCTAGATTCCACACAAACACAATACAATTGCATTTCATTTCTACACATACTTTGGTCACTGATACTACTTTACTCTGAAAATTTTTTGCTGTTCATTTGTTTATTTACTTATTTATTTTAAGGTAATTTTATATAAAGGTAATGTACAGAGGTGTTACAGTTATATATGTAGGATAGTGAGTCCATTTCTTTTCAAATGTGATATTCTCCACTAAACTACCTGCTATCTTCTGATAGGCAAAGTGCTCATTTTTTTAAATAAAAATCCTACAAGTGTATTTGCTATAATACTTCCTCATGGAAAACAACCTCTATTAGTAACAGTTAGCAACCCAGAATTCTTCCCTTTATTTTTTCAAGCAAAATTCACTTTATTAAGAGTTATAAATACTAAGAATTAAATAATAGAGACAGAACCATGTTTGAGCACAAGTAACACAGGAAATTATTGTAAAATCTTTTCTTGTAATTTGTTTCCTCACACTCTTCATCTTTCATCATCACTGTCCTAACAATTGTGCCAAACAATTTATCTACTTGCTCTCTCTCCATTTCAGTCTCTTTATACATTGTCTTTGCACCTGTAGGAGTTTCCAGATATTGAATCACAAATGTGTTAATTAATTCTGACACAGATTAATAAGAAAACATAAACCAAAGACTTGTAAGTAACTTGCCATTGTTCTACAGGTGGTAACTAGCTGGGTGTGAATTCAAACCCATGTTTGTCTCCTAACAAGGCCACTCACTTCCATTTCCTTAAGATCATTTACAGAAATCTCATCTAGTATTCTAGGTACCACATTTGGATGCCAGACTTATGACTTGAAGATGCAGTGAAACCTAAACTATGATACCCTATAGCAGAATATCCTAAAACTTATTAATAAACTATGCACAGATAGATGAACTTTTTTCTAAGATTTTTGTGTCTGTATTTTGATATGTGAAATATGGAGGTTTGCCTTCTGATTTCAATTTTATAATACAAATTTATTGCTATATAATATCAGTCCATTTGAAATCTGAATTTAGTTTGAATGTCCTTTATTCATTTCATCAGTTTTGTTTTTATTTCCATTCATCATCTTTAATGATACCTTAACTGTAAGGACTGCTTAGAACCCTCCATCTGGAGTTTTTCGATCTATTTCTGGGCTCTGCCATCTCCAAAACTTTTGTGCTCATTAATAGGCTTAATTTAATTGAATGTAAGAAAGTTGCACATTTTAAACGATAACTTTCACATGAGTTTTAGATTCTTAGCGATTAAAAGGAATACAGAGATTTCCCATCCATCTCCTGTCCCCACACATCCATGTTATATCAATAACTCTAGTAGATTGGTACTTTGTTACAATCTATGCAACTATATTTGATATAACATTATCACCCTAAATCTATAGCTAAATCAGGCTTCACTTTTGGTATATTCTTTACAGATAAGACAAATGTATAATGGAGAAATGGACACATTCATCATTACTGTATTATTGCCCTAAAAATGTTCTGTGCTCCACTTACACATTCTTCCTAACACTGCCAAATGCTGGAACTATGAATACATCATAGTATTAATTCCCATAAACTTTACCTTTCCCAGAATGCTGCATTGCTGAATTCACAGAGTGTCTTCTTTGACTTTCTATTGCACATTTAAGGATCTTCCATGTCTTTTCACACCTTCACGTCTCACTTCTTTTTGGTGCTGAATAAAAATATTCTAAAGGTGTATATCACTACTTATTTATCGATTAGCCTCCTGAAGGTTTTGTTGACTGCTTCCATATTTTAGAAATCATGAGTAAACCTTCTTTGAAGACCTATTGTTCAAGTTTTTGTGCCACCACTGGTTTTCTTCGGTTAAACTGCAAAACTCAAACTGGTAGGTTATGTGATAAGACTATGTTTAGTTTTATAAGAAACCAATAAATTATATATATAATATATTATAACTGAGCAATTTTCATTGTCATGAGCAATAAATGTGATTACTTTTTGCTCCTCATCCTTGCCAACATTTATTGCCATCCTTACCCTGTATTGTGGTTACAGTAATAAGATGAAAAGAGGTATTGTAATATGTTCTAAATGTGTTCCCCTAATGATGTAAGACATGGAATCTCTTTCTATATGCTTACTGACATCTGAACATCATCTTTCCTAAACTATTAAAGTCTTCAACTACTTTTATCCATGCGGTTAATTTTATTGCTGTTGGATTTTCAGAGATCTTCATATATTTTACTTGCATAGTTTCTTACAAGAAGTCAGATCCAAGTCTTGACTGTTCCTTTGCAAGAAAAGTAGTTAATTTGGGGTAAGGGAAGGTAGGCTCCTTTCATATTGTTTTAGGTTTCTTGTAATTTAAAAAAATGATGTACTGAGATGTAATATTTTATCTGCATTGGGAGATTTCCTCTTGGTTTCCGCTGAACTTGTTCTGGGGCATATTGTGTCTCTTGGAGTTGTAAAATTTGCCCATTCAATGTAATGTTTCCTTGATAGCCATAAATGGAAGTAAGTCTTTAGTATTTTGTTGATTAGGTCCAGAGAGAAGAAAAAATACATGTACAATCCTATAATTAGATCTCAATTTTTTAATGAAATTATTCCTTTTCCCCATCAGTTTCATAAATGTATTTTTCCCCGAAGGTACAAAAAGTTTCCCTAAGTTCCCACACTTAAACATACAGTAGGTATTTCCCTGCTAGGCTCTGATAATTTCCTACCAGAATATTCTCTGGTTAATATGTTTTTATTGAGGACAAGCTTTGTTAGGAAGAATAGAAAAACTTGGTATGTTTCAAAATAATTATTTATTCCCTCACTTTGCCAGAAATACAGACATGACTCTATTAGCTTGTTGTCTACTTTGAGGTGTTAGTTTTGCATTGTCTCCTCCTTTCTCTTACCTCAAAATGCAGTTGTTATCAGGCTGTTCAGCTGAAATTTCCAAGTTCTTTGAATACAGACGTAGAAGCAAGGAAATGGCATTTTCAAAACTATTTTTGATTCTAGTACCATGCTATATAGAGAATGTATTCAATTGAATGTTTTTTGAATGGAAAGCAGCACAAAGCCACATTGATATGCTTGGCTTTTTGCATGGAAGAGAAGAAGAGCTTTGTTAGTTCTTTGCTGATATCTCAAGACATGATCAAACAGATTCATGCAAATGACATGTTATTTCTGCAAGGCTCAGAATGAACATAGGACCCAGAATTTCCATAATTTTGAAAACAGTAGTTCAGTATAGATTACTGCATGGGATTTGAGAGGAGACACTGTGTACTATTAGCAGGATGCATGCACAAAGAGACCTATTAATAGCATGGCAGGTTGAACACAAGAGTTAGTGCTGTTGCTGCCTAAGTTCAAAGTTTCAAAGCATGACAACATCATTTCATTATTCTTTTGATTTTGCAAAAGAGAAGTGAAACCATATTCACATATGTGATTATAAAATACCTGAATGCAGCATGAGTACTCACATTATTTAGTTCTTCAAGTCACTATATTTTTGTGTGACCAAATACATGGAAATCAGGCATTATTTGAGGCAACACTCTACCACTAGGCCATGTGCCAGCCTTTTTTTTATCTACAGAAAGAAAGAAATATAGGTAGAATAATTTCAGTGAAACCAGGTAGAAAGAAATTAACGAGTTCTTTAGTTTTCACACCTCAGGGAAAATATATCACATTTATGATAACTTGAATTCAAAGAACAAATTATTTACTAAAATAATTTGCCTTACCTTTGTAATCAAGTTCACTTCAGTTCATTACATTTATGTCAAGAAAGAAATCTAACAGTACCTTATTACATGGTCAACATTTCTCCATTTAAAGCACCTATTTCTATACGCAGAATGAGTATTACCTCGTGCTTAAAAATAATTACAGGCAGGGCTGGGAATATGGCCTAGTGGCAAGAGTGCTTGCCTCATATACATGAAGCTCTGGGTTCGATTCCCCAGCACCACATATATAGAAAGTGGCCAGAAGTGGCGCTGGGGCTCAAGAGGTAGAGTGCTAGCTTTGAGCAAAAAGAAGCCAGGGACAGTGCTCAGGCCCTGAGTCCAACGCCCAGGACTGGCAAAAAAAAAAAAAAGAAAGAAAAAGAAAAAAAAGAAAATCAGTAGCTTTATAAAAAAAATAATTGAAGGCACGTAAAATCATCAGATATTTCTTACCAATAGGATATTTGCCAATCACATAAGTACCATTTGATTTTGGAAATTTCAAGATGCATTCACTTTAAAAAATCTCAGAGATGAGCCACTCTGAAGAAGATTTATAAGATACTGTTTAGGTTCACATATGGTTTTATTTTCTTCTTTTCATTTCAACTGAAGTAAGTACCATTAAGAAGAACACTTGGTGTGTTATTCAAGAATAATATCATGATTCATAAATTTAATGGACACTTGCAGTCCAAACATATTTTCAAGCAATTGGCTTTTACTGTTAATATTTTATCTAATTTTCCATTTTATAACTTTGGCAGAATATTTTTCCTTCCACTATACCACCTTTAGGCATACAGTATCTCCTATTGTTTAAGATCAGTTTCATGCTACAGATCCAATTGTCTCTGAAAGTCATCACAAAATGCTTGTTACTGTCTTCTACAATTTTGTGGCTAAGCTATTTCCCTTTTAATTTCAACAATTAGAAGATTTTATATGACACTCTTTAATTTATTGTTTCTGTCCTTGTTGGTGACAAAAAGATATCTATGTTCTCACTAATATTCTAATGGGACAATTTTACTTTAGCATGCTGTGTATAAGGGGTTTGGATCATGTTCAGTGTCTGTGTAAAACTGAAGGGATTGTGAATCTCTTCTTACCCACGTTTAATTACATCAGATAAACCTTTGAGACACTTCCTGAGAGTTCCTGGCTTCAGTTGTCACATATGCACAATTTAGTATAGCCATTTTTATGCAATAGACCAGCAAGCATATGGTGTAAGTTCTGATATGTTTCATACAAGAGGAGTATTCTTTTCAAAAAAAAACATATCACTTTATTTCCATCACAGTTATTCATGTCAAACTATTTCTTGCTACAGAACATTTATTAATTCATTCGTCAAGGAAACAGTTACTGAACAGATATTTCTACTTTAGGTCTTGTCTTTATGTCAACAGTTACACAAGTAAACTACAAGTGCTTTGCAGGATTTAGGATGTTGTGGACAAGCATAGTAACAAAGAAAAGAAACATAGTTATAAAACATCATTTATCTCATTTCAATATTTTTTTCTTTACAGAGCATAAAATAGTTGCACATAGATATAACTCTGAATTTTTTTCCATCTACCCACCCACACTCATCTTTCCTTATTTGTTTTAAATTTAATTTTATATTTTTATATCTTTTTGTTTTTATTGTCAAGGTGATGTACAGAGAGGTTACAGTTACATATGTAAGGTAGGAATACATTTCTTGTCGAACTTGTTACCTCCTCCTTCATTTTTCTCTCAACTTCCCTCCATAATGAGTTGTACAGTGGGTTTGCAACATATTGTAAGTATTGCTGTTGCATTGGTTCGCTTTTTGCCTTTCGTCTCTTCATTTTGATGTTCTCCTTCCCTTCCCTTCCCTAATTCAGATAAACATATATACAATACCCATGGTACCAAAACCAAATTCAGTGACAACAAGGGTTAAAACATAGGGAAGAAAAACAAAAGCAAAAGGCATAATTTCACATAATATGTTGAAAATAACAATAATGATAAACTACTTATTTCCATAACTTGGAGTTTATTTTGCTTAGCATCATCTTATGTGATCATATGCACATAGCTATTGAGCTATTGTGATCATCTGCTAGGAATATCCTAGACATATACTAATTATTGCCAATGAGGCCAAACATATAAAGTCTATGTTTCTTTGGGTCTGGCTCACTTAACTGCTATGATTTTTTTTCAACTCTTTTCATTTCCTTATGTGTGGGGCAATGTCATTCGTTCTGAAAGAAGCATAGAATTCCATTGTGTATTTCTTGATCCATTCATCTACTGAGCGGCATCTGTTGGTAAATAGTAGTGCAATGAACATAGTTGTGCTGGTAGCTTTAGTATAGCCTTGTTTGTGATCTTTTGGGTAAATGCCCAAAAGTGGGGTTACTGGATCATAGGAGAGTTCTATGTTTAGCCTTTTGAGGAACCTCTATACTGCTTTCCAGAGTGGTTGAACAAGTTTATATCCCCACCAACAATGTAGTACGATTCCCTTTTGGCCACTTCCCTACCAGCATCGTTGTTATTAGTTTTCTTGATAATGGTCATTCTTACTTGGGTAAGATGTGATCAAAATTTTTTTTTTTTTGGCCAGTCCTGGGCCTTGGACTCAGGGCCTGAGTACTGTCCCTGGCTTCTTCCCGCTCAAGGCTAGCACTCTGCCACTTGAGCCACAGCGCCACTTCTGGCCGTTTTCTGTATATGTGGTGCTGGGGAATCGAACCTAGGGCCTCCTGTATCCGAGGCAGGCACTCCTGCCACTAGGCTATATCCCCAGCCCTCAATGTTGTTTTGATTTGCATTTCTTTTATGGCCAGTAATGTTGAGCACATCTTCATGTGCCTCTTGGCCATTCTCTTTTCCGCTTTACAGAAGTCTCTCTTTAAGTCTTTAGCCCTGTCATATTTTGTAGCTTTGTAACCAAGGAAGTAGTTTCTTTCACGTGGGACTGAAGTACTTCTTTGAGTGAGAAATCAAAATTATAGATGCCTTACAAATCCCTTTCACTTCTCATCACTTTTGAAGTGCTGGCTTAATAAGAGAAGGAACTTGGCAACTCAACATTCTGAATTATTGTCAGTGATTCAGATTATATCAGGCTTATTTTCTCAAACATTTATGAATTTACTGTGGAAGAAGGGAAAAAAAGTTTTAACTTTTATAAACTAAGAGTATCAGTGTAAATAAAGCCAGCACACATCTCCTATGCAATAATTTCGGAAAGATTTTGCTGAAGAGCTTGATGACCTGAGATGGTTTTAGGGAAGCCATTATAACATTTTACTTAAACATGTAAATATGTATGGTATTTTTATAAACTAGTAATTTAACTGTTAGTTCAGTCAACCCAAAATGAGGGGAGACAGTTGTATTAGGAAGAAAGAACCTAAAACTGATAGTTACATGACAAAAGTTCTTATTTGCATTGATTCTCAAATTGAGAGAATGAGAATTTCATAATGCATAATAATAGAAAAATCCATTCCCATAAATCTAAAAATAGATGTAGTGCAGGGAGTGTTTTTTTATTGTTTGAAAATATGACTTCATTAATTCTGACTTCTAAAATTATATTTGCTGGCAAATATAGTATTTCAACTGTTTTGATTCAAAGGGAGAAAAAGAGTTCTCAAATGTGTGCATGGCATAATAGCTATCAAAACATTCACAGTAGGCTGTGAATATTATGGCCTCAAGCTCATTTATTTTCTCCAATTCCTAAAACAGAATCTGAGTTAAATGTGTGAAATCATCTGACTGTATCCAAATTTCATGCACCAATGCTTACATTCTTTACAATACAAAAACGTTCAGAGAAATGGACAGAATTAATAAAGCCAATTATGTTTAAATTAAATATAGTTTTTAGTCTTGAAATTGTATACTCATCCTCTGTAGTTTAGAAACAAAGAACAAGGGGCTGGTGATATGGCCTAGTGGCAAGAGTGTTTGCCTCCTATACATGAAGCCCTGGGTTCAATTCCCCCACACCACATATACAGAAAACGGCAGGAAGTGGTGCTGTGGCTCAAGTGGCAGAGTGCTAGCTAGCCTTGAGCAAAAAAAGAAGCCAGGGACAACGCTCAGGCCCTGAGTCCAAGCCCCAGGACTGGCCAAAATATAAAAATAAAAATAATTATATATATGTATATATATATATAATAGAAATAAAGAACAAGCTTAAAATTTTTACCCTATTCAAAGAAAATCTTTTCCTAGCTAATCCAACAACTTTCTGACTCTAAATGCAAATAGCTATGTCCAAGATGTTTCCTTCCTGGAACTCCAAAGCAATGTTTTGCAAAATCCCTGTGAGTTTTAGTGAGGGATCACAATAGAGTTGTACCTTGGTTGCAGTAATTCCAATCATACCTAACTGCCGTCTTGAGTTTTAAATGTCCCCAATATGTGCTTGTCAATATTTTAAAGTTAGTCTGAATCTTTGTGTTTACCCATACAATAAATGAGCATTTTTCTTATTAGTTGAATTTGTGAAACAAGGGAAAAGGAATAGAGAAGAAAAAAGAGATAAACTAAGGAACAAAAAATTGAATTATCTTTTCATCAAACCCATGTCTCACACACACACATTGATTTATTTGATATCCAATGAATAAGATATTTGCAGCACAAGAAAAGCTAGCTTGGCTTAAAACAAATACTGTTTTTTTTCTCTTGCATTCATTTTCTTACTGCTTTGTGCTGCTTAAACCACTAACGTTTTCCACAGCATTATCTAAGCCTCTCAATTCATTGGGAGAAAATTCTCTAGAGCTCAAAATTTGTTTAACACTTTTTTCTACGTTCTAACCATTTCATTCTCAAAATAGAAACTTCTTAAAGCCTGACAGAAATGCTCATAGTAGCATGAATATCATAGTCAGACATTTAAATGGAAAGAAAATGTATCCTTTACATTTCCAAAACTAACACATGCCAAATGACATCATACTATAATACAAAGCAAAATATTACTTGTAATAGCTTCAATTTTTATAGGATGATCATTATCAGGAAATTCTTTATTCACTGTATCAGGCAATTATCTACTATCTACCATCTTTCTATTAGGTAAGTATTGTAGTTCACATTTACCGGACAAGAAAACTTAAAGTTGGATAACAGTTACATGGCTCTAATTCTGATAAAAAAGAAAAGAAAAGAAAGTCTTACTTCAGTGCCAGGTTGAGATGTATCATCTTGTATCTCAGATATTCCACTTTTGCATGTTCTTTATTTTGGTGCATCTTAATGATAAATTTTTAATGAAGCAGCAGCCAGATTTATGAGAAGAATCACTGTAGTATAATTGTGGGTGAATCATAACATTAAGGACTAAGACAATTGTACAACTAACATCTTGGGGTCAGGGAAGGTGGGAGAAAAATGAAGGAGGGGATAACAATTATGATAAGAAATGTACTCACTATATATATGTAACTTTTCTGTATATCACCTTGACACTAAAATTTAATTAAAAATAAATCTAAATAAGAGAACATTCTGAATATGTGCAAAATAGAAACTAGATCTGTATTTTCTGAGCTCACTGTTGCAAATTCTAACAATAACTCACGTGTTGATACTACATCAATTTGCAGATTTTAACTGGTCTGGTTGATTTCTGATATCCTCTCACTACAAATTATCCAACTACTAGTGAGTGATTCTAAATGCTATAGGAACTTCTTTATGCTTGATTTAAACGATGTTTTGAGATATGTAAATTTTACTGCACTTTGTTTCTGGCCCATAAAATACGGTTACAATAGGCATACAAAGAAGATCTGTGGAGTCAAAAAAAAATACTTTTGCAGTAAACTCACTACCTTCCATGTATAACTGTAACCCCTCTCTACATCATTTTGACAATACAATTAAACTTTAAAAAGAGAAAAATGGCAAAAAAAAATCATACTTTACAAAATTATCTGTAGCTTTTGTCTATTTTAATAATCAGATAATCTTTAAAAGTCAATTTATTTTCTGATGTAGCTTCTGATGGAAGCTATAATTTGTTCACCAAGATTCACGTTATGAAAAGATGACTAAAAAGATCTTTAAGGCTCTACCCAAAACATATAGTTCTGACCAATACTTACATGGCCACAATTTCCTCAATACAAAATTTAACATTTTTGTCAGTTTTGCTCCTCAATCTGAACTACTTTAGATGAAATGTCATTAATCTTCTGAGTAAACATTCTGCCTATCATTTCAAAATATTTATTTTACCTTCTACATATGTATTAGTGATGTACTAGAACATCAACTCTACCAAAACACTAGTAAAAGTCCTATAATTTGGAGCCTGCCTACTCTTAACACTAACCCAAATACATCCCATAAATACCTGTAATTGCTTGGGCCCTTCCTCTGGTAAAATAGATATAATATTTCCACAAACAACAATAACAACAAAAGAGAAATTAAGATTATAAAGAGTCAAATATATTTAATGGAAAGACAAAATGTGAGTCACCATAAAATTACTTTATCCTGGGGAAGTTATGATTTCAGGTACAGAATATTAATTGTTGCAGTATTTTAACTAGTTTTCATTTTAAATCCAGTGCAAAAAAAAAAAACCCCACTATTAGAGCCAAACCCTTGCCCCCCTAAAGCAGAATGAAGACAATTAAATAGATTTAAAAAATTCTGAAAATTATTGTAATCTACTTGAAAACTATAATGCTTTTATTTTTCTGGAACCTATAAAGTATCCATCATTGGCCCTTGCAGCCATATGCTACTATCTAACTAAATATTTCCATCAAGAGATGGTTTCAAGTTTCCCTTCAAAAGCATAATAACTCAAGATAAGAGAATGTCTAATGCTTGAAATGAAAGTGGGCATCTTTGTTTTGCAAAACCTGTGTACTACAAAACACACAAAAAAGGTCATTTTAAAGAATATCATTACATTATTACCTTGTGATTCAAGTTTTTTATCAACAAGTGATATTGATATAACAACAAAAGACAAACCACAAAATATTTGCAAGTCATATCTCACTAAGGATTTGTATTTAGAATACAAAACTCAGCATTAAGGATACCATCTGACTAATGGGAAAATAACTTTTGATAAACAATTCACTAAAGAAGATTTAAGCACATAGTAAGATGCTCAGCATCACCAGACAACAGATTAACACAAATTAAAATAACATAGAGGCAAGCCACAGCTCTTATCTGCAATCCTAACTAATTGAGAAATAAAGAAATTTTGAGAAGCTCATGGAGAACCTGGTGAAGAAAAGAAAAGCCAGCTGTTGCACACCAATAACCCCAGCCACATAAGAAGTTTAAGTAGAAGCCTCACAGTCTAAGGCAGGTCCAGGCAAAAAGCTGGCAAAAATCTGAAAAATAACTAAAAAAAAAGAGAAAGAGTAAATGTGTGACTTAAGTGGTAGAGAACTTGCCTAAAAAGTGCAAGGCTTGAATTAAATTATTGTTTTAATAAAATAAACCAAATTAAAAAAATCATGTTACAGTGATATAATTCTACACAAAATTTAAATGATTGACCATGACCCATATTGATGAGAATGTACAACAGCTAGAACACTGCTGTAAAGCTGTAATGTAATGTAACAATTACTCTGTAAAAGAAAACTAATGCATTAAGATTTATAATATATGTATTATAATATAGTTGATTGCATATTTAATATAATAAATAAGTCATAGGTCATGTTTACCACAAGATTAGTTAGCTTAAGAGAAAGGAAAATGTATGTCCACACAAAGCTTTTTTATAGAAATAAATAAACCATTCTTAATTGTCAAAACCCCAAACTGAAAGCAACCCTAATGTCTATCAGCTGATGAGTTAGTAACCAAGCTGGGGTATACTGAACAATTGAGTTCTAGTTAACAATACAAATGAGCTTAATTAATGTTATATATTTTGAAAGAATGAACCTCCAAGTACTTATGCAGAGTAAAAGAAGCCAAACAAAGCATAGTACACATTGCAGGATTCCAATAGAAAATAGAAACTAACTTATACTAAAGAGAATACCTATCAGTTGCTTTATAGGCATGAAGGTCAAAAGCAAGGGAAAGTAAAGGGTCATAAAGGAACTGTTAAGAGGAACAGATAGTTCTGTTTCCTTTCTTGAGGAGCTTTCATACTGCTTTCCACAGTGGTTGAACAAGCTTACATTCCCACAACAGCGTATTCAGGTTCTCTTTTGGACACATCCATACCAGCATCTGTTATTATTTGTTGCCTTGATAATGTCCACTCTAACTGGGATGAAGTGGGATCTCCGAGTTATGATTTGCAATTCCTTTATGGCCAGAGTGTTGATCATTTCTTCATGTATCTATTGTCCATTTTTAATTATCCTTCTGAGAAGTGTCTTTTTAAGACATCTCTTTCTGTGAGATCTCTTATTAATTCATTAACCCACTTATTAATTGGGTTGTTAGTTCTTTAAGAATTTAAGGTTTTATGCTCTTTCTATATATATTCGGACTATTAGGTCCTTTCTGATGTATAGTTGATGTATATGTATGTCTGATATATATGGTCTTTGAGCCATTTTGAATCAATGCTGGTATAAGATAATATAAGTATCTAGTTTCAGTTTTTCATATGTGCGTATCCAGTCTGCCCTGAACCATTTGTTGAAGAAAGTTTTCCTTTCTGCTTATGATTTTGCGTATCTTATTTAATATTAGATAAGTAAAAGTCTTTGGGTTTATTACTGGATCTTCTATTCGGTTCCATAATTCCTTAGAAAATCAAAGTCAAATCTAATAAGATATGCACCACAGAGGAGAAAGATTGCGCTGACAGAATAGGGTGGCACGCCGAATCGCTCCAACTGAATAGCAAGCTGGGAACTCCAACACCCAACACCCCATCAAGAACCCAGCAAAACCAGCAGCCAGAAGCAGTGGAGAAATGCAGGAAAACAAAAAGGAGCAAAAAAGAAGAACCGAAAACCTACACGGAGCCGGAGAATCTCCAGGGCACCCTCCCCCCACCAGCCGACCCTGGCCCAAACAGGGCCAGGCTGGGAAAGGGGAACCCGGCGATCGGCAGACAGGCTGCCAGGAGTGCAGAATTCAGATAGCGGGAGACCCCACGGACACAAGGCAGGGTGCAGACCAAGACACACACTGGCAGCGACGAGAAGTTCGGGTTCACACCGGATTTGGACAAGGGAACCCAGCGTGGCAGAAAGAGGGAACCGGGGAAGCCACCACGACACTTCACCAACCCCTGAAGGGCTAACGGGTGCACGGGACACACACACAAAGCAGCAACTGTGAGTCCCCCATTATCCCCTCCCCCAACGGGAGACCAGCTATCAGAGACCCAAGCACTACAAAGAAGCTAGATCTCCCTCCCTCCCCCTCCCCACCCCGAGGGAACAAAGAACCCCCAAATCAGGCGGGGAGCTCCCATCAGGTGCTGGGAAGTCAGTTTAGCAGGGGAAGGGCAGAGCAGCCCCAAGGCCCCACAGATTCCTGAACTGGCAGAACCGGCCCCGCCCCCTTCCCAACAGGGGCCGGGGGATGGCAGGCAGTGCAAGCCCCACCCGAGGTGCATGGACCTGGCAGACTCTTACAACTAAAATCACAGGTGCTGGAGGGCAATACCAGCCCAGCAGGGTCACCTGAGCCTGATCACATCCCCCCCTCACAGCGGAGGTGAGGTCTGAGGGTGCCAACCCACACCTGGACAGTCGATCCCACTGGGCCCCACACATACCGCCCCCACCAACGGACTCCCGGGAGGGCGCAAGCACAACCCAACAACCCAGGGCTCGCTCTGGGAGGCATATCCCGCTAAAGTGCCTGTTGCAGCGGACGCACAGCGCACAGGAGGGCGGGGCCCCCAGTGACAGCACCCGCTCTGGTAGGCGACCCTGCACTAGTGGGCGGGGCCACAGCAACAGCACCTGCTGCTGTAGACACGCATACACAGAAGGGAGGGAAGACCTACACAGATCTCCAGATGCGCAAATCACAAAGAAACATAACTCAGTTCATCAAAGGGCAAGCCAACTCGTCAGCTCCAAGAAGCAGCATGACTGAAGAGGAGATGGAGACTAAAAAAGCAAATGAGGCCATGTTAACAGGAATGATCGAAAGCGTCAGAAATGAAATCAGAAAACAATTCCAGGAGTTTAGAGCAGAAATCTGGAAGGACACCCAGGAAGCCAAGAAAGAAATGGAAAAAAAAATGGATACAATGCAAGCCTCCTTTAAAGAAAATCTCCACATCCTGAGAATAGAAATGCATGAAAAAATAGATTTAAAATACAACTCTTTAAAGGAAGAAATTTCCACGATCAGAGCTGATATGACAACCATAAATAGCTCTCTGACATCCATAAACTCCGCAATTGAAACCATAACACAAAGAGTTGACCATATAGAATCCAGAATCTCTCGCCTGAACGATGAAGCAGCTGACAACAACCAGAAAATGACCACACTCCAAGAAAGGTGAAGCTTCAGGGCAGACTAATCCAGGAACTAATGGACAAAGACAAGAGATATAATCTCTTCATAATTGGAATAGAAGAAGGAGCCGAATACCAGAACAGAGGGCTAAATCATGTTCTCAATAAAGTTATTGCAGAAAACTTCCCCAATCTCACAGGGGACCCCATCCACGTAACCGAAGCCTATAGGACACCTGGCAGGCCAGACCCCAGAAAAGGCACCCGAAGGCACATAATATTCAAGACTACCCCACCCAACAGAGATTGTAAAAGACACACAGACAGAATCAGAAAGAAACTTCAATAGCCAAAGTCCAGAAGAAAGACCAGCTCACTAAAGACAAGAAAAAAAAGAGGAAAAAACAGCCCAACAAGAAAATGGAAGGAGAAAAAACACCCTTATCCTTGATCTCTTTAAATATAAATGGTTTAAACTCTCCGATAAAGAGGAACAGACTGGCAGAATGGATTTGCAAACAAAAAGTTGACATCTGCTGTCTACAAGAGATCCACCTTACAGCAAGGGACAAAAACAGGCTTCGAATGAAAGGATGGAGAAAGATCTACCAAGCAAATGCACCCACCAAAATGGCAGGTGTAGCCATTCTGATCTCAGACAAGCTGGACTTCTCATTAAAGTCAACTCAAAAAGACAAAGAAGGACACTACAGATTAATACAAGGAAAAATCCAGAATCAAGAAATCATGGTGATAAATGTATACTCACCGAACAAAAGAGGCCCTACATATGTCAAGCAAATTCTCACAGAATTACAGAGCAAGATAGACGCAAACACAATCATAGTGGGTGACTTTAATACTCCTCTCTCTCCAAGAGACAGATCCAACACCCAGAGGATTCAAGGGAGCTGAGGACCTAAATAACACCATTTCCCAAATGGATCTAACAGACCTATATAGAACCTTCCACCCTACAGAGATCCAATACACCTTCTTTTCAGCAGCCCATGGATCATATTCCAAAATAGACCACGTCATAGCCCACACAAAGAACCTCAGCAAATACAAAAGTATTGACGTCATCCCATGTATTATATCTGATCACAGTGGATTAAAGGTAACCCTCAACAACAAAGGATACCACAGAGGCTATACACACTCTTGGAGGCTAAACCCCATGCTGCTATCCAACACTTGGGCCACAGACCAAATTAAAGATGAAATCAACGAATTCATAAGCCACAATGGCAAAGAAAACACATCACAAAGAAACCTATGGGACACAGCTAAGGCAGTACTGAGGGGCAAGATCATTGCACTCAGCACCCACATTAAAAGAATGGAAGCAGAGCAGGTGAATAACCTCACGATGAAACTAAAACAACTGGAGAAACAAGAAATGACAGAATCTAAAACGACTAGGAGGGGATTGATCAAAAAGATTAAAGAAGAGATAAATCTGATTGAAAATAGAAAGACCATTCAACAAATAAGACTAAAAGCTGGTTCTTTGAGAAAATAAACAAAATTGCAGACCCCTTGCAAGACTTACAAAAAAAAAGAAGAGAAGAGACTCATATACGTAAAATCAGGGACTCCACCGGAAAAATTACAAGTACACATGATATTCAAACAATCATAAGGAGCTATTTCCAAAACCTCTACTCAGCAAAAAACAATAATTTTACAGAAATGGATCAATTCTTAGAGAAGTACAAACTGCCCAAACTGAACCAAGAAGAAATAAATCAACTAAATAAACCAATAACTTAAGATGAGATACAGGAGGTAATCAAGAACTTCCCTACTAAGAAAAGCCCAGGCCCAGATGGATTCACCAACGAATTCTACAAAACCTTTAGTGAGGAGCTAATACCAATACTCCTCAAACTCTTCCGTGAAATAGAAACAGAGGGAGAAATCCCAAACTCATTCTACGAAGCTAATATCATACTCTTTCCCAAACTAGGCAAAGACCCAACAAAAAAAGAGAACTATAGACCAATATCACTAATGAACACAGACGCAAAGCTCCTCAATAAAATATTAGATAACAGGATCCAGAAACTGATCAAGAAAATTATACATCATGACCAAGTAGGCTTTATTCCTCAGTCACAACGATGGTTCAACATCCGTAAATCAATCAACGTAATTCACCACATAAACAGATCTAAAATTAAGAATTACATTGTTATCTCAGTCGATGCCCAAAAAGCCTTTGACAGAATACAACATCCATACCTATTAAAAGCTTTGGAGAGAACAGGAATAGATGGAACATTCCTCAAAACAATAAAAGCCATATACAACAGACCAAGTGCTAATATCATCTTAAATGGAGAGAAACTTTAATCATTCCCCCTAAACTCAGGAACAAGACAAGGATGCCCACTCTCCCCACTTCTGTTCAACATAGTGCTGGAATCCCTAGCCATAGCAATAAGGCAAGAGGAGGACATCAAACGGATCCACATCGGCAAGGAAGAAATCAGGTTATCCCTATTCGCAGATGACATGATCTTATATCTGAAGGACCCAAAAAACTCAGTACCCAAACTCCTACACCTAATAAAACAATTTGGCAAAGTAGCAGGATACAAAATCAATCCACAAAACTCAGCAGCTTTTCTGTACACCAGCAATAGACAAACAGAAAAGGAAATTATGGAAACAATTCCATTTACAGTAGCCAAAAAAAGAATAAAGTACCTAGGGATCAACATAACCAAGGACGTGACGGACCTATTCAATGAAAACTACAAAAATCTAATAAGGGAAATCAAAGAAGACACAAGGAGATGGAAAGACCTCCCATGCTCATGGGTAGGCAGAATCAATATAGTGAAAATGGTCATATTGCCTAAATTGTTATACAAATTCAATGCAATACCTATCAAAATCCCAGCCACATTCTTCACTGAAATAGAGAAAACAATCCATAAATTCATATGGAACAGCAAAAAACCTAGAATAGCCAAAGCAATTCTAGGCAAAAAAAGCAGTGCAGGAGGTATCACAATACCAGACTTCAAGCTCTACTACAAGGCCATCATAACAAAAACAGCATGGTATTGGTAGAAAAACAGATCAGAAGACCAATGGATTAGAATTGAAGACCCAGAAATAAAACCGCACTCTTACAGCCAACTGATATTCGACAAAGGAGCTAAAGACATACAATGGAATAAACATAGCCTCTTCAACTACTGGTGCTGGGAGAACTGGGCAGCCATATGCAGAAAACTCAAAGTAGACCCAAGCCTATCACCATGCACCAAGATCAACTCAAAATGGATCAAGGACCTCAATATCAGACCTGAATCCTTGAAACTACTGAAATACAGAATAGGCAAGACACTAGAACTTATAGGCACAGGAAGGAACTTCCTGAATAGTGTCCCAGGGGCACAACAAATAGGGGAAAGACTTGACAAATGGGACTACTACAAATTAAAAAGTTTCTGCACACCTAAGGTCATAGCCACCAAAATAGAAAGACAGCCAACGATATGGGAAAGGATATTTACCAACACAGCAACTGACAATGGCCTGATATCTGTCATCTACAGAGAACTTAAAAAACTAAGCCCCTCCAAGCCCAATAAACTTATTAGGAAATGGGCAAATGAGCTAAAGAGAGACTTCACAAGAGAAGATATAAAAATGGCAAAGAAACACATGAGGAAATGCTCAACATCCCTGGTAGTAAAGGAAATGCAAATAAAAACAACCCTGAGATACCACCTCACCCCAGTTAGAATGGCCTATACTCTGAACTCAGGAAACAACAAATGCTGGAGGGGCTGTGGGGAAAGAGGAACCCTTCTCCATTGTTGGTGGGAGTGCAAATTAGTACAAACACTTTGGAGAACAGTATGGAGGTTTCTCAAAAAACTCAATATAGACCTATCCTATGACCCAGCCATACCACTCCTAGGCATCTATCTTAAACAGCAAAACCCAAGATATCAAAAAGACATTTGTACTTCCATGTTTATCGAGGCACAATTCACAATAGCCAAAATATGGAAACAACCCAGATGCCCCTCCACAGACGAATGGATCAAAAAAATATGGTACCTATTCACAATGGAATACTACATAGCGATTAAGAATGGTGAAATATTGTTATTCGCAGGGAAATGGTCAGAACTCGAACAAATAATGTTGAGTGAGACAAGCCTAGAACACAGAAAACAAAGGGGCATGATCTCCCTGATATATGACTGTTAACAAAGGGAGACGGAGAGACAGTAGAGACCAAGTCTGTGAATACTGTATATGTTCTTGATACATTGTATATTGCATATATGTCTACATGACCTAGACAAGGGATAGAAAAACAGGACGTAAGATATCACAAGAAATGTACACACTGCCCTACTATGTAACTGTACCCTTTTTGCACAACACCTTGTAAAAAAATTTATGTTCAATTAATAAATAAAAAAATAAAAAGATATGCAGCAGGTAACTCGTTCTTTCAAGGAGATAGAGAGACCAGGGGAGAGGGATATACAAATAAAGAGTAGAAGTGGGGAAATTCAGTTAATAACTCAATGCATATATTACAAAATTAAGAAAAAAATAAGGGACTGGATGGGCCGGGGGAGGTGGGTAAGAATGTTGAAAGCTATGGCACTGATCAAATGCATTGTATTCATAAACTACGTTGTTAAATGGCCAAAAAAAAAATAATCAACTATACTTATGCTCATTGATTTTTGAATAATTGGAAATAAAAACTGAATAAATGGTAAAAAAAGACTAATGTTTTCATCATTTTGATTGCAATGATGGTTTCATATACATGTGCATATGCATTCACATACACAAATATTTTTGTTTCAGTTATGTGCATTTTATTACACATAGACTATAACTTTGCCTAAGAAATCAAAGACAAAAAGACCATGTCTCATGAAAGGAAAAAGAGGCTTAAAAATGGCTTAAAATTTATCCAAAGGCTATAATAATAACAAACTCCTTTTTGATGGAGCTAAGGAACTAGGTTTCTGGGTTCTTTTCATAGTAACCTGATGATACACAAATTCTGCACGTTAGCTCTTGTAGGGGAAAAATGGCTACTTATTTAAGCAACTGTTAGTTTATTTTTTGCTATATGCAGCTGCAGAAAACACTGCGTAATAAAATAAAGTTAAGAAATAATGGATGTAACTAAGATAAAAATTGACATGAAAATCTATTTGTTTCAGAAATGTAGTCTGTTATACAAAAACAAATTGCAAAGTAAAGGTAGCAAAACACTACAAGAATACAAATGATATGGCCCAAAGAGAATTAGTAGATATATTCTGAGATAGCTCAGTCCCACTGAAAATTATAAGTATATGGCTTCAACAGGTGATAAATGATAAGGAACTATAATTAGAACAGTTGTAACCAGATAGGATATAGAAGAGAAGAGGGTGGCAAGAGAGTGAAATGCACTCAGCTATTATCCAGAATCTAGCCACTAAAGCAAAGTTCTGCATTAAACTGATAGTAGTATGGTTAGTAAGCTGGAGTACAGATGTAAAAAGAATGCAAGAAACTGAAAGCCTCTATGAACTTAAGAAGTCAGAAGATTGAGTCCAAGAAAATGTCAGGTCTCATAAGTGACAACTGAGGGCAGACATTCATTCTTTCAAGAGAAACAACACAAAATAGCTGTGCCATGATAACCTTATATAAGAGCAGAACGTATCTAAAATGCTTACTAAATTTTGAATATGGGTTGGGTATAATGATATATTAGAAATAAAATTGTGTAACACACATCTTGAGAATATAGAATAAAAAAGGAAAATATAATGATCATGTAATTGTTTCAGTTGTCTTTTTCACTATTATCTTCTAGTAGGTGTACAATGGACTTGCCATTCAGCAGTGTGATTAAAATTCACCTTAATCATTGTCATTCCTTTCATTATTATCCCCATCCTTTTTAACTTTACCTCTTCCCTCAATTTTATTACTTTTGTGCAATATACATTGAATTTTATAACAGCATTCTCTCACTCTTTCTCTCTTCATTCATCTACTCTCCCTTTGATCCCAACATCTTTTTGAGTACCTATTCCCTGGTGTTTATTATGTTGGACCATGAGTTAGACTTTCTAAGGAATTTACATTGAGTTCTCCCCTGAATCTACCATATTTCAGTTAATATGCTTTTATACATTTGAATACTACCACAAAGTATTTACATATATTTATAAATTAATTCCATGTCACACATATGAGAGAAAATATTCATCCTTTATCTTTTTGTGCATGATTGACTTTACCTAGCAGGATATTTTCCAGGCCTTTTCATTTCTTTGCAGATAATGTAATATTCTTTCTAATGACTGAGTGAAATCTTGTTGAATATCTACTTATCTATACCACATTTTCTTGATCTATTTGTGCATTGAGGGCATTTAGTTTGTTTCCATATTTTGGCTATGGTGACTAGTGCTGCAATGAATATGATTGTGCCTTTTCATATAACAATATAACAATCTGAATTTGTACAATTCAGATTTTAATGAGAAATTTTTTAGAAGCTGTTTATCCAGATAGGTGCTGATGGCTCATGCCTGTAATTGTAGCTACTCAAGAGGTTGAGATCTAAACATTTCAATTGGAAGCAAACCTGCTGCAGGAAAGACTCTTATCTCCAAGTAACTATTCTCAAAAGCTAGTAGTGGAGTTCTGCCCAAGTGACAGAGCACAAAAGCTCAATGACAGTGTCCAGACACTGGCACACACACACACACACACACACACACACACACACACTAAAAAAGTTACTAATCTCTTTCTTACAATATGATTGATTGACAGTTTTAAATGTAGCTATTTTGTAGTGTGTACAAAAATTTGACAAAAACTATTTTAGGCTGTTTTACCTATTTAAAAATACTGTGTGACTATAAATTAATCTGGATAAATGACAGTGTAACTTAACATATAAATATTCAAATTATAATTATAACTTGAATTATCATAGTATATTGGAGAAACCATTTTTCCCTATAAGATCAGGATTAATATGGTAGTTATAAGAAGTTCAGGAGATGAATCATAATATCAAGTATACTATGTCTTAGAATTTTTAATTAATTAATGACCTCTGTTTTTGTAAGAATTGAAATTTCAGACAAGTAAATCAATATAACTCCTCTAGACCTCAAATCATGACTTCCCCCACCCAAAACAGTTTCAAACCAGATCACATATGCTGTGCTAAAAGCTACTGATGTAGACCTAATGTTATTTTCTTTAAATACAAATGCTGACACAGGTAATCTGCCATTTTTCTTTTAGTACTCATGGCTATAATGAGCTATCTAAAATTGATTTCAAATATTGTTTCCTTTAAAATGGAATCAAGACCTCACCTAAAACCACTTGAGAAGCAATGTAACTGCAGAGAATTTTAGTGTTTAACGATTTTTCCACCCACACTTAATTTGATGCAGCATTTTAAAAGAAACTCACTTTCATGAAGTCTTTCCACGGTGTTCAGAAAGTTTTGGAACAATTTTTATTTATGTTCCATAGTTTTATAGAATATAAATTACTGTTTAAATTACTATAATTGAACAATAGGTGAAACTGACATCAATGTATTACACACGGTGTATCACACACAAACCCAGGACACACACACACACACACACACACACCTTAAGTTTAGTTACCATTAAGTATGTCTTTGGAGATTTACAGTAATATTGAACATTCCTCCTGGAGTGGAAAACTTTCCATAGTATGAGTTAGTATACCATAGAGGAGAAGTTAGAAATCTTTCTGATCAACCTTTCAGTTAAGATGCGAGCATGTTAAGCAGGAGATGAATGACCCAGATTCTGTTGGCAAGCCTGGGCCCAGGAATTGATTTCATAACAGGAGTAGTGTAACAGCTTCTCCCCATGGAAGAAACAGTTACAAAATTCTGATATCAGATTATTAGGCATCAACATCAGCCAGCCATTGCTCCAAGATACCCGACTGCACGGACTATGAAAAATGCCACTTTGCAGCCATACAACTGATATAGCCCATATTTACTTAGCTACCTGGACTTTTTGGTAAGGTCCATTCAAGTTCCTTTTTGGGTCAGTTCCTTGAAGACAGAGTGCAGTGCAATTCTTTGTATCGCCAGGCCACAGGGTCTTAAGGTCTGGATTGGGTATTCATGCAATGTTCATAAGATGTCTTTTTAGGTGTAATGGAGTTACATAAGTGGGGTTCATGCTCATGAATCTGGTGCTGTTTCAATATCTCAGCTTCCCAAATGTTGGGGCAAACCTGGCTCAAAGTCTGCTGATATGGCTTTCCTGGAGATACCGTGAGCTATCTTACATCCTAGGTGAGTAATTTTCCTCTTTCAAGTAGCTAGAAAATGTTCTATCATAGGAAATTCACAATCCTGCCCAACACTGTAGGTGAGTATGTAAAGCAGCAAGGGTTGAAGTCTAATAGTTTACTGTGTCAGAAAGATCTGCCTGTTTTCTAGTAGAAAGGAGAGACAAATGAGTTAGTAATTTATGTATTTATTGGTTGAAGAAATTTTACTCTTTCTGGCCATTATTTCTTATGATTCCAAGAAATAAATAGAGGAGCTCTTGTAATTCAATTGTCAAAATCTTCAAAATCTTGCAGTCTTTGGAAGATATAAGTGTCTATAAGAACAAAATACTTTGAGGTTCCTTTATTTGTTAACAATGCTGGAAATGGAAAAGTTATGAACAGAAAATGTCCTTACTTTGGCGACTCTCCCTTAAACCCATACTGTTCAAATTTTCAGTAGTGACCTTCAATGATACTAACTCTTTTTTTTTTTTTTTTTTGGCCAGTCCTGGGCCTTGGACTCAGGGCCAGAGCACCGTCCCTGGCTTCTTCCCGCTCAAGGCTAGCACTCTGCCACTTGAGCCACAGCGCCGCTTCTGGCCGTTTTCTGTATATGTGGTGCTGGGGAATCGAACCTAGGGCCTCGTGTATCCGAGGCAGGCACTCTTGCCACTAGGCTATATCCCCAGCCCGATACTAACTCTTTAATGACTATTCAATACAGAGATCTGTGTCTACTGAGACTATATATGGAGGCCTCTATCTTACCTTTTTATACTGGATGCTTTTTTCTAAATCAGATATAACTACTTTCATTGCTAAACTAGTTTCAAATTGAACATAAATTCATCGAAGATTTTCTGCTACTCAATTCTTCAGAAAATCACAATGATCTCAAAGTATTCAAATATTCAGCATCATATTTATTTACCACACATTGGGAAACTCTGACCTCTTTCCAGGAGTGGAAGACTTGTTCCTTCCTGTAACATTTAACTAGATTTTGTTATTCAGCAATTTTATCCTAGTCACAAATTATGTTTTTTTTTTTGTTGTTGTTGTTTTTTTTGGCCAGTCCTGGGCCTTGGACTCAGGGCCTAAGCACTGTCCCTGGCTTCTTCCCGCTCAAGGCTAGCACTCTGCCACTTGAGCCACAGCGCCGCTTCTGGCCATTTTCTGTATATGTGGTGCTGGGGAATCGAACCTAGGGCCTCTTGTATCCGAGGCAGGCACTCTTGCCACTAGGCTATATCCCCAGCCCCACAAATTATGTTTTCCAATACAAATTTAGTACAAGATGCAAGTGGAAAATAGATGTGATAATTTTCAGGTAACATGAACTCCTAATTCATAGTTTTATTTATCTATTTATTTTTAGTGTAAAGGTAATATACAGATGACTTACAGCTTATATATTACTCAGGTAATGAGTACATGTCTTTTTGAATAGTATCACTTCTTCCCTCATTTTTCTCCAGATTTTCCCTCCCATCCCCTCCTTTCCACAAGTTGTATAGTCATTTCCAACATAGTGACTAGTGAGAGTCCTTCCTGCATTTGTTCACCCTTTGTCCCACTATTTCTAGGCTTCCACTTCTCCTCCCCAAATCAGATAACTTTCCATATGAGACAAAGGGTCCAGAAATAAAAAACAGCAACAAAGAAGAAAAGAAACAAAAAATCAAAACAAAGACAAAATAACAACAAAAAACCCCTCCTGTTTCCCTTTCTTGGCATTCATTTGAATAAACATCATTTTATGTGATCATATGCACATAGTTATTGAGCCTTTGTGATTCTCATCTAAGAATATGCTCCTTTGGTCTCACTATGTGAATGTTTACAGTCCTATTTAATTTATCACATCCAAGTATAATTTTTGTCTTTTACCATCCATTGTGCTTACTTGTAGATTTATAGGCACATTCTAATTACTACAAATGAGGAAAACCATGCAGCCTATGTTTCTTTGGGTCAGGTTTACTTTGCTTGATATAATTTTTCCAGGTCTTTCCATTTCATAGGTCATAATGTCATACTTAAATGAAAACACAGTACCTCCCTGTGGCTATTATTAGGAACTGCTCCATTAATTCTAAACAAGTAGAACATGATGGATTCTTTTTAAAATTATACTACTAAAAACTGAAAAATAAAAAGTTTAGAAATACTTTCAATGAATTTCAATTAATATAAGCTATGCAAGGTAGAAAAGATTGAGATAAGAGACCAGGAATAATTATTGATGAAAATTATGATGCCTGATAACCTTCTAAATACATTATAGTAATTGCATTAAATATTATTAAGGATATGATGACAGGAAAGAACATGAAAACCAAAAAAAAAGAAAAGCCCAAAATAAAGAAATTCAGAGATTTAAGAAGGGGAAAATTGAAAGACATTGAAGGTTTCCTTTAGTGGATAATTTCTTGGGAAACACAATACATTCCTCCTTTTTCAAAAACCTTTATCTGACATTCTAGGATATGAAATAATTTCTTAGAAAAAAATCTTTACACTATAGATATCTCAACTGCTATGAAATAGTCAGTAATATATAAATCAGTAACTAAGGCTGAAACCAGAATTTTTGTAACTATTGCAAACACACACACACACACACACACACACACACACACACACACACACCCTAGAATATGGTTCAGGATTTTTCTCCAGACTATGCTCAGGGAAAAAAAGTGAGCAACAACCCAGAATACAGACTTAACTTGTCCTATGAAAGAATTTAGTAAGTTTTAAGGCAATTGAGATACTTTAGCTCCTTCAGGACAAATATAAAAAGAATATCATATATCATCAACCTGTATTTTAATTTGTAAGTATGCACAATGTTAAATAACTCTATAGGCTTCTTAATCTACTTCTCCCTGAAATCCTTACATTTAATTGATCCTGATGCCTTCATGTTGTTCTACTGTTTGACTTCAACTTTCTTCTGTTGCTTGAGCTTATCTGTATATCAGTCATTTGTTCCAACTCATAAGTTAATAATTTCACAATTCTCCTGCTTTGTTCGCCATTTTCCAGACTGCCAGTAATTAACTGTACCAGTAGCTTGCTCTGATCAATTTCAAGCACGTTATTACCCCCAGTTTAAGAGATACTTGTCAAACTTTATTTTTCAAAAGAACAATTTGGGCAATTTGTTTGGTAATGGAGCTTTTTTATTTGTTTGTCTCCCCAGTACCCTATAAAAACTACTAGGCCAAATATGTTGTAAATATAGAGCATCCAATCCAGGATTTCTGTAAGGATTTATAATTGCTCATGGTTCAAAATTTGATATATGCCCACCGACAACTTGTCTAGGTCTTACAACATTCAAGCAGCCTAGAGTTCCACTAACAGTTAAGTAGTGTAGTAATTGATTCTCTGTATTTAGGTGCAAACCAAAAACTGATGCAGATACTACACAGGCAGAAAATTTGGTTAAACCATATTCAGTATCTTTGACCCCTAGTAGTTACTTTAGATATGTAACTTTGTGCTTCTACATCATAACCCATGTTATGATGTTGGTTCATTCTATTGGCTTAATTTACACATTTTAAAACCCCAGTTTATCTGGCATTAGTTGAGGTCTTTCTTGTTCAAGTAGATTTTATCTACAAGAAAGCCTGTTTACTTTTTCAAAACAATTAGATTCTAATCATTTTAGAGTTAGAATTTTTATTGTGTAACTTTGTAAGTTTTAGCTTCATGGTACTTTGCTGTATTATATTTTAAATTTGCTAACTTTTCCCGTTTTCATGTAATCCTAAAGTTGATCAATTGCCTGTCATCTTATTGTAGTCTGTCTGATCGACCTCACTGGAACAGTCAACTTGTTCTATAATAATTGCTATTTCCCAACTGTTTAAATGAAATTCAAGTCTTGGCTCATATCAATTTTTCTAAGTCCACTTCTGCCAAACTTCTATTTTGCCATCAAACAACATTTTTATCATTAATAATTGTGATTTTCCTTTCCAGTCACTACTGCTAAAAAAAATGTTCACCATCAGACAAATGGTTCTGGAGGCTCTAGTTGTTGTTTATCCATTTTTAGTTCCAAACATCACATTCTTAATGACACTTCCTATAATTAACTGCCACGTTTAATTCATGAAATCTTACATTATATTGCCAGTGCAATTTAATGTACTTTGAAACACAACCTATAAAACTCCTAGATGGATATGGCTCCCCATCTAAATGTGAAATGTGAAATATAATATTTGGAATCCCTGAATATTCACATAAAAATACTAAAGTCTCCCAAAGAAGTTGATATGCCACCCAAGGAATAAAATCAGTCTTATTAACAATGGGTGAGCCAATACTTGCACAGGAACAGACTCCAAGGAAACAGCCTCTTCACCAATAATTTCCCTAAAGTCAATAAAGAGAAAATACCTCTACATTCCTAAAAATTATTTTGATGGCTTAGTATATCAGAAGAGGAGACATAATGAAATTTTTCATCAATGAAATGGGATACATTTTATGGCAGAATTATGAAGTACATTTTTATATTTTATGTTGCTAATATGGTGTTAGGCATTGAAAACATGGTAAAAAAATTTGTGTTTTTTTATTTTTACAATGCTCTGCCATTTTGAGGCAGTTAGATCAACAGTCATGGAGAGAATCAGAAAGAAGCAATTTTTATACGTTTTTATTATCCTTATTTGAAAATATCAAAGTCTTTATCCGAACAGTAGAAGTAAAGTCAAAATATATACAATTACTCATGTAGAAAATGAAACCAATATTCTTTCAGGCTAAATACCATTCTTAGGTCACTACTATGGTTGGTCTGATCATCGGAAGCACTATCTCTAAGAATTAATAACTGGAAGCAGTTCAAAAGCTGAAATAAATCGTATAAAATACTATGTAGAAATTAATATAAGAAAACCACTGTGTAATAGATGAAAGGATCAAGAAAAAGTGTTACACATATACAGTGAAATTCTATGCCTCTATCAGAAAGAATGGCATTGCCCCATTCATAAGGAAATGGAAGGACTTAGAAAAAAATCCTACTAAGTGAAGTGAGCCAGAATAAAAGAAACAGAGACTCTATGGTTTCCTTCATTGGTAATAATTAGTACATATCTAGGATAGCCCCAGCAGAAGATCACAATACCTCAATAGCTATGCACATATGAACACTTGAGATGATACTAAGTGAAATGAACTCCAAGTTACATAAATATGTGGTTTATTATTGTTATTTTCAATGGACCATGTGAAATGATGCCATTTCCTTTTGTCTTTCTTCCCCAGGTTTTTACCCCTGATGTCACTGTAACTGATTTTGGTACTTTGGGTTTTGTATATATGTGTATTGAAACTAGGGAAGGAAAGGGAAATACCAAAACGAAGAAACAAAGGATAAAAGACAAATCAATGCAACAGCAATACTTATAAAACTATATGCTGTAAACCAACTGTACATCTCATGGGGAAGGGGGGAGGAAACTGGCTGGGAGAAGGAGGGAAAAAAAGGAGCGAGGAGGTAACAAGTTCGATAGAAATGTACTCACTACCCTATGTATGAAACTGTAACCCCAATGTACATCACTTTGACAATAAATGAATCAATTTTTAAAAAGAGGTCAATTCACAAAACAATGGTATTCAAAATTTTAGACATAAAACACTACACACTATATGATTTCAATAATACTAGTTCACAAACAAAAAAAATTCTATGTCATTAGAAGTAGATCTCAATGTGTTATTTACTTTTTGGCATAATAACAGGTTATTTTCTTCATATTGAGTTTTAAGAATAATAGAAATTTGTCATGGGACTTCTGGAAAGATGGCAGAGGAACAGCAGAGCCCTAAGTTCCCTCTGACATCCCAGTTTTACCACTACAGAGAAACTTTTACTCCTAGAAAAACAGCCCAAGTAAGTTATAACAGTTTAGGGATTCTGGACAGGACAGAAAAATCGACTTTGCTGGCCTGAAAGCACAGATTTGAGCTCCAGCGGTGTCCTGCTGCCATGCCTGTGTCAGCACCAGCACAGCGCCCAGCACTTCATGCACTTAAAGCACACAGCAGCGACCAGGAAGAAATCCTCCAGACGGTGGCAGACAGATGCAGATCGCAGGCTGAGCACAGACGGGCTGAAATTGCAGAGAAAGTGTGAGTATCCCACGAAAGACATTCTCACTGGTGCCCACAGAGCAGTTTCTGGAAGCTAGCCCTTCTCCCACTGTCAGAGTGAAGTGTCATCTGTGACACTGGCATAGACCTGGTCAGACCAGACTTAAGGAGGCCAGGGGAAAGCAAGGTCGAAGGGGCCATTTTTGAAAAGGACAAAAGTGACTGAACTGTGAGAACCAGCTCCGCCCAGATGGGAGGCTCATTCCCAGGCTCACAGATTAATGTAAATTCAGCCAGAGGTGCCCCGCACCACCCTGCCCCACTGACGTTGTGGCTGCCGACTCTCCGGGAGCTGGAATTTCTAAAATCAAACTGAAAGCGGTGAGCAGCTACCGGCAGCACTGCAGCACAGGACAGACAGGAGAGTGAACAGTTCCCCAGGCAGATAAACAGCCTCATTGCAGAGGAAGCCCAATTCCCACCTGTAAATGGAGCTGAATTCCACAGCCAGCTCCACCCAGGAGAAGGTCGCCCTGCACAGGGAAGGAACCTCCCGGGCGGGGGGGGGGGGGGGGGAGCTATTCTCAGCCAGGTAAACCAGGCAAGAGGTGCCCCACCCTGCCTATTCAGAGTCAATCATTAAAGGCTGTGGCCTAACAGCAGATGGGAGGAAGCAAGGTTCCGAGACTGTTCAGCGTCCCCCATCTACAGGGGACACCCAAGTCCTACCTGCAAGCTGTGAGAACCATAGAGCCTCAGGATTTAACTAACAGGGGAGGAGGGTCAGAGCAGATCCATCCCCTGCAAACTGAAAGCAAACCAAACTAGCCAAGCAGCAGGAAAATAGACGATTACCAGGAAACCAGAGACCAGAGAGTACCCACCCAAACAAGGAAGACTCCATTTTTTAACATTTTTTTAGCTTTCTTATTTTTCACTTTTGAATTATCATTTGGTTTTTGTTTTCACTTTTTATTTGTTTGTTTCATTGCATTTTTTCTTTTTGGTAATTTTTTGTGTGTGTTTGTTTTCCTGTATTTTTTCTTTGTTTCTCTTTTCAAATTTCTTTCTTTAAAGTTACATTCTTTGACTAAGACATTTACTCTTTTCTGCAGACTCTCCATTGTCTATCATTGTAACCTCATTCTTTCTACTGATTCTACTCCTCTCCACCTTTCCACTTCACTGAAACTAAACCAAAATCATCACTCACACACACACACACACACACCATTCATTTTACTCTATTCTCTTCACTACCCATAACTTACCCTCCTAAATTTACTTCCAGGACCTCCAGATTCCATTGACCCCTGGTTATCAGATAGAGGGTATCCCTATTTAATCCGAGTAAATCAAAGGGGTTCATAGAGGAATCCCACCAGTCCAAAAGAACTTAATATAAGAACAAAAATTGTTCATAGGGTTATAACAGTAAATAAGTACTGAATACAGGGCTCAAGGTTGGTTGTTATATTAAAATTGTATTCCTTGGGGACACCAAATATGATTTTATATACAAAAAAAGAGGGAAAGTATCTGTATATAATTGTAAACTTCTAAGATTTATGCAACAATGCTTGGTAAGGTCTGCTTTGTGTCTTAAAGGGTGCACACAGGTGCTTCTAGATTGCAATTTACAATCTAAATGGGCAGAAGCAGCACAAGAAAGATGGCAAGTTAGGGAATTTCATCTCCCACACAAAACAAGCAGGAAGCAGAGCAGTCATTCAAAGACCTAGAAGAGAACCCTCAAAATGATCTAGAAAGCCTACTGATAAAAATGTTAAATGAAAAGTTTGAATCAATACATCAATCCATCCATAAAGAAATAGAGGATTTCATGGCCTCCACAAATAAAAAGGTAAATGAACTAAAAGAGTACAATGAAAAGATAGCTACCCAGCTAAAATATTTAAGAGATAGCACTCAGAACCAAATTAATGAAGTAAAGAAGTCCATACAGGACCTAAGAGAAAATTATGCAAAGACATGGAAGCCATCAAGAAAGATCAGTCAGAAAGAAGAGAGATTCAAAATTAAGTAGCTAGCCTACTGTCCAGACTACATGAAGTGGAGGATCAAAACTCAGGAACTGAAGATTCCCTAGAATCTATGGAGAAAGAACAAAAAAAAAATACAAAACCAATCCAAGTGGCAAACCAGATCACTCCAGGAGTTCCAAGATACAATCAGGAAGCCCAATTTAAGGCTAGTAGGTATCGAGGAAAACCTACAGAAAGAAGTCAATGGAATAGGCAACCTATTTAACAGAATATTAGCTGAGAACTTTCAATATCCAGAAGGATAGGCCTATCCAGATACAAGAAGCATTTAGAACCCCAACCAGCAGACCAGAATAGGACATCCCACTGATACATTGTGATCAAAACAGGATCAATAGAGTCCAAGGAAAGAATCCTTAAAGCTGTTAAGGAGAAGAAAATAATCACATATAAAGGAAAACCAATCAGAATTACCCAAGATTTCTCAGCAGAGACCATGAAAGCAAGGAGAGCCTAGTATGAGGTATGCCAAACCCTAAAAAAAATAGCTATCAACTAGGAATACTGTACCCAGTTAAACTCTCATTCATAGCCGAGGTCAAATAAAAGTCTTCCACAGTAAGGAAAAACTGAATATATTTCCAACAGACATCTTTACAGAAAATCCTCAAGGATGTCCTACACATGGAAACTAATCAAGAATGCAACACAAACAGAGAAATGAACACTAAATAGAAAACCAGAATATTAGACCAAGAATTTGGAAGACACAGCTTATAACAAGATAGCTATAATGAAAGAAACAAACAATCATCTCTCAATCCTAACTCTCAAGGTTAATGGACTTAATTCTCCAATTACACGACATAGGCTCATAAGTTGGACCAAAAATCAAGATCCATCTTTCTGCTGCCTCCACGAGACACATCTATCCAGCAAAAGCAAACATCTTCCCAAAGTGAAAGGCTGGAATAAAATCTACCAAGCAAACGGCCCCCATAAGAAGGCTGTAGTTGCAATCTTAGTAACAGATAAAATTGACTTCAAATTAAAAACGGTAAGAAGAGACAATGAAGGTTCCTACATATTAATAAAGGGAGCTCTCCTAAAGGAGGATATAACCATTCTAAATATCTACAATGCAAAAACAGGAGCACCCAACTTCATCAAACAAACACTACTGACTCTAAATACACTCATTGACCCAAAAACATTGATAGTTGGAGACTTTAACACTCCACTATCACCTCTGGACAGATCAACACACCAAAAACTGAGCAAAGAAACCATAGAACTAAACAACTGCATAGACCAACTAGACTTAACTGACATCTACCTAATATTCCATCCAGCAACACCAGAATTCACATTCTTCTCAAACAAACACACGAAACAAAAAATATAACCAAAAACAAAAACAAATAACAAACAACTCAAAAATGAAAGATAAAAAACAAAAAAGTTTAATAAAAGCATAAGAAACAACAAGAACATACAACCACACAAAGCAAAAAGAAGTCTTCCTTGTTTGGGTGGGCTCTTTCCAGTCTCTGGTTTCTGTTAGGTCCTCTCCCTGAGGGCTCCATGCAGATGCCCCCACCTCCTTAAGTCTCCACCCAGTTACCTGGGTAACCTGCAGACCTGGAGGCAGTTACCTCCCCTTTCCCTGAGGTGACATCCTAATCCACCTGGCCACACCCCTTGCCCCTGCCCTAAATAAAGCAGGGCTGGGTGGGGGTCGCTCGCTCTCTCTCTCTCCCTTCTCTCCGGCCATGGATCATCTTGGCCACAGGCCAGCAGTTCGGTAATAAACTTTTTTTCCTGCCTGAATACCGCGTGGCGTTCTCCTTTACCGGTTACCTACTTTAAAAACCTAACATATATGGTGCCGTGACTCGGGAAGGGTTTAAGAGTCAGGACAGGCGGAATTCCCCTCTATTTTTCTTCTTTTTCTGGGAGTATCCCCAGTCCTGACGGCCCTTTTTCCGCGAACTGAACTGCTGCGAGTAGCCACGCGGCACTTTTCTCTAATATCATTGCTGGCCTCCACATCCACATCCACCTCCACACCACTTGTCTACCCTGGTGAGTGAAACTGCTGCTGCTCGGGTTCTCTGCCGCTCCGTCCGCCGCTTCTGCCGCTTCTGCCCGGTAAGCTCATTCACTCACCAGGCGCCTCCCTCCCGTGCTTTTTGGGTTTTGCATCACAGTCACACCCGAGCCGGGACACTGCTAGCACGCCTCTTGACAATGAGGCCTGCTCGAAATACTCAGATACAGTTTTTGCCACTGCAATGAAGACTCTGCTAGCACGCCTCTTGACAGTGCAATGAGGCCTGCTCGAAATACTCGCTCAGATACAGTTTTTGCCACTGCAATGGTAAATGGTTAGAAGTCACTTATATTCAGGCTCTCTCTCTCTTTCTCTTTTCCTCTCTTTCTCTTCCTTTTTCTCCCTCTCTCTCTCATCTTCCTGCTTACTTGCTTGCTTTATAAAATTCCCAAGTCGTACCATCGTTGTGTGCCTTGCTCACAAAGCTGCCTCTTTTCACAGACCTCTAAAACTGAGGCTTGACCACCAATGTGCTTTGTCAGCAAAGTTATCTAAAAGTTCTTTTCTCTAGCATTGACCACGTGGTGAATGTTGGGTTTAACAGGCATCAGCTCAGGCGCCATTATGCCATGCCACGTGTTCTCTGTTAGTGTGTTTGTGTCCTGCCACCCCCCTCAACATGGCATCCCACTGGCATTTATCAAAATATGGTTTCTTCATTTGATAATCTGAAAATTGTTGTTTGCTAGCAAAATTGTTTTTCTAACCGACCACGTGGTTCTAAAATATTGGGGAAAAAAAAAAAGAAGTCATTTACTATTGGAATTCCAAAAGACTAATGCTGAAATTCATTTTTGCATGCTGTAAAACCTATGTGCACAGTGTGTATGTCTGTGTAAATGTC
Organism: Perognathus longimembris pacificus; assembly: GCF_023159225.1. Lineage (NCBI taxonomy): Eukaryota > Metazoa > Chordata > Mammalia > Rodentia > Heteromyidae > Perognathus > Perognathus longimembris. Next base: position 29,275,952 of record NC_063179.1, on the reverse strand, counting down.
ATTTGTTAATGTGTTCATCTAGCTATAGATCTGTGCTAAAACTCATCACATCTACTGAGTTTTGTCATTGCAGAATTCTGGCAAGTATTTGGTCAGTTCTTGACAAGTTACAGGTAAGCTCTAGTCCCCTTGGTCTCCTTGTTGTTTTAATTGGAAGTAAAAAAAAGGGCTTTTGTGGCAAAGACGCCTTGGATTGCAGTTCGAAGCTAGCCCGGGCTGAAAATCTCTCTCACACTCCATCTCCCAACTAACCAGCGAAGAGCCAGGCTGGAAGCATGGCTGAAGAGACCGATCTCTAACCAGCCAAATGCTGGAAGTGGAGCTCAAGTGGTAGAGTACTAGCCTCGAGCAGAAGTGCTCAGGGACAGTGCCTAGGCCCTGAGTTCAAACCCAGTGAATGCCAACGGGGGCAAGCCATCCCAGCAACAAGCACCTAGACCACTGGGACTCAGCCAGTTCCGGGAACAAGGATCAGGGAGAGGAGTAAGAGGAGAATTAGATCGCATCCTAAATGGAGTCACTTTGTCTCACCCTTTCAAAATTAATCAGAGCTGGGGGATCAAGAGGTAGTAGCTTGTCCATCTAATGTCCATGCCTGAGTATAAGAACTGTCCAAGTCATCCAATTTTTAATTTTGTGCCCTAAACTCTTCCTTTTGCCTTAATATTTTTTTTGTCCAGCCCCTGCCTCATGAGACTTCTTCCAGGTTTCATTCAAGGACTGGCATCTACCACCAAGGGACCCTGCTGCTCGCCTTCTCCAGGAGAACCACATTTCTGCCTTTTACCCCTAATGCCGACGCCCCTTGCCAGCAGGAAGCAGCCAGAGAGAGTCTTGTCCTTTTTCATTACTATTAAAAGGCTGGAATGTTAGGTCCTCTCCCTGAGGGCTCCATGCAGATGCCCCCACCTCATTAAGTCTCCACCCAGTTACCTGGGTAACCTGCAGACCTGGAGGCAGTTACCTCCCCTTTCCCTGAGGTGACATCCTAATCCACCTGGCCACACCCCTTGCCCCTGCCCTAAATAAAGCAGGGCTGAATGAGGGTCGCTCTCTCTCTCTCTCTCTCTCCCTTCTCTCCGGCCATGAATCATCTTGGCCACAGGCCAGCAGTTCGGTAATAAACTTTTTTTCCTGCCTGAATACCGCGTGGCGTTCTCCTTTACCGGTTACCTACTTTTAAAAACCTAACAGTTTCCTTGCAGTGGTCTATAGTCTACTTTCCTGCTGCTTGGCTGATTTGATTTGCTTTCAGCTTGCAAGGGGTGGATCTGCTCTGATCCTCCTCTCTTATTATTTAAATCCTGGGCCTCTGTGGTTTACACAGCTTGCAGGTAGGAGTTGGGTGTCTTCTGTAGTTGGGGGATGCTGAACAGTCTTGGGAAGCATGGCTCCTCCTGAGGTGCCAGACTTTGAAGTCAGGCCCCACCACGTGAACCCCATTTTAGAATCGAACCCTGAGCCAATCAGATTTGTACCTGTGTTCTAATCTCGCTTGCACAGCTGATTGTTGTAACCTTGTTCTTTGCCTTTATAAGCCCTGTGTAATCACAGCTCAGGGCTCCCTCCTAACCTCCGCTGTGTCGGTGGGTAGGACGAGGCCCGAGTTGGCAGCTCGTTCAATAAACCCTTGCCTTGCTTTTGCATTTCGGAGTGTCTGAATCTTGGTGGTCTTCTTGGGGGTGGTCTTGCAACTTGGCACAACATTTGGGGTTTCGTCCGGGATAGCCCCAGAGACCCCGAGATCCCAGACTCCGAAGGTAAGAAAACAGCGCTGTTCATTTGTCTTGTCCTGTAATGTGCCTGTTTGTTTGTCTTGCTTTTGCTTATTTCTTGAAGGGGTTGTCGAAGCAGATGTACTTACTTGACAATCCTGGTGAGACCGGGGGATGTCCCAGACTCTTCACCCTTAAAGGGGGATCTCTGGAGCCCCGCTTTCAACTTGAATTCACTCTTTCTGCATCCTTGCAGGGGGATGTGTGGGCCAACTTGGGAAATCTCCAGTTTTTCTTGTTCTTGATCTTGCCTATGTTTTTTTCCTTCTGTATTAATTGTTTTGGTTTCTTTTCTTTTGTAGCCTTTTGGACTAAACATCTGATCAGAGCTATGGGTAACGTTCTATCTTGGGGTCCTCCATCTAGCCCCCTAGATTTGACTCTAGTTCACTGGAAGGAGATCAAGGAGATAGCTCAGAACCGAGGTGTGGCCCTTAAGAAGGAAAAGTGGATTACCCTGTGCAAGTCAGAATGGCCCACCCTTGAGAGAGTTAATTGGCCACCTGAGGGAAGCTTTGACATCATTAAGATCAGTACCTTACAAAGCCTAATCGAAGCCCCTCGTTCAGGCTATATAGACCAGATTCCTTATATAGACACCTGGAAAGAACTAGTTGACAGGGACACTCCAGCTTGGGTTCGGCCTTTCTTACCAACTCCCTCCTCCACTCCTTCCCCTACAGGTAGAAAGAATGAATCGGACTCTAAAAGAGACCTTAACTAAATTGGCCTTAGAGACTGGCGCAGACTGGGTGTCACTCCTTCCTTTTGCTCTACTTAGGGTAAGAAATTCTCCCTATCAACTTGGCTTTACTCCTTTTGAAATAATGTACGGGTACCCTCCGCCCATTATCCCTAGCCTTCAGACTGAATTGCTCACTGATTTGGATGATATTGAATTTTTGTGTAAACTTGATTATTTGCAGCTCGTGCACAAGAAAATGTGGCCCCAACTCAAGGCATTATATGATTCTGCTTCTGTCCCTATCCCCCATTTATTCAGGCCAGGAGATTGGGTGTTCGTCCGGAGGCATAACTCCAAATCCTTAGAACCACGATGGAAGGGACCCTACGTGGTGCTACTGACTGCTCCCACGGCCCTTAAAGTAGATGGCGTCACCACTTGGGTCCATTGCTCCCACGCCAGGCCAGCTGACCCCTTTGCCCTGGATGACAACTACCGTGATGGAACATGGGAGGTCTCCAAGCACCCAACTCAGCCGCTTCGCCTTCGCCTCAAGAAAAGAAAGTTAGACTGAATATTGTTATAATTTTCTTTTTGCCTTCTTTCCTTACTACCCTGGCTAGTGTTGATGTCATTTTGGCAGCTCACTCCAAAGTGAGGTGACCCCCTTATTTTAGGTAGTTTTGAGCTTGCTCAGGAATACGGGTATAGCCACCCGACCCTTAGAGCACAGTTGAGAAGTTTATGTATTATTTTGTTGCTTACATTTGGATACTAAACACTATAGAGCTAATGGTAAGTCTGTATAGCTGAAAGTTAATTTTCAGTTTGCAGCAATCCTGCAGTCCCTTGGAAAAGTAGACTAAGGTTATAGGTTCCTGGCTAGGTAAGGTCAACGCCCCTGAGTCAGCCTGAAGAAATTACAGAAGATGGATGATCTTCACCCATCAGCCCCCCTTTAAAACCGAGGGACCAGAGTTATTTTCGGATACTACTTTTGGCCCTACTGGCCCATGCCTTACCTCTATATCATTCCCTAGACATGCAAGCCACTGAAATGGACAGAATGGAGCCATGATTGGCTCCCAAGGTACCAAAAAGAAAAAGGGGGAAATGAGGTGCCAGACTTTGAAGTCAGGCCCCACCACGTGAACCCCATTTTAGAATCGAACCCTGAGCCAATCAGATTTGTACCTGTGTTCTAATCTCGCTTGCACAGCTGATTGTTGTAACCTTGTTCTTTGCCTTTATAAGCCCTGTGTAATCACAGCTCAGGGCTCCCTCCTAACCTCCGCTGTGTCGGTGGGTAGGACGAGGCCCGAGTTGGCAGCTCGTTCAATAAACCCTTGCCTTGCTTTTGCATTTCGGAGTGTCTGAATCTTGGTGGTCTTCTTGGGGGTGGTCTTGCAACTTGGCACAACACTCCCATCTGCTGTGGGGCCACTGCCTTTGAAGCCTGGCTCTACTAAGCTGTGGACTCAGCAGGGCGGGGCCCCTGGGGCCTGGTTTACCTGGCTCAGAGCCAATTGCTATGTGGGAGTTCCTCCCTCCTGGGTGGGGATAGCTTCTCCTGAGCAGAGCTGGCTGTGGAATTCAGTTTAGTTTGCTGGTAGGAATTGGGTGTCCTCTGTAATGGGGCCATTTATCTGTCTCATTTATTCTCCCGTCTGTTTGTTCCATGCTGCCAGTAGCTGCTCATGGCTTTCAGTTTGATTTTAGAAATTCTGCTGCTGGGGAATCGGCAGCCACAACATTGGCAGGGTGGGGAGGGGCAGGGCACCTCTGGCTAAGTTTATGTGAGTCTGTGAGCCAAGGCCTGTGGAGAGAGGGTCCTTCTGTTGGAGGGTCCTTCTCCTGGGTGAATCTGGCTCTCACTGTTCAGTTACTCTTTCCCTTTTCAAAGATGGCCCCTTCATCTATGCTATCCCCTGGCCTGCTTTATTTCCTGTCTGCTCTTGCCTGGTCTATGCTAGAGTCAAGGAGGGAGCTTTACTCTGGTGATGGGGGAAGGGATACCTTCCAGATGTTGCTCTGTGGGGGTGAGTGACAATGTCTTTCATGGGGTAATCACGCTTTGTCTGGAATTTTGGTAAAAGGGCATAAGATTTTAATTTAAGAAAATTCATTATTGTTTTAGCTCGTATGATGTGATCTACTTAAATTACTTTTGTATATAACAGAAAGGAATAATTAATGTCAATTCAATGTTCTGGTACTGCATGATTCATCTAATTTGTAATAAATCTTTGCCCATTCAAATAAACATTAAAATTTTAATATGCCTAAGTACAAATCTTAGCAATTTTCATGGTGATATTTGGACAATGTATTTCTTGGATAATGTCTTTCTTAAGTAGTTTCAGAGGTTGAATATATTGTAGAATTTACCATTTCCACCTAAGTGAATTTATTGCCACATTTCTTCAGATTTTTTCCTTCATTTCTGTTATTGGAAAACTGTTTCCGAACTGACAGACACTGAATTTTGAGCAAAAATACATTTAATCTGTTGGAGACTTGGCCAATAGAATTTCCTGCTCCTCTTTCACTGATGGCACAACTGTACCTTCTAACATGATAGGGCACCCAAACAGGATTTCTTCTTTTCCCCTTAGGGATAGATGACATTTCTATGTTCCTTTCTTGGGGTAGTAAACTTTTACCTTGAGCATTAGAATACGTTGCCTATTCTTGAACACTGGAATTCTTTTCCTTGTATACCAAGTTCATGATGAAAATTTAGTTTCTTCTACCTCTTCCAAGAGTAGACACCATTTGTTGGCTATTTGTAATGGCAAACATTACCTGGATGCTCCAGGATTTTTATTCCTCCCCCAAGTGGACAGCTCTTTTTTTCATTGTCCTTTACTCATTTTGAATTTTGCCTGACCAAAGGATGTGAAAGATTCCACTGTTCTTCCCTGGCCTTTACACTATTAATTTGTCATAGGTAAGATTTTAAGAAGTAACTAAAAATTTTTATTTGTATGCAACTATGAGGGTTGTGTACAAATTTGGGCACTCTCAGATGTCTTGACCTGTCCCACTGTTTTATACTGTGCACATTCAAGGGATACCAGAGCGTCCCATAGATTCTAAACTGGCCATTATAAACTCTTCTTCTAGAAAAGCACTAAAATTTCAAGTGGTTTGGTCTTATACATTAGCATGACAGCCTTTTCTTTTTCTTGTTCTCTGTCAATAATGATACAATTCATGCATCCTTTGGCTCTCTTAAGACTTGTCCCTCTTTGGCCTTTAACTTACCAGATTGCACTAAATATGTAGCACCCTGACAGTCCTGAGAAAGGTCATGATTATAGCATGCAAAAGACATACCTTAAAGCTTTCTATACTCAAAGATGCTTAAATAGCCTTTTGAAAGGTACAAACAACAATTTATCTCTCAGACTCATCAGATGAATGACCAGAAATCTGTTAACATGCAACCTAATTACATTTGTTAATCAGCAAATCAATCATTTGCATATCTTGAACTATGGTAATTGATTTTGGAAGAAAGATGACTTCTTACCCAATAAGAGAGAGCAATAAGAATATATCAATTTAAAGTGTAGTATGGCTGCAATGGGTTACTAACAGTGGTAACAATGGATAGCAATGGGTTGTGGCATTGGTAACAAAGAGATAAATGTCCTGAAATTCAGCAACTTTGGAATAGAGATAACTGTTATTGTTAATGAGTAATAATTAAACAGAATAAAGAGTCAAATATTCACTCAGAAGCAGAAAAGGTAATTGATCCTAGTGGAAATTTTATGTATAGTTCAACATGCATGTTTATGTGAAGTTGTTACATAGTCTCTAATGTCTCAAATAAATTACCATTATACAAAAAAGAAAGCGTAAATAAAATTAATTTTGAGCACAAATACTTGCTGGGTTTGTCTTCTCTACAATGCCAGTCTCAGTGTCTATCACTGGTTAGTGTAAATGAGGTGAAATGTAGGAACTTATGCCAAGACTAGTGAGAGATTTATTTGCTAAGAAATAAAACACAGAGACATTGCAGGTAACCTTTAAGTTTCTGGCTGGAATGACTGACTAAAATCTAGAGTGACTCATAAATAGAAACTTGTGACATTCTTGAGGATCTTACTGGCATTGTCATTCCCAACTTGTTCAAGTCATGTCAAGTTCTAGTATTCTCGATAAGGGCTTTCCTTTGTAAGTTAATGCTTTTGATGAGGTCTTGCATTGTGACAGACAAACAACTAAAATAAGTGTAAGGAACAAAATGAGTCCTGACATTAATATTGCAGGATATAAAGTATGATTAGATTTTTGTTTTTTAGGTTAATTGGAAGGTAATTAATCTCAAGTAACTCTGGCATGTTCTGTTTCTATATAAGAAAACAAACCAAAAAAAACAATTCAGTAAACAAAGAGTAAATGGAAATTTAACTTTAACAAATCAGAAACTGCCAAATAATCTTTAACTAACTCTAACCAGTCAGGAGTAGCTGTCCAGTTTCTGGGAACACCTTTTAAAAATTTCTTCAGGCACTTTATGGTAGAACCTTGAAAAATTAGCGTCTCCTGGTACCAATTTATGAATCACCATCTGCTCAATTAAACATTTTAGAAAGTTAATGTGCTTAAGTTTTTCTTTTAACAATACCAAATGACTCAAATCAACACAGTGCAAAGAACACATTTATCACACAAGTTAATTGTCCTCTAAGGCTTTTCTGAGGCTCTGAAGAGAAACCATTGTCATGGTTTCTTACAGATAAAATACATTTAAAAAGAAAACAATGCCAAAATCTCTGTGGTTTTCATTCTATTTCTTTTTTCCCCCTCACTTTAAAAACGATTCCTTATATTTATCTTCTAACAGTCACTTGACCCAAATAGCCTGCTGAGTGTAACTATAAAAAGATTAAAATATAACACAATACACTCATAACTGATTTTCAATTAAGTTACCAGAAGTGAACATCTTACTTGGTGATGGAAAATAAAGATTTTAAACCAGAAAAAACAGCATATACTATTTCTTGAAGGAAAACTAAAACAATATTTTTCCTCTGTGTACTTAAAGAATATTAAGGGGAAAAGGTAATAAAGAAGAATTTTATTTCTATACTGACAAGAGAAAAGAATCCTAAATTAAGTCAATATATTTTGCTGTTCATTTTACCTTATTTTAATTTTTATGAAAATTGTTTTTATGAATTGTTATGAAAATTGTTTTTATGAAAAATTGTTTCTCCAAGACAACTTTATGTAGCCAAAATTTGAAAGAGCCCAAAACTAACATTAATGAAGGAATTAATGAGGAATTAATTAATGAAAATTTTTAAGAGTTATAATCACATAGTGTGAAACTTCAGAGTGAGTGGGAGTAGCCATAACTACTTTTATATTTCTGGAGTGAAAGGTCCATGGAAGAAAGCAGAAAGGTAGATGAAATTCTAAAATTAGGCAGGAGCTACTTTGTTGAAAGCCTAGGCACTCTCCCTAAGAACTTTGGACATTTCTAAAAATCAATACAAATATAAAACCTTACAGAAGTGAAAAATAGCAAAGAAAAATTGTTCTATTTAAAAAGTGGTAGAGCTGTGAGCAAAAGAAGTTTAGGTACAGTGCCTATGCTCTGAGCTCAAGCCCCAGGACTGAAAATAAATAAATAAACAAACAAACAAACAATAAATGCTGTATGCCATACATATAAGATTATGAGCCTTGGTAAAATGCTTATACTTTTAAGTGAAAAAAGCATAAATATTTTAACAAGAATCATAATGTATATATGTACACACATGTACATATGAGTATACATGTATGCTCTAACAAATTATTTTAATTTGCTATAATTAGTATATTTTATATGCTATTAAATATCTTACTTTCAAAACTGACAGTTAAGTAAATATGGAAAGGTAATAAAGAGATTTAAAGTGTAGAGAACTTTATTTCACATTTATAGCTTAGTTTTGCTCTCTCTCTAAGAACCCAATTTCTGCTGAGCATTGATGGCTCATGTCTATAATCTACCTAGGAAGCTAAGATCTGAGAATTGTGTCCAAAGCCAGCTGAGGCAAGAAAGTCAGTGAGACTCTTCTTTCTAATTAATCACCCAAAGAGCTGGAAGTGGAGCTGTGGGCTCAAGTGGTGGTGTGTTAGCCTTGAACGAAAGAGCTCAGGAGGAGAGGAAAGATAAATAAAGAACAGTAAGAAAAGAAAGAAAGAGTAAAGGAAAGGAAGGAGGGAGGGAAGAGAAATGGAAGAAAAGAGAGAAAGAGGAAGAGAATAAAAAGGAAAGAGAAGGGGAAGAGAGGGAGGAAGAGGAAGAATAGGGGGAAGGGAAGGGAAAGAAAGAAGCCAATTCCTCGAGCAAGCAGCTTTCCTCTGTCATGACTTTCCCATGTTCTTCCTAAATCAACAACATCTTTAATTTAAATGGGTAAGGGGGCCATACAACATGAAACCAGTGAGTAAAACAAATACTGAGAAATATGAATACCGGTGTCTTACCATAGCTACTCAGAAGGCTGGAAAACTGTAATTTAAAACCAGTGCAGGAAGAGAAATCTGTGAGATGCTCTCCAAAATAACCAGCAAAACACTTGACTGGAAGCATATCTCAAATGCTAGAGAATAAACTGAGCAGGCAAGCCAGGACAAGTAAAAGCTTATGAGTTTAAGCCATTGTACTTGCAAGAAAATAGAGATAGATAGATAGATAGATAGATAGATAGATAGATAGATAGATAGATAGATAGATAGAGATAGAGAGATAGATGGGTGGATGGATGGATAGATATTTGAAAACATTCTACCTTCTACCATAAACATCTATGAAATGAGTCATCAATGCAGAATGTAGTGGATGTTTGATCCTTTCACAAAGGAAGAAAAATAAACTGAAAGAGAAACTATCTCTCTTTTGCTTTGAGTTTTAAGGAAACAAGATGTTGTTTTTCTTTCCTTTTTCTTTTTTTCTCTAATGCATTACCCTGGGAGAGATCGAATAAAGTCTAAAAAGTCATTCAGATATGGGTAAAATAAGAACATAGTTTTTTACATTTTGTTTATATTAAATGCTGAACACATTGGAAATGGGCTTTCCTATTTGTCCTCAGGAGTTGTGCTTTTCAAAAAGGCTGTGACAGGGGGCTGGGGATATGGCCTAGTGGCAAGAGTGCTTGCCTCCTATACATGAGGCCCTGGGTTCGATTCCCCAGCACCACATATACAGAAAATGGCCAGAAGTGGCACTGTGGCTCAAGTGGCAGAGTGCCAGCCTTGAGCAAAAAGAAGCCAGGGACAGTGCTCAGGCCCTGAGTCCAAGCCCCAGGACTGCCCCCCCACACAAAAAAATCAAAAAGGCTGTGACAAAATATTGTAAAGGCGACAGTAGGCCACAAGAACACATACCTTTGATTGCAAAGATTGGACTGAAATAAAATAGATGATTGAAGTTCTGAAGGATATTGGAACTAAGAATTATTAAAACTGGTATGCAAAATGGAATCTTTGAGAAATGGTACCAAATCTATATACTATTTTATATACTTAAACAAATAATCACTATGTGCCAGTTCATGTCATTTGATAACAAGTGCAGTGATTTCCTAAAGGGATTATTGGCTTCTTATCTCACAATTTCAGATCATAGATAGACATCAAAATAGCACTGGTAGTTTAAAACTACTTGTTTTATACTAGTAGTTTAAAATAAAAGGAATAGTTATTCCACACACTACTGTATGTTCACTGGTCCTGTGTTACAATTTAACCATTTTCCTTTGTCTGTGCGATGTGTGAGGATGTTATTCATGCATGTGAGTACTTACCTGATGGAGCAAAGATGTTACTGCAGATGTTACTCCATATGGCCTCTCATCCTCTAGAGCTTCAGCCCTACCAGTTCACATGCAGAATGAAAAAGAAAAGGAAGAATATCTACGCACAATCAGTTTTTCAAACCTCAGCTTTCATCCTATTTGCCAATAAACACTGGACTACACAGGGTTATCTAAACTTAGCTGCAACAAAGAGAAAAGTAGGCTCCAACTTTATTTGTGAAAATATTGAAATACTTATTGTTTTTCTAGAACAAATTACTGTAAGATATAAAGTTAAAAATAACTATATGTTTATATTTCCACTACTATAAAAACTAGTCACTTTGGAAGAGAATGACATACATTAACTCAAAGCACATTTATTTGTGTATGCCAACTCAACTTTGGTATTTTTGAACTTCCAGATATTGATACAGCCTTCCAAAACATATCACAATATTGAGCTAGTTTGCTAATGTTTTTCTGAGTGATTTTTATATTATAGCCTGTTGTAGACTACTATTTATCCTCTATAAATATGCCAATATTTACAGCACCTCTGAATATGTTGGTTTACATGGAAAATGTTACATCAATAAGGATCTTAACAGGAGAAGACTCTCGTGGGTTAGCTGGCTTGCCAGAGCACTAGTGATGGTGGCCATAGTGATAAATGGAAGAAATAAGTCTAAGTGGAGAAAGAGGTGTGCACATGTTTTCTACCATCTCTGAAGACAGAAGGAAGACGACAAGTGAAAGAATGTAGTCAGGCTTCGACACAGGGTTAAATAAAAACACAAACAACTACAAGAGCAATATTTACAAACAGTTTGGTGAAAATGAACTGAACAACTGAACAACTCATGGCGGGGGAGGGGGAAGGGAAAAAGGGAGGGAGGAGGGGGGAATGAAGGAGGAGGTAACAAACAGTACAAGAAATGTATCCAATGCCTAATGTATGAAACTGTAACCTCTCTGTAATTCAGTTTGATAATAAAATATATATATTTTAAAAAGATAGCAAAAGGATCATAAGAATCTATAGAAGAAACAGACTGAGAATGTGCAGCAAAGGCAACCTTCAGACACTATTGATGGGAATGTACATAAATGCAAACACTATGAAAATCAGTATGGAGGTTCCTAAAAAAAACTAAAAATAAGCTTCCTTTAAACCCTGAAATATCACTGTTGGACATTTATCAAAAGGAGAATAAAGCAATATATAAGAAAACCACCTATCACTATGTTTATTATAGCACAGTTCACAAGAGCATATTTATGGAATCAGCCAAGGTGCCCAACACAAAATTAATGAGCAGTGAAAACATGACATAAGCCTGGGGGTTTATCTGAAGAAGCATGGTAGACAAGGATTGATTGAAATAGAATGAGGAAGGTGCGCACTGTCTGCACTTTTCAGTGCAGCGGGTCCTAGGACAACATTATGCAAGCATGTGGAAAACATAGAAGGTGTATATAGCTAAGGCTTTTGCTGAAATAAACAGAGTGTGCCATCAGCCTTCTCTCCGCCTCCTTCATCATCAATCCCCTTGCCCCTCGGAGCCCCTGCTCATGCTTCGGCTGGCCCACAGCACACACACACACTCATATGAACCAAAAGAACACAAATCTAAGAGTGAATAATCTGAGGATTAATCTAAGGATGAGTAATAATGTAATGAATGATTTTGAAATACATTGCAAGAATATATGCAAACTGCATGAAGAACCTTAATGAAAAGTTGTTGATCAGTAGAGGGTGAGAATATGGGAAAGAGAAATGAGGGACAAGGGAAAGAGAAAGGGCTGTCTGAAGCAGGAACTACAAAGAAGTGTTTTGTTAACACGAAAGATATATGTATGATATATATGATTTATATTACATGTAATATATATAATTGTTTACAACATGGAAACAGAATTAAAAAAACCTTTTGAAATTATTTTGAAAAGAGAGGAAAGAGAGAAGAGGCAGTTAGAAAGGGTGAGACTGATTTTGTACACATGATAAAGATTTATGGAAATTAAAAATCAAAATCCCTTCTAGCGAAACTAAGCTAAAAGCAACAAACAAGGAAAAATAAATAAGGAAGTGTACCCCTGGAACAACTTGATTTTATTCTAGTAAAATCCACTTTGAACTTCTTACTTCCAGAACTTTAGGTAGCAAATTTGTCTGATTGTCAGAAATACACACACAGAGATAGACAAATGATAGATTCATAGATAGATAGATATTTTCTATACAAATGATAAAAATATTAGTTGCAAACCAAGTCCATAAAATGCATACTTTCTGCTAAATCTTATCTATCTTGTGTTCACTGTTTTGGTAATGAAATTTGATAAGTGCTATTCAGATACATAACATGTAGTTAGTCTTATCCCCTATCCTTTACATGGGACTAGAATATCAGTCTTTTCTTTTTTCTTTTTTAATTTATTTATTTATTGTCAAAGTAATGTACAGCAGTGTTACAGTTTCATAGGTAAGGTGCTGAGTACATTTCTTATCAAACTTGTTACCTTCCCCTTCATTTTTCTCCAGCCTTCTCCTCTCCCCAGTTCCCTTCCCACCCCACCCCTAAGTTGTACAGTTGGCTTATAGCATATTGTCTTGTAAGTATTGCTGTTGCATTGGTTCACCTATTTTCTATAACACAATTACTACTTAAGCCATAAAAGCTTGGAACAAAGAACTGCATGAAACTTCTAGCTGTGCACTTAGAAGAACAAATATGGATTGTTTTAGCAGCTCTGTTAATGTTACCTATACCTGTCATCAAATAAAAACACTAGAGACTAGCAATAGCTATTAGCATGTATGTATGGAGTTAAGCTGGTAGAAAACTTTTCTATGTGGACTTGCTTCTGTGTATAAATACCATGATCTTGGCTCCCTTTTATCCTTTAGTTTGCTAACTCTTTGATGCCAAATTGAACCAATTTATATAATGGTTTCAGAAGTGAGGTACAGAGGATGAGATTCATTAGTGTTGGACTGATTTGTACCTAGCAGACCTATGGGAAATTTCTCAACAGCTTAGTTGTTTCATCCCCACAGCACCAGTTCACAGCAACTACCCTATCTGTAGTGAATTAATTTGATATCGTAGTGGGGTCACTTAATTTCCTAGTGGTCTTTTTTTATTTACAGATATATTAGGTTCTGAGTTTTCCAATGGCTTTGCTTTATAGGTATTCTTTATATTTGAAACTATTATTTGGAGAAGCAAAGGCTCTTCTTACTTGCAAGCCAGTGTGCTTGATAATGACATTATAGCACTATGAAAACAGGATAATTTTATAGCTGTGGTAACTGGGGAGGCATGAAACTTCTGCTGAATGAGAACAGAGTGCCATGTACCTGAACTTTTGGAGGGTTATTACATAAAATATTCATTGGTCTTAAATCAGGCATTAACATCATTGACCTGAATTGTTTAGCCGTGTTAGGTGAGTAAACAAAAGACTGAGTATGGCAAGTATCTCTACACTATGGTTGTAGCTACATGACACCAAACTGAATAACATCTTTTATACAAATTTAAGTTATATATTCATACTAGAATATCTGTCTTTTCAAATTCTAAGTTTACTATATTGGTAGCAGTCTACTATGTCTGCTTTGACTATAACAATAGTTTTCTTACTAGACTTCCAATCTTTGTTTTTCTCTAATCCTTTCATTCTACTATTGCTGCTGTCAGTTTTTCCCTTAATTATTGTGATTACATCAGTTTTAAGCTGAAGATATTGGTGCACACACTGTCCGTGGGAATAACTATAAATTATGTTCTCTGACCTCTTGCCCTGAAGGGTACTGGCAGTGTTCTCAAGTCATGGCTTCCATTTTTGGGGAAAGAATGTCACATATCATCTCTTCCTATGTGCCTTCTGATGGCAATCTCTGTTCTTCGTGTTATATGAAACTCCAACTAGACATATAATAAATATTAGGGGGTCAGGCATAGTAAATAGTGCATTGTTGTAATCCCAGCTACTATGAGAGACAGAATGTGCGACTGCAGTTCAAGTCAACCTTAGAACAACTGTTACTGAAATTACATCAGAAAACCAAGGTGGGCATGATGGTTCATGCCTATAATCCCAGCAACACAGGAAGCAGTAGGAAGATCTCAGTTGATGCTTGGTCCAGATAAAGTGCCTTAAAGTCCTACTTGAAAAATAAATTAAAGCACGAAAGGCTGTGATGTGGGGTGGCTCAAGTGGCAGACTGACTGGCTGGCGAGCATGAGGCCTTCAGTTTAAACCTTGGAACTGTCTCTGTGTGTGTGTGTGTGTGTGTGTGTGTGTGTGTGTGTATGCACGTGCACATGCGCTCACTCTCTCTCTGATGCAGACCTGGACTGTCCTTGATGGGAGCTTGCTGTCAGGCTTCAGTGATGCTCAAGATTTCTGCCTCCCTAGGTGTCTACTGAGAAACGGCATGTACCTAGAGGGAAAAGTAGCCAAGACTGTCTGTCCATCTTCCATCTTTACCCCTCATCTCTGTGCTCTTCTAAAAAGCTCAGGATGCTTCTCTGTATATTTATTTCCTAATTTTGTGTACCTTCGTTCTTTATTTGTCAGGAAACACAGTATATATAAAAGAAGATTTTTGCTAAAAGTAAATATTATTTATTTCTTTGGTACAGGTGATGGGGCTTGAACTCACGGCCTGGGGCGATGTCACCGAATGCTTTGCTCGCAGCTTCACTTCTAGGTTTTTGTGAGTGATTGGCAATAACAGTCTGTGGGATGTTTCCTGCCTGGGCTGGTTTTGAGCCAAAATTCTCAGATCTCAGTTCCTAAGACGCTAGGATTACACATGTAAGCCACCCAAGCCCAACTTCCTGAATTGACTTCTGTTTCTAATGGAAACAAAGATAAATGGTTTTCTGTACAAAATCATGGCTGTGTCCACCTTGGCATCACCAATACATAAAAGGCTGGCAAGACATGGAGCAATAAGAAATTACATATATTTCTCATGGGAAAGACAAATAGTATAGACCCTTTGGAGGGCAGCTGACTGTGTGCTACATATGTGTAAGGTGTGCTCCATTAATGACAGTCTGATACTCAACTAAATGAGTTAAGGACTTCCCTAAAATTTCCAATCTGAAAAGGCTACATTCTATATGCTCTATGACATTTTGAAATGCAGAAGAGTAGAAAGAGCAAAAGGATGATTACTAGACAGCTATGGAGTAGACAGCAGGAATAATTTGTGGATATTAGAAGATTATGACAAAAAGTACTTTTCAGTATGGTATGTAATTGATAGGTACTGAAGTACTGGAACTGTTGTACGCAGTACACACTTGTGTATGTATGTATGTATGTATGTGTATATATAACACATATATATATAACATTTTGTGACAACTCTATAGACTACAATGGGGGTGGAACAAGAGAGAAAGTAGAACGAATTCTTCTTTGCACTGAGTCCCTTAAACATAGATTGTCAAAGATGTACAATAGCGGTCTAGTCTAATGGAGGCAGTAAAGGGAATTTCCTTTTTATTAATGAATGGTTCATGAATATAACCACACATAGTAGGGGGATACTTAAGTTGTAAATTACAAGTACACATTGCTCAGTCCTCCAAGTATTCATTTATTCTTTTTAGGAAATATCTAATTAGACTGAAGGGGGAAATGAAGAGTTAGGGTGAATCCCATTTTCAGGCAGCCCCTGTTTTGTTGTCTGTTTAAACTATGAGCAAACCCAGGGCAAGCTTATTAGGGCCCAGCCGGTCAAGAACTCTAACCGCCTGGGAATGCTTAACTCTAACTGCCCCTAGAATGCCTCGAACCCTGAGCCAGTCAGATTTGTACCTGTAATCTTGCTTGCTTAAACACCTGATTGCTGTAACTTTATCTTTTGCCTTTATAAGCTCTGTGTAATCGCAGCTCGAGGCTGGCTCCTAACCTCCACTGTGTCAGTGGGTAGGACAAGGCTTGGGCCACGGCCCTGCTTGAATAAAGTCTTGCCTTGCTATTGCATTTCAGAATGTCTGAGTCTCGGTGGTCTTCTTGGGGGTGGTTTTGCAACTTGGCATAACATTTGGGGTTTCATCCGGGATAGCCACAGAGACCCCCGAGACCCCAGACTCCGAAGGTAAGAAAACAGCCCTGTTCATTTGTCTTGTCCCGTAATGTGTCTGTTTGTCTGTTTTGCTTTTGCTTATTTCTTGAAGGGGTTGTCGAAGCGGATGCGCTTACTCGGCAATTTTGGGGAGACTGGGGGATGCTCCAGACTCTCCACCCTTGAAGGGGGACCCCTGGAGCCCCACCTTCAACTTAAGTCCACTCCTGCACCCTTGCAGGAAGTTGTGGGCGAACTTGGGAAATCTCCATCTCCAACTCGTAGCTTTTCTTGTTCTTGTTCATGTTCTTGTTCTTGTTCTTGTTCTTGCCTGTGTGTTTTCCTCCTTTTGTATTGTTATAGTTGTTTTGTTTTTTGTAGCCTTTTAGACTGAACATCTGATCAGAGCTATGGGTAATGTTCAATCATGGGAACCTCCATCTAGCCCCCTAGACTCAATCCTACTTCACTGGAGGGAGGTTAAGGAGATAGCTCAGAACCAGAGTGTGACCCTTAAGAAGGAAAAGTGGATCACCCTGTGACTCTGGGGGACCCCCACCCAGCCTTCTTAAGCAGAAAATTATTTGGTGTGCTAAAATATTTACTAAGACTATCAAGCCCTGGAAAATGAGGCTGGAGAATGTTAAAATCATTTGTTAAAGGTTTTGTCTTAAAATTTGCATGTTGCAGGAGTAAGATTGGCAAAAATATCTCTTGTCACTGGAAAATGTACGGCTGATGTTTATTTTGCTCACTTTAAGATCTTTTGAATATGTGTGTGTGTGTGTGTGCATGTGTGAGTGTGAATATGTTCAAGACTGTAGTATAATGCAAGATTAAGTTTAAGTTTAAATTCAAATGGTCATCAAGTTTGGCATTACCAAATGCTTTAAAGGATTATTGCACTGTTTTAAAAATGAACTAGAGTTAAAAAAGGATTTCTCAGGGTTCTTTAATTAGCAGTTAAAAAAAAGTGGGTATCTTAATAAATTAAGACTTGATTTAACAAAGGGCAAGCTGACGTGAACTCATTAAGCCCTATGGAGTAGGACATGCCAATGGAAGCCTTTCTTTCGTCTCTTTTGTTTTCAGGTGAACTTTGGAAACCTTGTGGTAAAAATGAATGATTTGCTAAAACTGCCCCTTGAGAGGTACTAAATGGTTAGAAAGTTTATTTGATGTGATTTGATTCCTATGCTATTTTTGTAAATTGGATTTTAAAGGATATATAGTAAACTAATGGGAATAGAAGTAAACTCTCATTAACTCTATGTATGTAGGAAGAAATGGGCCAACGTTTCTCACTAATTTGTTGGAAAGCTGAATGGATAAGTATTTCCAATTCTGTAATTGTAATTCTTGCATTAAGAAAAAAAATGTCGGCTGGGGATATAGCCTAGTGGCAAGAGTGCCTGCCTCGGATACACGAGGCCCTAGGTTTGATTCCCCAGCACCACATATACAGAAAATGGCCAGAAGTGGCGCTGTGGCTCAAGTGGCAGAGTGCTAGCCTTGAGCGGGAAGAAGCCAGGGACAGTGCTCAGGCCCTGAGTCCAAGGCCCAGGACTGGCCAAAAAAAAAAAAAAAAAAATGTCATTTGAGTTCAAAGGTCTTCCTGCCATGCAGTAACTGGGACTGAAAAAAAAAAACAAAAAAACAAAGAGGCTCTTTTGAAACAAACAGCCCAGAGACAAAGGCGGTACCTAGTTTCAGAACGCCTGTAAGCCTCAGAGTTTTTCCAATGCAGATAAAATCTAAAGTGTTAGTGTTAAAGCAGAGGTTAGTAAAAAGGCTTTGGAAATCAAGAATACATTTATAAGAAATTTGGAAGTAAAATTGTCCTAAATGATTATTGTAAAGTGAAAAAAGGAGAATTATGGCTACCAAAATGTTTAATTGCCATTCCAGTTTCTCTGTAGGTTTTTGTAAGTTTCCAGCAGGCCCACAGAGAAGCACAGGTGATTCCTAAAAGTTTGTTAAGATCTAATACTGGCCCTTAATAATTTCCAGGTAAGAGCATGCTTAAAAACTACTTCTGTGTGGACCTCCTTGTTGCTTTAATTGGAGTAAAGTGGCCTCTTGTAAGACTCATTGATCTGAAATCTGCAGTTCGAAGCCAGCCCAGGCAGAGAAAGGTCCCTGTGAGAGACTTGTCTCTAATCAGCCAGAAGAGTGCTGCGAACAGAGTTGTGTGGAGCTCAAAAGTGGTAGAGTGCTAGTCTTGAGCTGGAGAGCTGAGGGACAGCACTCAGGCCCTGAGTCCAAGACCAGTGGAAAGTCACTCTTCCTGGGCCAAAAGTGATAGAGCATCCAGAGGCAGTAAGCCACTGCTTGGATGGCAGAGATGGTGTCAAATCCTAGAGTCACTCCTGTTTGGCCTTTCAAAAGTTAATCAAAGCTGGGAAGTCCTAGAAGAATAGTTCATAAGCATGCCTTTCTAATGCCCATGTCTGTCTACTGGGCAGGAACTTGCCAGTCATCTGTGATAGTGGGTAGTAAGGGTAAGTGTCAAATGAGAGTATAGTTTAAAATTCCAACACCCTTCATCTACTAAAAGCCCTTACTGGCAGTGAGAATTTTAAGCTGATACATCTGTTCAGGAAAGAGACCTGAGATTGTCTCCTTACTGAGATCTGTTAAGTCATCAGAGATCAGTTCCCCAGCCAGTCAGGAAAAAGCTTTTACAAACTAGAATGTTAAAAGGCTACACTCAGGTAGCCCAAAAAGAAGTCTGTATAGTTGAAAGTTAAAATGTTAAATGTAATTTCCAGTTTGGAGTAAAGCTCCTAGTGGGCATCTGATCCTGCAGCCCCTTGGTAAAGTAGACTAAGGTTAAGGTTCCTGGCTAGGTAAGGTCAACGTCCCTGAGTCAGCATGAAGAAGTTATAGAAGATGGATGATCTTTGCCCATCAGCCCCCCATTTTAGGACCAAGGGACCAGAGTTGTTTTGGGGAAGATGAGGCAGGATAAACTAGATGCATGGAAAACAGAAGTAACAGTATACAGAGACTGCAGTGGTGAGAAATGGTTACAGGCCAAGCCGTCTATGCTGGTTTAAAAAAAAATCCTAGCCTTATTGGAAATATCTGATTTAAACTTATTGCCCTGGCAAAATGACCCAAAATGCCTAAAGCTGTCTTGACTTTCAGTAATGTGCCAGCCTGCAAAAGCTAGTGTGCTTAAGAAGGAATCAGGAAAATACTAGGAAATTTGACTAAAGTTAGGCTTTAGGTTAACTTAGGTTAAGCTTCTCTAACCAGTCTATGGAGAAAGTTGCAGGTAACCCAGAAGGTGTGACATTCTACTGGAACCACTGGGAGCCACTGCTGCCTGACACCACCGTGGCCCCTGCCCATTGCATTTTCATGAGGATCAAGGAGAGTCAACAGTCATCTGGAAGAATCTACATCTTCAGGTCAGACTCTTATCATATGCAGCTGGTTTCAGCTGAAAAGTGCTTTGGATCTGCTAACTAGCTCTATTAAGAAAATTGAATGTTGTAAGAAATTTTCAAGCAGACTGGCCTGCTGCTAAATTCAAAGCATGTATGACAGGCTGGAGAGTCACTTCCAGGCAATGCCTGGGGTGGAGGTATGTCCAAGAGTATTAAAATGTGTCCAGATAGATTAGGGTGTGACCTCAGAGAAGAGAGGGAGGTAACTGCCATCAGGTGTGCTAGGTACCAAGGTAACTGGACAGAGATTTAAACTGCCTGGGGCATCTTCATGGAGCCCTGCTGGGGGTGGATCTTGCAGATGCCACTGGCCAACCTTAGGCACTTAGAGGAAGTGGAAACTGGAGAAATCCACTCTAGAATAGTTGGCTCAAGATATAGAATATTGATATAGAATATAGATATAGAATATAGATATAGAATATAGATATAGAATATAGATATAGAATAGTTGGCTTATGATAGTTGGCTCTGGTCTGGCTTCTTAGGAGCAGCAGTCCCATTGGACTGACGGTTGCCCCCTCTTTGTCTTCCCCAACAGCCTGTGGGTGGAGTCACAGTAAATTGCCTTGATGTAGTTGAGATAAACTGGAAAATGTAGACAGTTTAAAACTCTAGCAGCAAAGAAGAAGCCCCAGGAAATGTAAAGAGGAAGGCTAGTATAGAAAGCCTTGGAGAAAGGGATAGAGAAATGGTTTCCTCTGGATAAGAAAGGGATTTAAAAAGTAAATTGTCACAGAATGTTCCAGTAAGTCACTGATGGTGTGAGGAAGTAAAAGATGGTATGAGTGGGGATATGTTAAATTTTATAAGGCACAGATTATAAAACTGTATAAGGAAAGACTTTAGAGAGAGAAAACAAAAATGTTTCCTTTAAAAGGTTTTGGCATGTTAAAGGTGAGAAAGACAATCCCTAGAAAGTGAGTATGTAACAAATGGTATCAGTATGTCTTAAAATTAGAGCATATGGGTAAAGTTGGTATGTAATCAAATTGGCTATAATATAAATAGGATCAGAATTGGGGCTTTGGTGTAAAACTATGTTTATCTGTACCTGTATCTGCAGGGCTAAGGGACTTGTGTGATGTTATCTAAATGTTATTCCTAACTTGTAATCGCATTTGTTATGAGCTTTTATCCCCGCCCCCCCCCCTCAGAGCCCTATAGCAAGTCCACCAAGAGATCTGGCTCAAGCTAAAGGCCCTTTATGAGACTGGACCTCCTCCTGAGCCACACCCGCTACCAACTGAGTAAAGCGCCACTGACAACTTATGGTATTGCGGGCACAATACCAATCTATCCCTACCGTTTCTCAGTCAGAATCAAACTAATAAGCAAGGAGAACCACAATTGGTTTTCGAGTTACCTATCAGAAGGGGAGAATGAAGGGGGGAATGAAGAGTTAGGGTGAATCCCATTTTCAGGCAGCCCCCGTTTTGTTGTCTATTTAAACTATGAGCAAACCCAGGGCAAGCTTATTAGGGCCCAGCCGGTCAAGAACTCTCACCGCCTGGGAATGCTTAACTCTAACTGCCCCTAGAATGCCTCAAACCCTGAGCCAATCAGATTTGTACCCGTAATCTTGCTTGCTTAAACACCTGATTGCTGTAACTTTATCTTTTGCCTTTATAAGCTCTGTGTAATCGCAGCTCGAGGCTGGCTCCTAACCTCCACTGTGTCAGTGGGTAGGACAAGGCTTGGGCCACGGCCCTGCTTGAATAAAGTCTTGCCTTGCTATTGCATTTCGGAATGTCTGAGTCTCAGTGGTCTTCTTGGTGGTGGTTTCGCGATTTGGCATAACAAGCTTACACTCTGTTTTCATGTATTATTAGTATTCCAACTATGTAATGACTGGTTATATTTCTCAGTATTTATTTAGGAATAAGATGTACTTGGCATTCTTTATTAGGAAAGTAAAAAAATAGATTTTCAATCCAAATTTACCCACAAATTGGAGCACAAACTATTTTTCCAAGTCAGTGTGCCATAAATAATTTATTTTAAAAAACAGGTGAATAAAATTTTGATTCTTCAGTGTTCTTAATTTACATATATGTATTACAAATATAAAAGTGTATCTTATTTGCTATATAGGCTATCTGCTCTTGAGAAATCATTAACAAAACATTGCCATATTCAAATTTAATTAAATAGATCTGGTCTAATTTATAAAAATGAAAACTATTTTTTTAACATTTGAGCTTTGAGAGCTAGAATCATGAAAGCATATGGTTACAGGGACACCCACCCACACATATAACTTTTCTTGAAATCTAGGTTAACAAATAAGGGGAAAATAATCCCTCATTGATACTAAATCAGTTAGCTTCTGCTATGAAACAGTTAAAAAATCTCCCCAGTGTACAAATAGAGTTGTGTGTTGTTAACATGGTTTATTGGTATGCCATTCCTTATCTGTGGGTGTTCACCCCTACATTTATTTTTTTTTTATCAAAGTTGTGATTTTTTTTCTTTTCCTCCTTTTCTCCTTCCTTCCTTCCTTTATTTCATTAATTTTGTCAAGGTGATATACACAGAGTGGTTACAGTTACATACGCAGTGAATACATTTTGTTACCCTCTCCTTTATTTTTCTCCACCTACCACCCTCCAAGCTCCCCCCCCCCCCCCCCGCCGTGGAGTTTTACAGTTAATTTCCAACAGATTGTCTCATGAGTATTGATGTTGAATTGGTTCACCGCTTATCCTTTGTCTCACCATTTTGCTGTTCCCCTTCCCTTCCCTAATTCAGATAAATACATATACAATACTCAGAGTACCAAAATGAAATACAGTGACAACAGGGGATAAGACAAAGGAAATAAAAAGAAAAATTTTACATACTATATTAAAAACAACATATTTTTAATACTCACTTAGAACAAAAACTGGATGGATATATTCTTCAAGAAACAACCAAAGTTATTGGGAAGTCCAGGCTCATGCCTGTAGTCTAAGCTATTTGAGCTGTGAAGATAAGGAGGACAGTAGTTTGAGGCCAGCCTGGGCAGAAAGTTAGTGAGAAACACACATTCCCCGCCCTCAATGAAAAAGTTGGCCGGCCAATATATACCTATTATTCCAGCTATACAGTAAGGAAAAAGGAGTAGGCTCACAATGTAGGCTGCCTGGCAAGAAAAATGATGGCCCAGGTTAAATAATAAGTAAAAGGACATACAGGAAGCATTGTTCAAGTGCAAGACCCAGAGTTCAAGCCCCAATACTGTAAAACAAAAACAAAAGCAATAAACCCAGACAACAGGAACCAATAACTCCTAAGGGAGACCTGGGCATGAAGATAGCATATTATCCTGGCTACCTTTTTTATTCACCAAATCACTTGGAGCATCAACTTGCCCCACCCACATCTTTTTATAAATACATGCCTAAGATGAAGAGCAAAGTGAATATCTAAGGCTTTTTTAATTTCTAAAGTAATGACTCATTCTTTAGCAGCAATTTTTATTGCATTCAACTTCCGCACAGGAAATGTGTTCAGTCTTGTGAAAGAAAGAACACTCTAGGCAAAAGCGGGTAAATTTTATTACTAATTGTGATGTATTTCTAATGGTAGCATAAGAAAAAAAATCCAAGTTGGAAAATATTATTTTACTATCTAAACGAGTCTATCACCTTCCTCAATTTATATTCATATTTCATATTTGTTTTGTGAGCCTAGGATTGCAAGGTTCAAATCAAATATAATAATAAAATCACAGCATCTTTGGTTAGTGTTTAAATTATGTCTAGAAAGTACCAAATGTATGTATCAAAAGTGAAACTGGCATTTTCAATTTTTATATGCCATTAAGGAGCTTAAATGTCATTCCTCTGACATAAAAAGTCTGAACTGACCAAACCAAAAAACAACAAACAAAAAGACTTCCTATGCACATCACAGAAGAGGAAACCACTGATGTAAGCATGAGAGAAAAGATGGTAGACACAAAGACATAGGCATTCCCTGAGTAGAAACTTGTGAATACATATCCATGAATAATCAAAACAGTGCTGTAAGTTCGGTGTGGGTACCCCTGAGAGACAGAATTCCAGGGAACCCATGTACAGAAGGATCCTCACACTCTCTGCAGGCTTAACTTCAAAAACTGGAAATAAACAACCTTGAAATAAAATTGTGGTTTAAGCATATCAATTAAAAAAATAGGTTGCTAACACTAATGCAAAGAAAATGATGAACAGCCAATATCTCACTTGGGGCTGGTGAGAATACAAAATAGCACTGCTATTTAGCAAGACAATTAGGCATTTTCTTCCAAAAGTCAAACACACGTTACTATACAATCCAACAATTGTTATAGTATATACACAAATGAATTAAAATGTCCACACAAAAATTATGCTTTGGTGTATAACATAGCCATATGTAACTGCCAGTGCTTAGAAGTGCTCACAGTGTTCTTCAATAGTGAGTAGTTAAATAAAACTGGTAATTCCTGGTAATGAGTAATATTTTTCAGCATAAAAAGGAGCTACTGGTCATGAGGAAACAAATGGATATTACTAAATGAAGAATAAAGCATAAGGTATTTTTGGCTCTCATCATTATGCTTTCTGATAGGAACAACTTAGAAGACAAAAATTGAGACTTATGACTACAGAGTGAATGTGAACAATCTTTTGTCACTGAAGTGACCAGATGTTCTTCTGAAGTAGATTGAGTAGTACCTATAAAGGTAAATATAAGTTTGAATGGTTAGCTGCCTCACATATTTAAGTTCATTTTTAAATAAAATTAACCTAAACAATATAAACAATTGGACACAATGAACAGCGTACAAACATTTTGCATATCATTCAAGGACTCCTGTTCTGATATAGGTTGCTCAGGATAGTACATGAACTACATGGAGGAATTTACGAGGACAAAATTAAGAAAAATGAGAGAAGGGGTGGGTTGAAGAGAGGTGAAAATGTTGAAGGGGTGATACAGATCAAGATGTATTTTATATATTACTTTTGTGAAATGGAAAAAAATTCAATGTCCCTTCTGAAAAATTAAGAAAAGTAAGGGAAGGCGTAGGTAGGTAGGAGTAGGTAAGAATGTTGAAAATGTTGGCATTGATGAACACTCAACATGTTCACAAACAGTGTTTGTTGTTGAATGCCAACTCCTTAAAAACATTCTAACTAAAAAGAGAGCAAACCATCTCATGAGAAGAGAGCCCAGTAGCAAAAGACAGTCAGTACTTAGGATCAGTACATAGTTAACCACAGCAGGACAAACTTTCTTTTTGTTGTTGTTATTGTTGTCTTGCCAGTTCTGGGGCTTGATCTCAGAGCATGAGCACCGTCCCTGGCTTCTTTAAGCTCAAGGCTAGCACTCTACCTCTTGAGCTACAGCACCACTTTTGGCTTTTTCTGTGTATCTGGTGCTGAGGGGTTTCATGCATGTTAGGCAAACACTCTACTACTAAGCCACATTCCCAGCCCAATAAGACCAACCTTCTACAAAACATTCTGAGGAGAGATTCAAAGAAAATTCCACTACAGAAAGTGCCATGGAGTGGACAGATGAATATATTACCTGTAGGAGGATAGGCAGTTGGAGGTGTTTTGTTTTCTTATTGTTTTTGGTTTTACACATTTGAAGTTTCATTTTCCTGTAATTTTCTTTTTTCAAAGTAGTGATCAAAACATCTTAGTAATAGTGATCAGATACATGAATATAAATATATCTGTGAAATAAAATCAAGAGTATTCAATTTTGGAAGATTTCCAAGTAAGAAATTGTTATAAGTTGCAAGAATTTTTAAGAGTAAGAAACTGATCACAGATACATAGCCTATGAAAATAATGTAGTTTTCTTTGCTTTTGTAATGTTGTTATATTTGATAAAGTGATTTCATAAGCAATTCCCTAAAGATATTGACCTTTCTAATGCAATATTTTAGCTACAGAATCAGAGTGGTTTTACTATATGTTACTGGTTAAATTTCATTTTGATAGTGCTTGGCCAATCACCTAATTTTATGACTTCCTTATGTGATTGCCTACCAAAGGAAAAGATCTTTAAAGTAAATTTCAGTATGGTCTAGCATAATTTTGGAGTAGGTTGGCATTAGGACAATCTGCTAAAATGTATGAAATTTGTAGTGTATTTTTCATTTTCACAAACCTGATTTATAAGAAATATCATCTAGAAAATACTAATGCTTTCCCTTTTTATGGGTAGAAAATTGTAATTGCAAGGAAATAAAATGGTT
Organism: Perognathus longimembris pacificus; assembly: GCF_023159225.1. Classification (NCBI taxonomy): domain Eukaryota; kingdom Metazoa; phylum Chordata; class Mammalia; order Rodentia; family Heteromyidae; genus Perognathus; species Perognathus longimembris. The sequence goes on along the minus strand of NC_063179.1, from coordinate 29,249,900 downwards.
TGCCCTAATTCATCTTGCAAAATGGTCGCAAAACTGAAAAATAATGTGGTGTCCTAATTCTATTGTGTTGGGCTCTCTCTTTTGCTTGTATAATATAATTAGTAACTCAAAACTGCTGGCTCAGGAAAGCTAGTTCATAAAATTTTAAAATCTTTGAATAATATTAAAATTGTTATCCTAGTAGGAAGACAAAGAGAAAAGATTTAGAAGACATGTATTAAACTACTCCTTAAGCTAAATTGAAGAAAATAAAAGTGATTATGTGAGACACATGTTTACTACATTCACTGAGCAGCATGAACTTAAAACTTTGTGAAGATTCAGACTCCCAAACAGAGACACATTTAATTACAATTGTTTCCTTTAAACTAAAATAAAGACAGTTCTATGTGAATATGGAAGCTACATTAATGGTGTCATAATGGTTGTATCTACACTTAATATCATGTGACTTAAAATGATATTTAATTTCTTTGTTTTACTTTTCACTAAAACATAATTTTGGTCACCACTTGTGAAAAAAATCAGGCAAATTCTAATAAAGGAATGTTGTGCAAAATATCTGACAAGAACTCAAAATCCCCAGGATCATCAAATAAAAATGAGCCAACTATAAGACTGGTAGCCAAAAGAAAAAGACATATGAAAGGAGGAAGGACGGGAGGGAGGGAAGGAGGAAGGGAGGTAGGGAGGGAAGGAGGAAGGGAGGGAGGGAGGGAGGGAGGGAGGGAGGGAGGGAGGGAGGGAGGGGAGAGGATAAAAGGAATATGCCTTTATATGCCTACCTGATCTAGGGAAGGGAAAGAAAAATGAGGGTGTAAGATATCACAAGAAATGAATTCACTGACTTATTATGTAACTGTACCCCCTTCGCACAACACCTTGTCAATAAAATTTAATTTTAATAAAAAGGAAGAAAGAAGGAAGGAAGGAAGGAAGGAAGGAAGGAAGGAAGGAAGGAAGGAAGGAAGGAAGGAAGGAAGGAAGGAAACAAGCAAGGAAACAAGCAAGCAAGAAAGGAAACAAGCATGCAAGCATGCAAGCATGCACCTAAGAAGATAAGACTGCCAAATGTAATGTGCTTTGGAACAGAAAATGACACTGTGTAGAAATACGAGAAATATGAATAAAATATGGAATTTTGTTAGTAAAATGTTATCTATATTGGTTCATTAGTTTTAATAAACATACCTGCTAGTAGATGATGTGAATATTAATGGATATGAGTATGAGACATATGAAATATTTCTGTACTCTCTTAAAAATAGGGAAGGAAAAGGGAATACCAAAATCGAGAGACAAAGGATTCCAAAAGCAATACTTACAAAACCGTTTTGTGTAAACCAGCTGTACAACTCATGTGGTGGAAGATGGAAAGGGGGAGGGAGAGGCAAGGGAAATGAGGGAGGAGGTTACAAGTTGCAGAAGAAATGTACTCACTGCCTTACATATGAAACTGTAACCCCCTGTACTTCACATCATTAAATTATGATGACTTTGTAGCGTGTTGAGAACAATTAGATTACCTGAAATTGACTGACAGAAAGAAACAAAATAATAGCCACAGTATCAATTGAGAATGTAAATAACAATATATTTTACTAGATAAAACACTACAAATGAGACCCAATAGAAATAAGTATTTGTAAAGTTTAATTATATAAATATCCACCCTGTCATTTAATAAACATAGAAATAGTATTCTAGTAGATATTTTAAGCTCTTGCTTAAAAATTATTTCTCCCGAATTCTTTGTCAGGAATTAGGATCATAGCATCAAAACAAAGAGAAAACAGATGAAGTGAAAGGCCCTGGCTTCAGGATATGAAGGCTCTGACCCATGAGAGAGATGAAAATTTGCCTGTGGGACATTTGTGCATCAAGCCCAAAGATCATCTAACACAAAAATAATCAAGAGGACAGAGAGGCTCAGTGGGAATGTTTTTAAGAATAAAATAAATAAGTACTTTATTCATTCCCAAATTTGATACTATATACTAGGAAAGGGTATCTATTACTTCAGAGAGCTTGGTGATTAATTAATGGTAAACAACTAATCAAATTAAAGAGGTAATTATTAACTCCTGGATGCCAATGGAGTACAATAAATAAAATTATCAAAATTTGTCAGTTTAATTGTGAATAATATTTATTCATTTTACTAAAGTAAGCTTACACTTGTGATCTAAAAATTATGGTATATAAATCATAGGGAATATTGAAAAACATTTTCTTCTGTAGTGTTGATATATAAAAGAACTAGATTCACTTATCATCATTAGCATAATATTTAGAAATTAAGGAATATCTCTAAAGAAACTACTGGAAAGGTTTAAAAGTTATTAATGAATAATCAATTCAGATGGAGCCTGGACTTGCACCTGAGGTTAGAATCCCTTTCAGAACCATTTAATTATGTACATTAGCAACATGAGCTTTTTTATCAAGAATTTTCTTAAGTTGAATAAGAAGAGTTTCGATATCATAAGGTTGTGTCAATTTTACAGAACAGATTCAAATTAGAAAACAGATTTCTGACATAATTAAGAAATTGTTTCTTGCATTTATTACTGAGACATCACTTAAACTATATATATATGTATATAGCTTCCATCACTAAGAGAAAAGGAAAGTTTCTTTATAGTGAATAATTACCTAAGACATTAGAATATTGTTTAGTATCAAGTCAATGGAACAAGCTATACAAAACAACTTTAATTGTTTAGTATGGCAGGGATACAGATCCCAACCACTAAAGCATACAATTCTAAGTAGCCAGAGTTGTTTCTCCTAAACTGAGTAGATAAGTACAAGAAGAATCTGAAGATTTCTTTTGCTGCTTTTGTTACTGGTTTTTGAAAGTACACTTCTGGGCAGGAGAAATGTAAGTTCTGACCTCACATGTAACAATTGTATTTATTCTTTTGTCCCATCAGACCTCACGTAAAAATCCCAGCCTACTTGTATTTCCATTATCCTCCAAAACAGTATACAACAATCAGACATAAGTGCTATTTAAGATAATTATATTTGAATGCTAAGGAGCAGGTAGAAGTAATTAATCACAGCTTCAAGATACATATACATGAGCCAGCAAAGTATCAAAGATAAATGATATTTAATTCATTAACACACACTTAAGTACCTACCTATTATGGTTGTTGTACATTATTGTTATTCATAAAATTACTCTCATGTATCTAAGTACATAATCTAAAAGTTATATATGAGCATATCTTCCTTTTTAAATAATAAAAGTACCTTGAGGAAGGCTTATTCTAGCACACTCTATTCTTCCAAGATTTGTCAGTGCCTCTTGTACAGCAATTGAAAACATAAGCTATTGTAAACAACTCTTAATTTGAACACAAGACAAATGAAAATTTTTTTGCCAGTCTTGGGGCTTCAACTCAGGGCCTAGGAATTGTCCCTGAGCTTCTTTTACTCAAGGTTAGTACTCTACTACTTGAGCCACAGCACCACTTCCAGCTTTTTCTGTTTATGTGGGTACAGAGGAATCGAACAAAGGGCTTCATGCATACTAGGCAAGCACTCTACCACTAAGCCACATTCCCAGCCCAAATGAGAACTTTTGAAATGCCTAGATTTTAATTGCTTCAGAAAATACCACTAGCATATTTAATTTTATTATTTATTTTCAAACTGGAATAGATTTCGTATTTTGAAGTAGATTATGGCCTGATAATTATATCTTTACAATATCACTTTTCTAAAAATACATTGACATGCTGAACAATTTGCACAAGTACTTAAAGAAAATTTGAAAAAATATTTAAAATAAAAATAACTAAATGAAATGAGAGCTGTTCCAAGCTTTTTCTTTAATCTGTAGATACCTAGAGGTAAAAAAATGAGATGGAGAGAAAGTCACAAGTCTTATGCAACTGAGTGGTTCTGAGGACTCCTCATCCAATAAAACAAATGGGTTGCTAAGTGTAGCACACTTTTATTTCACTTTCTTCTCCTCCACCCACTTTTTGTTACTTACCATGTCATTACTGGGTAAATCCTCTTTGTAACATCACTCCTGAGACTCATTTACTTTCTCAGGAAAGGAGTTAATATAGTAGTTAATATAGTAGCTAATATCTGTATACTATGAATTTTATGTTTCCACTTCCTTGTGTAACAAGATTTTTCTCAAGAATAGGAAACCCAAAGTAATCACCTCCATCTTACAGAGCCTATGTATAGACTTGACAATTCTTTTTTACTCAATCATATATTTGTCAATTGAATGGAAAATAAGTATAAAGTACAAAATTCACCTCTGCTTATTGATGTCATTTTCCTGTTTCATATGTTGAGTTGTTGATGTTGTTCTTGATGTTTGATGAGCTCTTAAGAGAGCGCTACTATTAATTAGGAAGATGTGATTCAAACATTTCCTAAGAAGTAACATATTCATTCTGTTCATTATTCTTTAATGTGTGTGTGTGATTTGCATAAGTTTAGTTTTCAATACTAAAATCAGTAGTATTTGCTTCCTGGGCATGGATGTTGTAGACTGGCATCTGGTAGTTTGCAAAGCAACTGTGATAGCCATTAGGGTTATTTTCACCTTACTAATAATGTCTTTCTACTCAGCCCTCCTTTCCTTCTTTCTTATTCTGCTTCTTCTGCCTTGTATCAGTGGCATCTGTCATCAGTATGTATCTCCTGTGAATACTTACAAAGCAATGCTTCATAAAATGGTCCCCAAGCATATTTTTAGGAAGATGTAATGAACTATAGCAAGAATATAGTGTGTAGTTGTGGGAACCTAGTGATAAGCTCACTCAATTTCACAAATTCAAGTATCTTCTGAATGAGTGAATGAACCACACAACCTCTTTTGCTTTCCATACTTACTGACTACCTGTAGTCACAAGAGTTTATATTTTATGAGAAATTATGAATTCAATCAATATATACTGGTTGTTTTCTATTTCTAAATGAAAATAAAATCCCACTATGAGATGGCACAATTTTTTTACTTTATATTTTAAAAAGAAAACTGCTTTAAATTAAGCTGCAATTTTAATCAGTTCTAACACAGGGTGAGCAATTGAGATTGGATGCGAATATGCTCTAAATTCCCTCCCTACTCCATTTCATTTTCCTGCAGGGATTCAATGAGTTGTATAGAAAGAAAATAAATGATGTTACATAAGTACTCTTTTTAATGAGTGTGGCTTCTCCAAGGCAATTATACATACTTTTTGGCTCAAGTGATACCCCTAGCCATAGTATGGGGTATTTTTTACATGCCTGAGCTTTTCCAAAAAGTTTTCAAGAGGTATTAAATTACAATCAATTTCACTATGTCTGAAAAGAAGCTGCTGCCTTAATTTACTCCTCATGATCCATATTTGGTTAACTCCAAGAGCAGAAAAAATGCTGTAGAAATTTAAAAGTGAGAAATAAAAAGCATAACTTTTTGAGCCATTCACTGGCCATTTTGGATCAAGAGAAAGTCTACATTTTTTTTAGATCACACACAAAAAAATGACCTCTCTTTTGGCTCTCTTATGGTCATTTCATCGATTTCCTTCCATTAGTAATGTAAAGCTAATAGATTCTCTGGACATTAAAAATTCATAGTAGATTCACCCCTTACTTGCAGCTTGCCTTTTGATTGTTCAGTCTGGTGTTTCTAGGGTATCCGTGTTGGACTAAAATAGAAATGAAGAGTACTATGTATATTCATCCTAGGGAATCTAAAGCAATTACATAATTGGCAAGGGTTACTTTCACTCTGAGCTACGCCTCACCTCTTCACATCTGCCATCTCCATGATTTGTACACATATATGGGATTTCTACTCCTGCCTCTGCAGTACCACAGCATAAGCATCTTTAAAGATAGACTGTGTCTAAGTAATCCTCTGCTCTCTTTATCAAAGCATTAGAATATTTTCAAAAATGAACTACATATTGAATTAATTTACTTCAAACTGTCCAAGCTTGGTTCTAGTTTACCCCAAAGGTATTAACTCTGTAATCAAATATCTCCATACTTAATTTATAATTCCCTTAAAGTTTTTTCTGCTTTGAATATTCTATCATAATTATAATATTCTTTAAAGTGCTGGTGATATTTTCTCTATGAATTCTGTCTTGTTAGCTCTGTTGACAAGAGCTGCATGTTTTCCTGTATGTTTTTAAATGAGCCCAGGGCCTAAAATGTATTCGGCAGTTTAAATAATGGCTTCAACATTGTTCAGTGTCATTTCTACAGCACACGGGGAGAGATCCTCATGCAGCATTTCCTCATATGTACTCACACCCTCCTCACATGTGGTCTTGTTTCTGAAATCATTTGCTCATTTCCATTTCTAGTAAGAACCAGGAAGTGAAAGCTAAAACAGAGAATTAATGAGGCAGATGTAATGCAAATCTAAAATGTAAGAAATTTCATTCTTGTTATCTTGATCTTCACACTTTTTGTCTTTGTTTATCTGCATTATTCCAGTTAAGAACATTTGAAAATTAAGCAACAAACACAAAGCAAACACAAAGATAAGACATGGGGACAAAGGGTCACATGACATCCTGGTTGACACCCTGTTTGAGATAAGAAGCTGAGTAAAAAAAAATTTTTAAAGGAGAAGAAAAATTGAATAATGTGTGAACTGTAAAAATAATGATAATTAAATAAGGACAAGAACTTTCTTAATCAAACATCTATCTTATAAAACTTTACTATAGCTTCTTAGAATGCTGTTAAATGCTATTTCAGTTGTTATTTGTAGTGGTTCCAATGAGATAATCAAAACAAGAATGTGCATGAGAGGAGGGTAGCTTCCTTTCTATTACCAGATGAGGGAAAATGTTACAAAAGAGATTTATTCACAAATTGTAGACTGTCTCTTTTCCCAATGTTAGGTACATCAACCTATGGTTTTGTTAAGTTAGTTTGGATTGTATTGAATGTCTGAACTGTTCATTGTCTATAATCCTTTCAAAAGCCTGACAAGCTCAGGACCTGCAAGTTTCAACTCAGCACATTGCAATGCCATGGCTCAGACTTTATGTTTCCATCTTACCAACCTGGATGTTCTTCTTCACTTTTTTAAAGTTTGCTTGCCCATTCAACACCCTAAATGGCACTTTTTACCTATATTTTCTCCAGATCCCAGATTTGCATCGGATGGAAATGTATTTCCAGAGTGAAAATAAAAGTAACCTCTTACTATTACGATTCATAGAATCTCTTAACCTGCTTTCAGGACGAGCCCACATCATGGCTTGAGTTAAAAAAAAACAAAACAAAAAAAAACCAAGCAGATGTTTACATTTATTCATGGCATCCCTCTGAAGTATTTGCTCCCCGTAAATACTCTTCTATGTCAATATTCTTCACACCCACCTCCTGGGCCTTCTTGAGGATAACCAGATGTCTACTGCAAAGAGAGTTCTAGAACAACATGATCCCTGGTCAGAGAGGAAGATCAAGTTTTTAAGCAAAGCTATGCTTAAATTGGCTGTTTATCTTTGTACCAATACTATTCCTTGGGGTGAACTTTCATCTCTAAGGAATTAAACCAGGTTCCTTGTAGTTTAATAAGGTGTAGGAAAGGAATACTTCTAGGGTGTAGGAAAGGAATACTTATATAAGATTTCATCACTAATGAAGTAAACCAGGTTCCTTGCAGTTTAATAACATATGGGTCTAGGATTTAGGAAAGGAATACTTATATAAGAGGAGAGTCAGAGAAAAGAACTAGACATGGTAAAAAGAAAGTGTCACCATCGTATCTTTCTGATGCTCCAGTTAGTCAGAGCCAGCTTGAACAGAATCCGTGGGCACACTGCTCTGTATAACTACCCCAAAGGTCATTCCACATCCGCCCCCGCCCCCCTCCCCCCAGGAAGTAGCTTGCTCTCCCTTTCTGGTCTTAATGGTGCTGTGTTCTTTTAAAATTAATACTTTCTGTCTTTATTATAATTATTTATACATGTTGCAAAGAATGTATCAAGTAAAAAGCTAAAAAATATATGGAAAATTGCCATGTGAATCTTATCTGCGTATAGTAAGTAAATCAAAATTAGAATGCATCTGGCTGTCTTCCATGACTGAGAAAATTAAAAGGTTGACAAAAATTATTTGAAAAGCATTTGAGAACTTTTTTCGTAAAGCACAGAAGAAAACATTAGTATCCAAGCAACACAGATAAAGTGGTTTTAGTCTGGTGAGCTTACATGAAAAAAAAAAGAAGATGAGCTATAAGCTGTAAGAAAAAAAGTACTCATAATTATACCCCACTTTAAGAAAACACCCTGGTCTGTCACTCAATCATTTACTAAGGTGTTGGGCAGAAACGAAAAGTGTATAAAACTTCACTCCTCTACTTGAGACACTTCTCAACTGATAAAGAAGATAAGAGGAAAATAAATAATTCCTTATATAAGGTAAAAATGGACAGATCAAGTGTCAGAGTGGTGGTTCTACTCAACATAGAATACCTTTCAAAAGATTTAAGGCAGCTTCAAATTAATAGTTCAATAACTATGGTCATATGACCATATAAAATGATGCTAATCAAAATGAATGCCAAGATATGGAACAAGAGGGTTTCATTGTTGTTTTTAATATACAGTATGAAATTCTTTTTTTTTTCTTCTTCCCTTTGGTGTATCCCCAGTAGTCACTGTGTTTGACCCTGTGCCTTGTATAAATGTCTACCTGATTTGGGTAAGAGAGGGAAAAGGGAAAGTAGGATAAAATGAGGCGGGGGTAACAATGTTTGACGAGAAATGTACTCATTACCTTCTTTATGTAAATGTAAGCCTTCTGCACATCACCTTTACAATAAAACAAAAGGAAATTTAAAAATTTCAGAACGGGGCAGAACATTAGAGATTCCATGTATAAACAAATAACTTATATTTCACCTGGAATAAATGATGATCCAGATGATGAAGGCAAGAGTGGTGTGTGTGTGTGTGTGTGTGTGTGTGTGTGTGTGTGTGTGTGTGTGTGTATGGGTATGTTATGGAGGGGGGATGTACATGCTTCTTTGTTTCCATCATAGGATCTGTTTGTCCTTTTGGAAAATGACCTGAGTGACAGGAGTGGAAGTTTCATGCTTCACACTGTGAGCCACTAGCCAATGGGGAGGACTTAGGGGAAGTCAAACAGTGGAGAAGAAGAACGCTGAGGATTTTTACATAGATTACATAGATTACATTGCAACAAAGACCAGTGATGGGAAATAAACATTTCTCTTGAAAAAACTCCTTACAAACTGTCATCATTAATTCCTCCTTTGAGAGTGTTTTTATTTTAATTGAGATTCTACTTTAGAATGAGTTCATTAAATTTATCCAGTCACTAACATTTTTATTATGTGTACCTATAGATTACTCATAATATTTTGACCTATGTATGATAGGATATACGGATGCATAGAAAGGATGCATATCAAAGGGATATATAGAATCTGATCTTGGGCAAATAGATATTAACTTACAAAACTTTTATAGAAGATCTCCAACCTCTGTTGTATTTAACGTCAGGAATATAAAGTAGTTCTTCCAATTATTGAATTGATGGCTCTGTGTATGTAGAAATAAGATAATCAAATTATAGGCGACGTTTCTGCACAGGAAACAAAACCCTAAAAATTTTTTTATGTAATTAAAGACATGAGGCAAACAATTATTTGAGAATTGAATGAAGGACCACAAATTAAGATTGCTCAATCCTGTTCCAACTATTGACTTCATATGCTTTTAAGCCTATTACCTAATGTAATTTTCCCAATCTTATATGAACTCTGCCCTTTCAAAGATAAACACATTTCAAATAATGCTTAATTGATTAAATCAATCTGCTAGCAAGTGTCACATTAAGTTTTAATGTGAATCACAATTTAAGGATAATTAGATACATTTGCAGATTATATTATTCTGAAGAACTGCACAGTTTATCTAGTTTATGAAATTGATTCTGATGAAGAAGATTCAGATTTTAATCAGCCAGGAGCTGATCAAGGGATCAAGTTAGGCTGCCAGGGTTGTGTCTTCTTGGCACATTATTTGGAATTTTCCTATATCATGCAGTAAGACTTTTGGTGTGGTTTATTGTACCTAGTTTCTTTATCTTATCCTGAAGGTGAGCAAGAACTCCACACATGTGGTGTCTGATGAGGCTCTTTTGCCTACTTTATAGACAGTCACCTCTTCATTTTCCCCTCATTTGGAGAACACTCATCTGGGTCACTCCCTTTCTAAAGTCAGGTATCACCATATCTAACACAATTCCAGCAGTCTCAAAAACTTCCAACCTCCAAGAGCCATTGCCTTAGTGATGAAGTTTTAAATACTTGAGTGTTGGTAACACAGGCATGCAGTACAGTGCACTTAGTAGTTAATCTAAGAGGTAAAAAGAAGGATGTCCTTTATAGACGGTTCATCTTTGTCCATATTTTCTATTAGATCTTCACATTTTAAAAAATTGTAAAAATGTTTTTTGAACATGAACTTTGAATATGAACTTATATCTACTATTTCTTGTAAGTGTGTGTGTGTGTGTGTGTGTGTGTGTGTGTGTGTGCGTGCTGGTAAAAGGCCTTGAATTTAGGCCCTGGGCACTGTCCTTGAGGTTTTGTGCTCAAAGCTAGAGCTTTATCACTTCAGCTGCAACTCCACTTCCAAATTTTTTCTTTTAATGTCAATACACTTTCATTATCAATATTTTTTCTTTTTCTAAAGGCACTTTAGGTCTCTGCACTACTTGTGAATTATATTTAAACCGTATCTTCAGAAATTTAATTAAGGTGGAGGTAAAAAGTTTAATAAGAAATGTACTCACTGCCTTATGTATGTAACTGTAACCCCTCTGTACATTAATTTGACAATAAAAGAAATTTTAAAAAGAAATTTAATTAGAATACTTGGGACTATTTCTTTTAAAGGGTATCTGGTTAAAATTTGTCCTCCATTTGTATTACATGAAGTGCTTTTCCTTCTCATGTTATTGGTATTATTTGGCTTACTGATGGACATTGGAAGAAAAGTTCAATGGCCTGTGTGTCAAACTGCTAGAAGAGCAATCTGAGAAGCTCATGAGCTCCACAGAACCATATGCTGCAAGATCACAGAAAGAAAAGAAAGTCTACTAGGCAGAAACCAAACCACCCACAGGATTCCCACTCTGATTCTTATTGCTCTGTCAGGCCTGAGAGCAGGGGTTCCAGGTACCAGCCACAAGGAAATTCAACCATGCCACAAGGAAAACCAAGACTCCATCAAAAAGACGATTTAGAGGATTTCAGGGAGATGCAAGCTCCCCCCAAACAAGCTGGAACCTCTCTGTTATCCTCTAATTTTTTTCTTTTTTCTTTTCCATTTTTGTTTGTGCTACTTAATTTCTCTAACTTTTTCCTCTTTCTTTTTCTTCATCAGTGCTATACAGTAGGGTGACTGGGAGGCCTGTATCCCATATGCATGCATAAGTAAAGGAGGCTATATCAGGAATTACTCAAATTTGTGTTTCCTCTACCAACCTTAGTATTTCTAATTTTAGCATTACTCTTATACATACATATTTTCTCTTCTTATTTGTCTTTATTTCTATACAATTTTTCTTTGTTTTTAATTTATCTTCTGAAATTAGGTTTTAACTCACTTCCATTCCTGTCTTCCTATATGTTCCTCTACTCTCAGCCATACTTATCCCTCTAATTTTCATTAGAGCTCTTAATTTCACTTCTAATTTCACATGAACTCATCTCTTCCTTCATTTCGAATCCTTCTCTCTTTCATTTTCTTTAGTCTGTTAATCCCTAATTGAGTGTATCTGAGTTAATCTACATTTGGTTCCATTTTTACTGGGCACAAGTTACACCTAAAGTTCCCCTAACCACAGATCCCTTCATCCTTACAACTATAGGTAATCCCCACTCCCATCCCACAACATCCCTTTTCAAACAAAGAAAAGACAGGTAGTTAGGGGAACTCCAAGATGTTGAAGTTCTAACATTTGTACAACTACAGGGTTCTGGGTTGGTTCCAGTCCTAAAATAGTGTTCTGTTGTTGCACTGGAGTGGCGCTTGTTTCCAAATGGGCAGAACGAATTATAGAAATGCAACAAACATGGCTACTGAACAAATCTCAATGATGACTCAAAATAAAGAGGCAATACAGCAGTCAGGAAATGACCTAGATGACAGCTCTCAAAATGATTTGCAATCACTCCTGGTATATACGCTGCATGAAATGATTGAAACCCTGCAGAAGGCTACATACAAACAAACAGGATGAGGCTAAACAAAAGTTAATGGCGGTGTTTATGGAAACCACAAACAAAAAGATGGAAGAATTCCAACAGAAAGGAAGGGAGTCCAATAAAAAGATGACCACCCAGTTAAAGGATTTGAAAGAGAACACTCAATACCGACTGAAGGAATGAAGAGTCCATACAAGGCCTAAAACAAAGACAGCATCAATGAAGAGTGGAAAGCCATCAAAATTATCAAGAAGAAGGGAGGAGGGAGAGAGAAAGATGGCGCTGACACGGTAGGGAGGGACCCCGACTCGCTCCAACTGAATAGCAAGCTGGGAACTCCAACACCCAACACCCCATCAAGCACCCAGCAAAACCAGCAGCCAGAAGCAGTGGAGAAACACAGGAAAACAAAAAGGAGCAAAAAAGAAGAGCTGAAAACCTACATGGAGCCAGAGAATCTCCGGGAAACCCTCGCCCCACCAACCGACCCTGGCCCAAACAGGGCCAGGCTGGGAAAGGGGAACCCTGCAATTGGCAGACAGGCTGCCGGGAGTGCAGAATTCAGACAGCAGGAGACCCCATGGTCACTAGGGAGGGTGCGGAAAAAGACATACAACGGCAACGATGAGAAGTTCAGGTCCACACCAGGTTCGGACAGATGGCGGCTGGGGAACCCAGCGTGGCAGAAGGAGGGAAACGGGAAGCCACCACGACACTTGGCCACCCCCTGAAGGACCAACGGCTGTGCAGGACACACACACAATCCAGGATCAGTGAGTCCCCCATTACCCCCTCACCCAACGGGAGACCAGCTATCAGAGACCCAAGCCCTACAAAGAAGCAAGATCTCCCTCCCTCCCCCTCCCCACCCCGAGGGAACAAAGAACCCCCAAATCAGGCGGGAAGCTCCCATCAGGTGCTGGGAAGTCAGTTTAGCAGGGGAAGGGCAAAGCAGCCCCAAGGCCACACAGGATCCAGATCTGGCAGAATAGGCCCTGCCCCCTTCCCAACAGGGGCCAGGGGATGGCCAGGAGTGCAAGCCCCACCCGAGGCACCTGGACTTCGAGGACTCTTACAACTAAAATCAACGGCGCTGGTGGGCAATGCCAGCACAGCAGGGACACCTGGGCCTGATCACGTCCCCTCCTCACAGCGGAGGCGAGGTCTGAGGGTGCTAACCCATGCCCAGACAGTCAATCCCACTGGGCCCCACACATACTGCCCCCCGCAATGGACTCGCGGGAGGGCGCAAACACAACCCAACAACCCGGGGCTCGCTCTGGGGAGCGTACCACGCTAAAGTGGACAGGGCCACAGTGGCAGTGCCTGTTGTAATGGGCACACCATGCACAGGTGGGCGGGGCCCCCAGCGACAGCGCCCGCTCTGGTAGGCGTACCCCGCACTGGTGGGTGGGGCCACAGCAGCAGCACCTGCTCCTGAAGACTTGCCTACACAGGAGGGAGGGCAGAGCTACAAACCAAACCTGAGAAGCTATCCACAGATCTCCATATGTGCAAATGACAAAGAAACACAACACAGTTCATCAAAGAGCAAGCCAACTAGCCAGCTCCAAAAAGCAGCACGACTGAAGAGGAGATGGAGATTAAAACAGCAAATGAGGCCATGTTAACAGGAATGATCGAAAGCGTCAGAAATGAAATCAGAAAACAATGCCAGGAGTTTAGAGCGGAAATCTGGAAGGACACCCAGGAAGCCAAGAAAGAAATGGAAGCAAAAATGGATACAATGCAAGCCTTCTTTAAAGAAAATCTTAACATCCTGAGATTGAAATGCATGGAAAAATAGATTTAAAACACAACTCTTTACAGGAAGAAATTTCCACGATCAGAGCTGATCTGACAACCACAAATAGCTCTCTGACATCCATGAACTACGCAATTGAATCCACAACACAAAGAGTTGACAATATGGAATCCAGAATCTCTCGCCTGGATGATGAAGCAGCCGACAACAACCAGAAAATGACCACACTCCAAGAAACGGTGAAGCTTCAGGGCAGACTAATCCAGGAACTAATGGAAAAAGACAAGAGATATAATCTGCACATAATTGGAATAGAAGAAGGAGCCGAATACCAGAGCAGAGGGCTTAAACATGTTCTCAATAAAGTTATTGCAGAAAACTTCCCCAATCTCACAAGGGACCCCATCCAGGTAACCGAAGCCTGTAGGACACCTGGCAGGCCAGACCCCAGAAAAGGCACCTGAAGGCACATAATATTCAAGACTTCAGACCTCAAGATTAAAGAGCAAATTCTGAATTCAGCCAAAGCGAAGAAAGAAATTTTCTACAAAGGGGGGCTGGAGATATAGCCTAGTGGCAAGGGTGCCTGCCTCGGATACATAAGGCCCTAGGTTCGATTCCCCAGCACCACATATACAGAAAACGGCCAGAAGCGGCGCTGTGGCTCAAGCGGCAGAGTGTTAGCCTTGAGCGGGAAGAAGCCAGGGACAGTGCTCAGGCCCTGAGTCCAAGGCCCAGGACTAGCCAAAAAAAAGAAATTTTCTACAATGGGAAGAGGATTCAAATAACAGCTGACTTATCCACACAAACTTACCAAGCACGAAGTGAGTGGAAGAACACCATCCAAGTACTTCAGGCTAACAATATGCAACCTCGGATCAAATATCCAGCGAAATTGGAGTTCACATTTGAAGGGAAAACCAGATCTTTCCACACCAAAGAGGAACTAAAGGAGTATGTGAATAAAAAACCAGCCCTACAGCGAATTCTAAGAGGGGAGCCCCACCCAACAGAGATCGTACAAGACACACAGTCAGAATTAGAAAGAAACTACAATAGCCAAAGTCCAACAGAAAGAACAGCTCACTAAAGACAAGGAAATAAAAAAGAGGAAAAAACAGCCCAACAAGTAAATGGAAGGAGAAAAAACACCCTTATCCTTGATCTCTTTAAATATAAGTGGTTTAAACTCTCCAATAAAGAGGAGCAGACTGGCAGAATGGATTCCCAAACAAAAAGTTGACATCTGCTGTCTACAAGAGACCCACCTTACAGCAAGGGACAAAAATAGGCTCCGAATGAAAGGATGGAGCAAGATCTACCAAGCAAATGCACCTACCAAAATGTCAGGAGTTGCCATCCTGATCTCAGACAAGCTGGACTTTTCATTAAAATCAACTCAAAAAGACAAAGAAGGACACTACATATTAATACAGGGAAAAATCCAAAATCAAAACATCATGGTGATAAATGTCTACTCACTGAACAAAAGAGGCCCTACATATGTCAAGCAAATTCTCACAGAATTACACAAGATAGACACAAACACAATCTTAGTGGGTGACCTTAATACCACACTCTCTCCAAGAGACAGATCCAGAGGATCAACAAGGGAGCTGAGGACCTAAGTAACACCATATCCCAAATGGATCTGACAGACCTATACAGAATCTTCCACCCTACAGAGACCCAATACACCTTCTTCTCAGCAGCCCATGGATCATATTCCAAAACAGACCATGTCATAGCCCACACAAAGAACCTTAGCAAATACAAAAGTATTGACGTCATCCCATGTATTATATCTGATCACAGTGGATTAAAGGTAACCCTCAACAACAAAGGATGCCACAGAGGCTATACACACTCTTGGAGGCTAAACCCCACGCTGCTCTCCAACACTTGGGCCACAGACCAAATAAAAGATGAAATCAACGAATTCATAAGCCACAATGACAATGAAAACACATCACAAAAAACCTATGGGACACAGCTA
Source organism: Perognathus longimembris pacificus (assembly GCF_023159225.1). NCBI lineage: Eukaryota > Metazoa > Chordata > Mammalia > Rodentia > Heteromyidae > Perognathus > Perognathus longimembris. Next base: position 29,233,904 of record NC_063179.1, on the reverse strand, counting down.
AGGCAGTACTGAGGAGCAAGATCATTGCGCTCAGCACTCACATTAAAAGAATGGAAGCAGAGCAGGTAAATAACCTCACGATGAAACTAAAACAACTGGAGAAACAAGAAATGACAGAATCTAAAACGACTAGGAGGGGAGAGATCACAATGATTAAAGAAGAGATAAATCTGATTGAAAATAGAAAGACCATTCAACAAATAAATAAGACTAAAAGCTGGTTCTTTGAGAAAATAAACAAAATTGACAGACCCTTGCAAGACTTACAAAAAAAAGAAGAGAAGAGACTCATATACATAAAATCAAGGACTCCACCGGAAAAATTACAACAAGTACACACTATATTCAAACAATCATAAGGAGCTATTTCCAAAACCTCTACTCAGCAAAAAACAATAATTTTACAGAAATGGATCAATTCTTAGAGAAGTACAAACTGCCCAAACTGAACCAAGAAGAAATAAATCAACTAAACAAACCAGTAACTTACAGTGAGATACAGGAGGTAATCAAGAACCTCCCAACAAAGAAAAGCCCAGGCCCAGATGGATTCACCAAGAATTCTACAAAACCTTTAGTGAGGAGCTAATACCAGTACTCCTCAAACTCTTCCGCGAAATAGAAACAGAGGGAGAAATCCCAAACTCATCCTACGAAGCTAATATCACACTCATTCCCAAACCAGGCAAAGACCCAACAAAAAAAGAGACCTACAGACCAATATCACTAATGAACACACACACAAAGCTCCTCAATAAAATATTAGCTAACAGGATCCAGAAACTGATCAAGAAAATCATACAACATGACCAAGTAGGCTTCATCCCACAGTCACAAGGATGGTTCAACATCCGTAAATCAATCAACGTAATTCACCACATAAATAGATCTAAAATTAAGAATTACATTGTTATCTCAGTGATGCTCAAAAAGCCTTTGGAAAAATACAACATCCATACCTATTAAAAGCTTTGGAGAGAACAGGAATAGATGGAACATTCCTCAAAACAATAAAAGCCATATACAACAGACCAACTGCTAATAGCATCTTAAATGGAGAGAAACTAAAATCATTCCCCCTAAACTCAGGAACAAGACAAGGATGCCCACTCTTCCCACTTCTTTTCAACATAGTGCTGGAATCCCTAGCCATAGAAATAAGGCGAGAGGAGGACATCAAAGGGATTCACATCGGCAAGGAAGAAATCAAGTTATCCCTTTTCGCAGATGACATGATCTTATATCTGAAGGACCCAAAAAACTCAGTCCCCAAACTCCTACACCTAATAAACTAATTTGGCAAAGTAGCAGGATACAAAAATCAATCCACAAAAGTCAGCAGCTTTTCTCTACAACAGCAATATACAAACAGAAAAGGAAATTATGGAAACAATTCCATTTACAGTAGCCAAAAAAAAGAATAAAGTACCTAAGGATCAACTTAACAAGGATGTGACCAACCTATTTAATGAAAAATATAAAAATCTAATAAGGGAAATCAAAGAAGACACAAGGATATGGAAAGACCTCCCTTGCTCATGGGTAGGCAGAATCAATATAGTGAATATGGCCATATTGCCCAAATTGTTATACAAATTCAATGCAATACCTATCAAAATCCCAGCCACATTCTTCACTGAAATAGAGAAACCAATCCATAAATTCATATGAAACAGCAAAAAACCTAGAATAGCCAAAGCAATTCTAGGCAAAAAAAGCAGTGCAGGAGGTATCACAATACCAGACTTCAAGCTCTACTACAGGGCCATCATAACAAAAACAGCCTGGTATTGGTATAAAAACAGATCGGAAGACCAATGGATTAGAATTGAAGACCCAGAAATAAAACTGCACTCTTACAGCCAACTGATATTTGACAAAGGAGCTAAAGACATACAATAGAATAAACATAGCCTCTTCAACTACTGGTGCTGGAAGAACTGCGCAGCCATATGCAGAAAACTCAAAGTAGACCCAAGCCTATCACCATGCACCAAGATCAACTCAAAATGGATCATGGACCTCAATATCAGACCTGAATCCTTGAAACTACTGAAGGACAGAGTAGGAAAGACGCTAGAACATATAGGCACAGGAAGGAACTTCCTGAATTGAGTTACAGGGGCACAACAAATAGGGGAAATACTCAACAAATGGGACTACTACAAATTAAAAAGTTTCTCCACAGCTAAGAACATAGTCACCAAAACAGAAAGACAGCCAACCATATAGGAAAGGATCTTTACCAGCACAGCAACAGACAAAGGCCTGATATCTGTCATCTACAGAGAACTTAAAAAACTAAGCCCCTCCAAGCCCAATAAACTTATTAGGAAATGGTTAAATGAGCTAAAAAGAGACTTCACACGAGAAGATATAAAAATGGCAAAGAAACATATGAGGAAATGCTCAACATCCCTGGTAGTAAAGGAAATGCAAATAAAAACAACCCTGAGATACCACCTCACCCCAGTTAGAATGGCCTATACTCTGAACTCAGGGAACAACAAATGCTGGAGTGGCTGTGGGGAAAGAGGAACCCTTCTCCATTGTTGGTGGGAGTGCAAATTAGTACAAACACTTTGGAGAACAGTATGTAGGTTTCTCAAAAGGCTCAATATAGACCTACCCTATGGCCCAGCCATACCACTCCTAGGCATCTATCCTAAACAGCAAACCCCAAGATATCAAAAAGACATTTGTACTTCCATGTTTATCGCGGCACAATTCACAATAGCCAAAATATGGAAACAACCCAGATGCCCCTCCACAGACGAATGGATCAAAAAAATATGGTACTTATACAGAATGGAATACTACATAGCGATTAGGAATGGTGAAATATTGTTATTCGCAGGGAAATGGTCAGAACTCAAACAAATAATGTTGAGCGAGACAAGCCTAGAACACAGAAAACAAAGGGGCATGATCTCCCTGATATATGACTGTTAACAAAGGGAGACGGAGAGACAGTAGAGACCAAGTCTGTGAAACCAAAAACTGCTTGTCAAATAGTATTCCCCACAGGATTGGGGCAGCGCCCCAACAGTATGTAACTAAAACCAAACAATTACTCAATGTATAAAGGTCAAAAATTGACCTCTCAGGGGAATACAATAGCTCAAAAGCTAGGTATGTATATTCATATAAGACTACTGTCGCCATATGGTCTAATATAGACATTACATTTAAAGCCCTAGGCGAACTTTCTTGGGCGTGGCCACGTGGATACTGTATATGTTCTTGATACATTGTATATTTTATATTTGTCTACCTGACCTAGAGAAGAGATAGAAATACAGGACGTAAGATATCACAAGAAATGTACACACTGCCCTACTATGTTACTGTACCGTTTTTGCACAACACCTTGTCAAAAAATTTGTGTTCAGGCTGGGGATATAGCCTAGTGGCAAGAGTGCCTGCCTCGAATACACGAGGCCCTAGGTTTGATTCCCCAGCACCACATATACAGAAAACGGCCAGAAGCAGCACTGTGGCTCAAGTGGCAGAGTGCTAGCCTTGAGCGGGAAGAAGCCAGGGACAGTGCTCAAGCCCTGAGTCCAAGGCCCAGGACTGGTCCAAAAAAAAAAGAAAAAAAAATTTGTGTTCAATTAATAAACAAATAAATTTAAAAATAAAAAAGAAGGGAGGGAGATAAAAACCATATTAGAAAGTCTTTTTTTTTGGCCAGTCCTGGGGCTTGGACTCAGGGCCTGAGCACTGTCCCTGGCTTCTTTTTGCTCAAGGCTAGCACTCTGCCACTTGAGCCACAGTGCCACTTCTGGACATTTTCTGTATATGTGGTGCTGGGGAATTGAACCCAGGGCCTCATGTATACGAGGCAAGCACTCTTGACACTAGGCCATATCCCCTGCCCCAAAGTAGAAAGTCTTGAAATTGGGATATCTAGAAGAGAAGATAGTTTACACTTTACAGAAAAAGAACACACAGACATTCAAAATAAATCCAAGAAACATGATAGAGCTTTGCATGAGCTCCAAGGTACAACCAGAAAGCCTAGGAGGACCTAGAGAAGGAGGCTAATGGATTTCATAATATATTTAGCAAAATCCTAGCAGAAAATTTCCCACATATCCAAAAGGACAGGCCCGTCCAGATACAAGAAACTTTTAGAACCCAACACAGACCAGACCAGAACAGGCCATCCCACAGACACATTGTAAACTATATGTGATCTATAGATCCAAAGAAGGATCCTTAAAGTTGCCAGTGAGAACAGTCACCTATAAAGTAAAACCAATCAGAATAAGCACAGATTCTCAACAGAGACCATAAAAGCCAGGAGAGCCTGGAGTGAGGTATGCCATGACCTAAAGACAAATAACTACCAAGAAATTTTATCCTGTTAAGCTCTCATTCATAGCCAAGGAACAAATAACTTGACAGCAATTAAAACTTGAAACAATGTATCACCAAACAATCATTACAGAAAATTCTTACAGACAGTCTATATATTGAAAACCAATAAGAACATGATCTTGACAGCAAAACAGCCCCTTTGTTAATAAAGACCGCAAAACACAACATATCAAAGAAAGATTGTACAGATGGGGTTACACTAAACTGCAGAGCTTCTGCATGGCAAAGGACATAGTAAGATACATAGAAAGCCCACAGACTAAGAGAATATCTGCACTAGCCATACAACAGACAACGGCCTCATATCTAAAATATGCCTACAGTTCAAGAAATTTAATTCCCCAAAAGCAAATCTCTAAAGAAACAAACCACTCCATTAACAAATGGGCTAAAGAGTTAAAGAGAGACTTCTCTAAAGAGGAAATGTGAACAGCCAAGAGATATATAAATGCCCAATATCTCTGGCCATAAAAGCAATGCAAATCAAAACAACATTGAGATTCCACCTAATCCCAGTAAGAATAGCCATTATCAAGAAATCTAAAAACAACAAATTCTGGTAAGGGTGTGGCCAAAGGGGAAGGCTACTATACTGTTGGTGGAGTGTAAACTTGTCCAACCTCTCTGGAATGCAGTATGGAGGTTTCTCAAAAGACTAAACATGGAGCATATGACCCAGCAATCCCAATTCTGGGCATTTGCCAAATGACCACAAGCATGGCCATACTAAAGCTAAAAACAAAACCGTGTTCATTGCACCATTATTTACCATAGCTAAGATTTGGAACCAACCCAGGTGCCCCTCAGTGGATGAAAGGATTGAGTAGATGTAGTATATATACATGATGGAGTTCTATGCCTCCATCAGAAAGAATGGCATTGCCCCATTCATAGGAAAATGGAAAGACCTGAAAAGAATTACTATAAATGAAATAAGCCAAACCCAATGAAAACTAAGTTGCATGGTTGCCCTCATTTCTAAGAACTACACTATGTCAATGATTTTCTTAAGAGGGGAAAGCAACAACCCAATTGCATAATATATGGGACAATATATAATGAAGTGCATCAACATGAACTCTAAGATATGGAAACAAGAGGTTCTTTTTATGTCCTGTATTTAGTAACAAACAGAAACAGCAGGACAAACTATGAACTAATGCAGCAATGACTCTTACTTGACACTAGGATGGATGTCAACCTTACAACTTGCAGGAGAATGTAATAGGGAGGGGTACGTGGGAGAAAATAAAGGATGGGTAAACAACATTTAAACACAAATGTGATCAATACCTTACTTAGGTAACTGTCAACCCCGTGCTCATCACATTTTTCAATAAAGATTAAATCATACTAACAGAAGTGAGCCAGACCCAAAGAAACATAGACTCTATGGTTTCCCTCATAGGAATAATTAGTGCACAACTAGGATAGTCCTAACAGAAAATTACAATAGCTCAACAGCCATGTCCATATGAACACAAAGATGATGCTAAGCAAAATGAACTCCAAGTTATGGAAACAAGTGGTTTATAATTGTGATTTTCAACATACAATGTGAAATTATGCCCTTTTTCTTTTGTCTTTTTCTTGTGGTTTTACCCCTGAAATCACTGTAACAGATATTGGATATTGTACGTGTATTGAAACTAAGGAAGGGAATGGGAATAACAAAATTGAGAGAGAAAGAATAAAAAGACAAACCAATGCAACAGCAATGCTTACAAAATTATATATTGTAAAACAACTGTACAACTCATGAGGGGGAGAGGAGAATGGGGAAGGAGGAAGGTGGGGAAAATGAGGGAGAAGGTAACACTTTAGGTAAGAAATGTACTCACAGCCTTATGTATGAAAGTGTAACCCCTCTGTACATCACTTTAACAATAAAGAATTAAAAATAAATAAAAGTAAAAAGAAGAAAACGACAGTATAAAGCTACCAGATTGGTGCTGATGAAGGAAGAAAGGTATCTCAGAAAAGATGAGTCTGAATCCTAAGTAGAAAGAACAGTGCTGGAAGAATTACAATACCAAACTTCAAGCTGTAAAACAAAGCTATAGTAATAATAACAGCTTGCTATTGGCACAGGAACAGGCCTGAGTACCAATGGAACAGCACTGAAGACCCAGAAATGAACCCACAGAACTATGCCTACTTAATCTTTGATAAAGGAGCAAAAACAATTGAATGGAAGGAAGATAGCCTCTTTAACAAATGGTGCTGGCAAAACTGGTTCAACACCTGCAACAAACTAAAACTAAATCCTTATATATCACCCTGCACCAAAATCAATTCCAAATGGATCAAAGACCTCTAAATAAAAACAGATACCCTGAAAACACTACAAGAAGGAGTAGGAGAAACACTTGGGCTCCTTGGAATAGGATGAAACTTCCTTAACAAAGACCCAGAAATGCTACAAATCAAAGAAAGGTTGGACAAATGGGACTGCATCAAACTGCAGAGCTCCTTCAGGGCAAAGGACAGATCTTACAAGATAAACAGAAAGCCCACAGATTGGGAGAAGATCTTTACTGGCCATACAATGGACAAAGGCCTCATATCTAAAATATAGACAGAACTTAAAAATTTAAATTCCTCCAAAACAAAACCTCAAAGAACCAACAGCCCCCTCAACAAGTGGGCTAAAGACTTAAAAAGAGACTTCTCTGATGAGCAAATGAGAATGGCCAAGAGACGTATGAAAAAATGCTCGACATCACTCACCATAAAAGAAATGCAAATCACAACAACATTGACCTAACATGTGGCCTAAAGGGAACCCTACTACATTGTTAGTGGGAATGTAATCTTGTTCAGGCTCTCTGGCAAGCAGTATGGAGATTCCTCAGAAGGCTAAACATAGAACTCTCCTATGACACAGCAGCCCCACTCTTGGGCATCTACCCAAACAACTACAAACAAGAACACATTAAGGCCACCAGTACAACAATGTTCATTACAGAACAATTTGTCATACCTAAAATATGAAATATGGAAATTTCCCTCCATAGACAGATGGATCAGGAAAATGTGGGAGGGGGGAATGAGGGAGGAGGTAATATTCTTTTAAAGATAGACTTTAGAGTTTTCTACACTTCATCAGAAGAAGGAAATTACTTATAATGTTTCATGGGAGAACACTTCACTTATCTTGTTTAAAATTGAATTGTTTGTTCGTGAAATGGAAATACTCATTTAATGGAGTGATTTTAAAAAAACACAACTTACATATGACAACAAGCTTGTGTATTAAGAAAGCTTCTTAGTTTAGAAGAAAATGCAGTCCAATTGAAATTCTGACCTATCAAACTCATCAATAATTCCCAGCATGCCTTGAGAAATTCCATTTGTGATAGCCTGGCAGATCTTCAAAGGTTACTCAACTGGCATAATGAGCACTACAGGACCTGGTACAATTTTCACAGCATCAAAGCTGCAAAAAACAAAACAAAAAACAAAAAAAAACACCACTGTACCTTGAGAATTTGAAGCAATAAAGAAGAAATGCCAGACTTTCAAAATAGTCAAAGGATATATTTACATATACACATAATACAATACATAACAATATGTAGCACCTTTTAAACAAAAGGAGGCCAACAGACAAAGACAGATTTATATGTTCATGTTATAGCATACTTCTCTTGTCCCTTACTCTTTAGCTAATGTTCTTTAGGTAATGTTCAACACACAACCCAAATTTTCCATTGTTTCCCTTCTTGGGCTCTGAATGGCTTGAAGATGTATATTTTTTCATGTACAATGTGGAATAAGATGCCTTATATCAGAGGTATTTTTCCACAATTGGATGAAATAACAAGCTGTGTAGCTTATATAGATCTCTTTGATTTCCCCCCATAAGTCTTCCTTTATTATTATATCCACTCCTCCTCTTCTTCCTTCTTCTTCTCTGTTTATATTTCTAATTATAAACAGCCCTTAAGATTCTAACTTAGATAACCCTTTTTTTGTCATACTATTTTGGCACCCATATCCATAACTATAGATCAAATTCAAAATGTCATATCTTTTAAGAGATCTTTCCAAATCCATCTCTATTAGAAAATTTCTCTCTTTTCTGTTCCCTTTATTAGTTGGTTCTCTAATTTCAACACTGAGTTTATTTGACCCCTCATAATAGTAGTGGAACAATTGCTACAATATGCACTGCTAATAGACATGAGCACAAAACTTATCTAAACATCAAAAAATAACCTAAGCTAGATATTTTTTTCTAAAATGTGAATAAAGTTTAATCCAGAATAAAAGTTATATAACCCTGCAGTCAGTGAATGAGAACAAAATAAGTAGGAATTTGAAATTATTCTTTTCAGGTAAATACTAATTTTTTGTTGCAAGTTTCTTAGGTTCCACATTTGGTTTTCCTTCCTTCTGTTCACTCTTAGTTGGCATTACTGAGAAACAGAAGCAATCGGCAGAGAATTGCCACAGCATGTCAGGACCATAAATACCAGGTTACTAGCCTCTAGGGAAATGCTCTCATTACTCAAGTTATTACTGAAAAGTCATCAGTGTTCCTGTGAAGAATCAGCTTTTCCTTCAGCCAATTCAGAAATTACACAATTCCCTCCCGAATCATCCATCACTCACTTATGTATTTCCCATTAGGAATGAATGCACCGCCATCTCACCTCTTTTAAAGGAGAGAGGAGGAGACATACAGACATACATACAGGCAGACAGACAAACAGAAATAAAGACATAGAGAGAAAGACAAAGGGAGACAGAGACAGAGAGAGACAGGGAGAGCATAGGTAGGAAGAAGACTCCTAGATTTAACAAACAAATACAAGAGACAAGTGATTGTGGCAAGTGGTTCACACAATGATAGATGCAAGAACTGCATGTAAGCTAAAGAACCAAGAAAGTCAATGGTGATCAAATTAAGGCTAAGTCCAGGGTCTTGAGATCAAAATACATAACTGCCTGCTTTTGAGACTGAAAGTATAAGATAAGGAAAAAGAGGACCTAAAATAAAGGTCAGGTTTCAGCTAGACTAAAGTTCTAAGGCTCTAGAAAAGTAGTTCCTGATTTTTTGAACAGGACCTCTGGTGTCCAAGACTAGCAGAACCTGGAAGTCCCAGCTCAATGTGAGAAGGCAAAATTGTCCTTCCTTTGCTGTTTTCTTCAAAATACACAATGATGCCTACCTCATCAGTGATCATGATTTTCTTTGCCCTGTATAGTGATTTACAGAATTCTCCCAGTCACAGCCATATCTTGTCCCGTAGCCCAGTTAAGATGACACAAAGATTAGCCATTATAGGCACTAGCACTAGTTTCTCTTTTCCTTTTAAAAATAAAATCACTGTAGATATTTTCCTTACTACCACTTCTCTAAGTCTTAGTCCCCTTTCATGTCCAAATAACTTTTATTCTGCTTTTATTCCACTTTTTCATTGAAAATGAGTAACTTGGAATGACAAATGACTTCATAGTGCTAAATCCCACCATTAATTTCTTGCTTTTGAACCCATGGTTTTAATTTGACATGTTGAAACAGTCTCTCCACTAGGCTTTACAGATCATTCTGAGCTCAGGTCTGGTTACTTGAAGTCTAGCAACCTGAGGAGAAAAACAGCAAGAGAAAGGACTGTGGCCAAAGGCTATAAAAACATTTTTCAGATCTTTTCTCCATCAGAAAATAGGAGGGAAATAACTAGCTTCAGGCAAAGGTCCTACCACCTTATATAACTAAAAGAACAAGTCCCCCTCCTTAATGATGTGAGTTATATCTAAACCACATTTCTTATTTTAAAAATATAAAGCATATTTCTTATATTTGTAAAGTTCAGAGCTATGGAAAGTCACAGAAAAGTGCAAATCACTGTTTTCATTCTCTACCATGTCATAACTGACTCCCTCATTATCCTACCTAAAGGATGAACAGCCCAAGCTCCAACTAGCCAGTACTCTCCCTCACCATCCCAAGTATGATACCTACTTTCTAGATCCTTGTGTTCTCCTAAGTGTGGAAAACTATTTTACTTGATAATATCTTGTGTACATGTTGTGTTCATATTCAACAGAGAGTTAGGGCTTTAAATGTTTTACATTGCTTTTACCATGTTTAGGTATTAAACATAGAAGCAATCATGGAAGTCCTTGTCATTTTGACAAGGATGAGTAGGAATTAGTACTGAAAACTGAAGTCCTTTTCCCCAAATTCTCTGCCTGAAAATCCTAACGACATTCATTCCTACTGGAAAGAAGTTTCTTTGATCACAATCCATTTTGTCAAGATACAAGCAGTCCTTTGGATCCTATGGTTTTCTACAATAAGCTCCGACATTTACCTTCATCTGCAATGCTTTACCAATGTACAACCAGAATAAATTACATATACTTATACTATTCCAGTTTACTATGTTTAAAGGTATGAAACCACCTTGAAAATAAGGTAGAATAAATCATATACTAGTGTATAGAATTTTTCTTGTATTCTTTTCTGCACACCTTTGCAGACAGTTAAAATTTCATGGTTGAGGCAAGATTGAAAGCTCCAAATGTGAGTAAATAATTCAGAGATGTAAATGCTAGTTACTCTGATTTGATTACTATGTGTTAAACTTATGTATTGTATTTTCGAATTTTATCCCACAAGTAAATCCAATTATGTTCACTTTCTAAAAAATGAGCAAACTAAAGATAACTGGAATCTAAGAAACTGATGCATCCTTGAGGAGAAGACTTTGTTTTTAAAAAATTCTATCTGCATAGCACCTGTGGGTATCCAGCTGACTTTATTTGCTTGTGAAAATTTATAGCTCAGCATTATACTTATCAAAACAACTTCTTGTTGTTGTTCTTACCAATTTTTTATTTACTTTCTTCTACTTACCTGAAAAGTGTTTGGCTTATAAGGTCTGTAATTTTTTGCTGTACTTCTTACTACAAATCCTTGTATTATCTTAATTGATGGAATCATTTAGCCACATAATATTATTATTAGAGTTACATAGCTTGCAGGTATGAAGAGTATACTCCTCATAATGAATTATAAGCCTTATAAGTTAAGAACCCTCCAATAGAGTATTTTACCTTGAATTATTTCATTCAACTTTCCAACATTGTGAATAGATCTTCCCATTAATGAAATTCTGGCATTTGCTTAGTACTAGTCATTCAGATGCACGCCTAATGTCAAAATACCTGAAAAATTTTGTAGAAGTAGAAAAAAATTAAAGTATGGAAACTTGTATAAAAAAGATACAAATTAGTGAAATCTGAATCATCTTTATTTTCATTTACCTGGTTCACTAAATAAAGATTTAGTGTGAAATGTGTATTCTAAACTGACTAACTTATTGATGAGTATACATTTAGGTATTAACAGATATTATTTTATTACTCAGATTATTGACTTTTTTGGCAAGTGGTTTGATTTATCAGAAGCCAAGTCATGATTTGTACTTAATGCCCTTTGCAAAAAATCAATTTTATGGAGAGATTTTTTTCATTGTTAAAATATTAGTTTTTACATAGGAGCAATGTCTACAAACATTTTCTTGTGGTTTGAATTCAGAACCTCGTGTTTTTGCTTGGCATTTCACCTGTGACTGGTGCTTTCTGAGTCACATTTCCAGTCTGGCTTTTTGCTGGTTAATTAAAGATGGAGTCTTTCAGACTTTTCTGTCCCAGCAAGCCTTAAATAGTAGTCCTCTAGATTCCAATGTAAAGTAACTAAGGTTATAGGCATGAGCTACTGGCGGCCAGCTTCAAATAAGTGCATTTATATTCTTACAAATGAAAGTTGTGGTTACAAGCCTACATTTGTGTTCTCCTACTCAAGCTAAACATATTTCATATTATATGTTATAGTGTGAACTCGCATTTTGTTTCAAAAGTGTAAATGTGACAATATTCAAATATATGCATAGGATTCCTCACAATTTTGGTAAGTCACTCATTTATTCAACGAATGTTTTGTGTCTATTGTTCCATGCTCTAATATAAATATCAAAGCAAACAAAATCTCTGCATTCACAGAATGTACATACTAATTAAAAACAACACTTATTAAATATACACATAATTTCAGGAGTTGTGAGCATTGATGACGGGCATAGGACAAGCTTAGCTGAAGATTAGAGTACCTACTAACAAATATATTTGGTGACAAATTAAGACCACATGATTCCACAAAAATATTTTTACTAATTTTATTACAGAAATTCGCTTTTTATGCCATTTCATAACTAGTTTTAAAGCTTTAAATAAAATAAAGTTTACATTAAATATTACCATTCAAGAACACTAGTAATCTTTGCCAATATAAAATACTATCCTTAACTGATGCCACATTATAAAGTGCATGTCTATAGTCATAACAAAAACACAATAACTTTAATTTTGAAACACAATTTTATTTCCTTTTTTCCGTTTATAATGTCTTCCAATGAGGATTACTTTCCAATAACATGTTGGTTCTTGCTTGCTTGGTCGTACTTAAAGTCTAAATTAAGAATTTATTTCTAGAATTAATTTTCTCTGTCCAACAGAAGTCCCTAGTACTGTCTTGTCCTACTTCTTGAGAAATACCAACCTGGTACCAATTGGGTAGCACCCAGTGTCAAGAACTTTCACTTTAAAGACAAAATTTCTTTGTGTTGTCTTTGGACAAACTTCATAGTAATATAATAAAGCTTCCTCTCCCTTCCTTTCACTTCAAACCCACATTGTGATCTAGGCTCTCCTACAATTGTTTTTCCAATGATAGGTTTGAACTCAGGATCAGCTTTGTAGAGAAGGGAGAAGATGGTGCTCTGGGAAAACAAAAAGGGAATGCAGGAAACAGAATCCAGATGAAATCTAGAAATACTGAAGTTTAGATTTCTAAAGGACACAGTAAACACTTAACAGAAAGCACTCATGAAAATGGTAAGGAAAGGGAGAATTCGCACGGACAGGCCTCCAAACAACAGAAGGAAAGGCAAGCTTTCAAAAGTCCACAGGTGCTCACTTGCTGGCCTTCTACAAAAACATGTAACTGTAACCCCTCTGTACTTCAACTTCACAATAAAAATAAAAAAACAATAAAAAAAAATCCCAAACGGTAAATCTATATACCAAATAGCACAGGGACACAGGAAAGGAGCCTGTTGCCAAAGAACAGCCATTTGGTCTCATACTAACCAAGAGAATCTACTTGACAATATGATAGAAAGAGTAGCACCAGGTGCTCAGCTGCAAAGCCCAAGAATAAAACATTAGTCATAGAGATTCAAGTGAGAATTTCCACAGTTAATTGCATGAGTTGAGCTGCAACACAAACTTTCAATTGTTAATAAGATAAGGACTTAGGTTGCTTGGCAAGACAGAAAATTGTGGGCTAGAGAAATAATCAATTATTGTCTCTATTAGTGCCAACTCAGTGTAAACTTAATTGTCTTAAATATTTTGAAGACCTCCAGAAGCCTAAAGTGATTGGTGGAGAGCAAACCCCACTGATATTGTTTCTGGAGTGATGATTTGTGTATCCCAAAAGATGCACAACTCACAGCACAAAGTTCCTTATATTTTAAATGTCAAAATTCCAAGAGAACTAAAAAGCCTAGATTGTCAAATAATCAATGACCCAAGAGACAATTTAAGTCAACATATAAATGAAATACTTCCAGAACTAAATGAGGAATTTTTAAAATTTGGATGAAATTCAATAGACATTATGAAAAAGAAGAAATCATGGAGATAAAGAGCTCAATAAGTCAAATTTTTAAAATTCATTGGAAAGCATCATCATCAGTAATAGATCAGAAAGAAAGAAGAATGTCAGGGATTGAAAACAATGTTCAAAATGCCTATGTTCAGATAGCAATAAAAAAAAAAAAAAGGCAAACGTGACCACAACAACCAATGACTTGCAGAAACGGAGCCCATATTTCTGTAACGTAGAAAAGGGAGTCAAGATAGACTTACACAGAAAACAATCTACTCAATGTAAATTTCTCAAATCTAGAAATGGAAACGTATATTAGCTACATAAAGCACTCCATTTCTAAGTAGACATGAGGAAAAAGAACTCAACATTATTGTATAAATGAACAGCTGAAAGTACTGAATAGAGAAGACTGAAACCTTTGAGACCGATTTATTTATCATGGAAAATTTCTAGACAGAAGCAAGCAAAATTGAGACAAAGAACATAAGCAAAACAGGTTTATAATGAGAAAATAGGTTAACCATATCATTATAAATGAGAAATTTACAATGATAAGCAGAAGCAAAATAGCTCCCAACAACAAAAATAACACAGTACTCCATGAATTCATTGCTGAATTCTAAAACATTCTTAGAGAAAATCAATGTTTCTCAAAATATTCCATAAACTAGAAAGAGAAGGAATATTACAAAATCTTTCCATGGAACCAGTGTGGTCCTGAAAGAAAATTGTATAAGGATATGAGTATAAGGATATGAGTAGAAATAGGAGTACAGATATAGTGAAAAATCGTTGTATAGATTAAAACAATAATGCTGTGATCCGAAGAGTAAATAATGATTTAGACTTATGGAAAACATAAAGAGTGAAGTCAGTAAAATAAAGACTTTTTTAAAAATAATAATTATATATTTATTGTCAAAGTGATATACAGAGGGTTTACAGTTTCATACATTAGGACATTTCTTGTACAGTTTGCTACCTCCTCCCTCATTCTGCCCTGCCCCTCCCCCATTCCCTCTCCCCCCATGAGTTGTTCAGTTGGTTTACACCAAATGGTTTTGCAAGTATTGCTTTTGGAGTCGTTTGTCTTTATATCCTTTTTCTCTCCATTTTGATATACCCTATCACTTCCATAGTATATACAGTATCAAGGGTACTCAGACGAGATACAGTGATAGCACAGGAAAAAACCACAGGAAGGGATTACAGGAGGATCATCAAGAAAAGAAGCTACAGTGTCACATGGCATGTTGAAAGTAATTACAACAGTGATATAACAGTCATTTCCATAACATGAAGTTCATTTCACTTAGCATCATCTTATGTGTTCCTAAGGGCATAGCTTTTGGGCTCCTGTGATCCTCTGCTGTGACTAGCCTAAACCAGTGCTAATTATTCCCTATGAGGGAAACCATAGAGTCCATGTTTCTTTGGGTCTCGCTCACTTCACTTAGTATAATTTTTTCCAAGTCCTTCCATTTCCTTTCAAATGGGGCAATGTCATTCTTTCTGATAGAGGCATAAAATTCCATTGTGTATATGTACCACATTTTCCTGATCCATCTGTCTACAGAGGGAAATTTCCATATTTCATATTTCAGGTATGACAAATTGTGCTCCAATGAACATTGTTGTACTGGTGGCCTTAATGTGTTCTTGTTTGTAGTTGTTTGGGTAGATGCCCAAGAGTGGGGCTGCTGTGTCATAGGAGAGTTCTATGTTTAGCCTTCTGAGGAATCTCCATACTGCTTGCCAGAGTGCCTGAACAAGATTACATTCCCACTAACAATGTAGTAGGGTTCCCTTTAGGCCACATCCCCTCCAACATTTCATTTCTTTTATGGTGAGTGATGTCGAGCATTTTTTCATATGTCTCTTGGCCATTCTCATTTGCTCATCAGAGAAGTCTCTTTTTAAGTCTTTAGCCCACTTGTTGAGGGGGCTGTTGGTTCTTTGAGGTTTTGTTTTGGAGGAATTTAATTTTTTAAGTTCTGCCTATATTTTAGATATGAGGCCTTTGTCCATTGTATGGCCAGTAAAGATCTTCTCCCAATCAGGGGGCTTTCTGTTTATCTTGCAAGCTCTGTCCTTTGCCCTGAAGGAGCTCTGCAGTTTGATGCAGTCCCATTTGTCCAACCTTTCTTTGATTTGTAGCATTTCTGGGTCTTTGTTAAGGAAGTTTCATCCTATTCCAAGGAGCCCAAGTGTTTCTCCTACTCCTTCTTGTAGTGTTTTCAGGGTATCAGTTTTTATTTTGAGGTCTTTGATCCATTTGGAATTGATTTTGGTGCAGGGTGATATATAAGGATTTAGTTTTAGTTTGTTGCAGGTGTTGAACCAGTTTTGCCAGCACCATTTGTTAAAGAGGCTATCTTTCTTCCATCCAATTTTTTTTTTTGTTCCTTTATCAAAGATTAAGTAGGCATAGTTCTGTGGGTTCATTTCTGGGTCTTCAGTGCTGTTCCATTGGTACTCAGGCCTGTTCCTGTGCCAATAGCAAGCTGTTATTATTACTATAGCTTTGTATTACAGCTTGAAGTTTGGTATTGTAATTCCTCCAGCACTGTTCTTTCTGCATAGGATTGTTTTCGCAATTCCAGGTCTTTTATTGTTCCACATGAATTTCTGGATTGCTTCCTCTATATCCTTAAAAATTGGTGTGTGGATATTAATGGGTATTGCATTGAATTTGCAGATAGCCTTTGGCAATATTGCCATTTGACAATATTAATTCTCCCAATCCAGGAGCATGGGAGGTTTTTCCATTTCCTTAGCTCTGCCTTAATTTTATTTTTCATGTTTTTAAAGTTCTCATCATAGAGGTCTTTCACTTCTTTGGTTAAGTTTATTCCTAGGTTTTTTATGTTTTTTGAGGATATTGCAAAAGGAGTTGCTTTCCTGATTTCAGCCTCAGCTTTCGGGTCATTGGCATATAGAAAAGCCATTGATTTTTGAGGGTTTATTTTATATCCTGCTACTTTACCAAAGTTTTGGATCAGCTCTAGGAGCTTGGGAGTAGAGTCTATGGAGTTCTTTAGGTATAGGATCATGTCATATGTAAAGAGAGAAAGTTTAACTTCATCTTTTCCTATTTGGATCCTCTTTATGTTTTCTTCTTGACTAATTGTTCTGGCTAGGAATTCTAATACTATGAAGAGGAGAGCAGAGAGTTGACATCCCTGTCTTGCTCCTGATTTTAAAGGGAGTGGCTTCAGCTTTTCACCATTTAGAATTATGCTTGCTATTGGTTTGTCATAGACTGCTTTTGTCATGAATGGTTGCTGCATTTTATCAAATGACTTTTCCGCATCTAGGGATATAACCATGTGATTCTTTACCTTGCTCCATTTGATGTGATGGATTACATTAATTGACTTGCGTTTATTGAACCAACTTTGCATCCCTGGGATGAATCCAGTTTGATCATGGTGTAGGATTTTTTTTGATAACCTTTTGAAGTCGATTGGCCAGAATTTTTTTGAGAATTTTTTCATCAATTTTCATCAGGGAAATCGATCTATACTTCTCTTTCCTTGATGAATCCCTGCCTGGTTTTGGATGAGGGTTATCCTGGCATCATAGAATTTGTTTGGTAGCTAACTTGTTCTTTCAATTTCCTTGAAGATTTTGAGAAATATTGGTGTGATCTCTGTTTTGAAGGCCTTGAGGATTTCTGCTGTGAATCTGTCTAGACCTGGGATTATCTTGGAAGGGAGAGTTCTTATTGCAGTTTCTATTGCAATGCTGGATATGGGTCTGTTTAGAAGATTTAAATCTTCATGGTTGAGTTTGGGGATATCAATTTTTGCTAGGAAATCTTCAATTTCTTACAGGTTCTCGAAATTGTTGGCCTAAAGGTTTGCAAAATATTCCCTTATTGTGTTCTGAATCTTGGTTGTTTCTCTGGTGATGTTACTTGTTTCATCTCTGATCTTGTTTATTTTCGTGTACTTATGGGGTCGTTTGCTTGATCTATTTTATTCCAGCCTTTCACTTTTAGAAGGTTCTTTTGCTAGATAGATGTGTCTCTTGAATGCAGCAGAAAGATGGATCTTGATTTTTGATCAAACTTATAAGCCTATGTCATTTAATTGGGGAATTAAGTTTACTAATGTTGAGAGTTTGGACTGAGAGATGATCGTTTGTTCCTTTCATTATAGCTATGTTTGCACAAGCTGTGTTTTCCCAATTCTTGACCTAATATTCTATTGAGGGTTCATTTCTCTGCCTGTATTGTGATCTTGATTATTTTCCCTGTGTAGTACGTCTTTGAGACTTTTCTGTAAAGATAGTTTGGCGGAGATATATTGTTTCAGTTTTTCCTTACTGTGGAAGACTTTTATTTGACCTTCATCTATGAACAGGAGTTTAGCTGGGTACAGTATTGTTTGTTGATTGATGGTTATTTTTATTTAGGGTCTGGCATACCTCATTCCACGCTCTCCTTGCTTTCACTGTCTCTGCTGAGAAGTCTCAGGTAATTTTCATTGGTTTTCCTTTATATGTGATTACTTTCTTCTCCCTAGCAGCTTTAAGGATTCTTTCCTTGGACTCTATTGATCCTGTTTTGATCACAATGTATCAGTGTATTCTGGTCTGGTTGGTTGGGGTTCTAAATGCTTCTTGTATCTGGATAGGCCTATCCTTGTGTATATTTGGGAAGTTCTCAGCTAATATTCTGTTAAACAGGTTGCCTATTCCATTGACTTCTTTCTGTATGTTTTCCTTGATACCTACTAGCCTTAAATTGGGCTTCCTGATTGTATCTTGTAGCTCATGGAGTGATCTGTTTTGCTGATTGGATTGGTTTGGATTGTTTTTTGTTCTTTCGCCATACATTCTAGTGAGTCTTCAGTTCCTGAGATTCGATCCTCGGCTTCATCTAGTCTTCTCTGTAGGCTAGCTACTTGATTTCGAAACTCCCTTCCTTAGACTGGTCTTTCTTTCCATGTCTTTGCTATAATTTTCTCTTCGGTCCTGTATGGACTGCTTTACTTCATTAATTTGGTTCTGAGTGCTGTCTCTCAAATCTTTTAGCTGGGCAGCTATCTTTTCATTGGACTTTTCATTGGACTCTTGAAGTTTATGTATCTTTCTATTTGTGGAGGCCATGAAATCCTCTATTAATATTTGGTTCACCTCCTCACAATCTAGAATAGTTGTCTGAAGATTCAAACTTTTCGTTTAAGATTTTTATGAGTAAACTTTGTAGATCATTTTGAGGGTTCTCTTCTCGTTTTTTTATTAACTTCTCTGTTTCCCACTTGTTATGAGTGGGAGATCAGATTCTCTTGTTTTCCATATTTTTGTGCTTTTCTGACCATTTGTATTGGAAATGCCAATCTACAAGCACCTGTGAGCACCATTTAAGACCCAACGCAGACCTTACCAAGACCTGTTGAATAAATCTTAGAAGTTCACAATTATATACAGATACCTTCCTATCTTTTTTGTATATAAAAGCAAATTTGGTGTCCCCAAAGAATACAATTTTAATATAACAACCAACCCTGAGTCCTCTATTTAGTAGTTACTTATTTACTGTTATAAACCTATGGGCAATTTTTCTTCTTATATTTAATTCCTTTTAGACTGGTGGGATTTTTCTATGAACCCCTTGATTCACTAGGATTGAACAGGGATACTCTCTATCCAATAACCAGGGGTCCTTGGAGTTTGGAGGTCCTGGAAGTAAATTTAGGATGGTAAGTTAGGAGTAGTGAAGAGAATAGAGTAAAATGAATGGGGGATGATGATTTGGGTTTAGTTTCAGTGAAGTGGAAAGGTGAAGAGTAGAATCGGTAGAAATAATGAGGTTAAAATGATAGAGAATGGAGTCAACAGAAAAGAGTAAAGGTGTTAGTCAAAGAAAGTAATTTTAAAGAAAGAAAATGTGAAAAGAGATTCAAAGAAAAGTATAGGAAACAAACACACTAAACAAAAACATAAAAATTACCAAAAAAATCCCAATAAAACAAACAAATCAAAAACAGAAAACAAACAAACAAAAACATACGACAACTCAAAAATAAAAAATAACAAAGTTTTTTTTAAGTGTTAATAAAATGGAGTCTTCCTTGTTTGGGTGGACTCTTTCTAGTCTCTGGTTTCCTTGCCATGGTCTACAGTCTATTTTCCTGCTGCTTGGCTGGTTTGATTTGCTTTCAGCTCACAGTGGGTGGATCTGTTCTGACCCTCCCCACCTGTTATTTAAATCCTGGGGCTCTGTGGTATTCACAGCTTGCACGTAGGAGTTGGGTGTCTTCTGTTGTTTGGGGACACTGAACAGTCTGGGGAACCATGGCTCCTCCTGTGGTTACTGCTTTAACATCTGGCTCTGAATAGGCTGCGGACTCAGCAGAGCGTGGCAACTCAGGCCTGGTTTACCTGGCTGAGGGCAGCTTTCCCCCAGGGAGGTTCCTCCCTCCTAGGTGGGACAACCTTCTCCTGGGCAGAGCTGGCTATGGAATTCAGCTTGGTTTGCTGGTGGGAGTTGGGATTTGGGTGTCCTCTGTAAAGGGGCCATGTATTTCTCCTGGGAACTGTTTACTCTCCCATCTGATTGTTCCGTGCTGCCAGTAGCTGCTCCCAGCTTTTGGTTTGCTTTTAGAATTTCCAGCTGATGGGAAGCCCTCAACCACAGCATTGGTGAGGCAGAGGGGGGCAGGGCACCTCTTTCTGAGTTTACCTGAGTCTGTCAACTGGGAATGAGCTTCCCACCTGGGTGGGGGTCATTCTCCTGAGCAGAGCTGGCTCTCACAGTACAGGCATTCTTGCCCTTTTCAAAGATGGCCCCTTTGTTCCCGCTTTCCCCTAGCCTGCTTTAGTTCCAGTCTGCTGTGACTGGGTCTATGCCAGAGTCAAAGAAGGCATTTCACTCTGGTGGTGGGGGAAGGGCTAGCTTCCACATGCTGCTCTGTGGGTTTGAGTGAGTAAGAATGCCTTTCATGGGATACTCATGCTTTCTCTGTGATTTCAGCCCATCCATGTTCAGCCTGCGATCTGTGTCTGTCTGCTGCTGTCTGGAGGATTTCTTCCTGGTCACCGTTGTGTGCTTTAGGTGCGTGGAGTGCCATGCTGTACCGGCGCTGGCACTGGCATGGAGGCATCAGAGCTCAAATCTGTGTTTTCAGGCCAGCAAAGTTGATTTTTCCTTTCTGGCCAGAATCCCTATATTGTTATAACTTACTAGGTTATCTTCATAGGAGTAAAAGTTTCTCTGGAGTGGTAAAACTGGGATGTCAGAGGGAGCTTAGCTAGTTCTCTACTGCTCCTCCGCCATCTTCCCAGAAGTTGATAAAGACTTTTTAAGAAACAAAGTAAACAAAATATATAAATAAAACATACTTGATATTCAAGCGAAAAGATTATCCAACATGTGATACTCGTACATGTATCACGTATAGCATAATTTTAAAACATAACTATTTTCATAATGTATTTCAAAAGAAATTTATAAATTGGGCCACCTTACCTTGGGCAGCAGTTCAGAAAGTAGGAAAGTTTGTACTTAATACCTCTACTAGTTCCTCTTTGACAATTTCAGTCTACCGTCTTGGTCACACAGATGGCTCCATGGCGGACTGCCAATTCTGGACACTGTGATGTCCAGGTTGTCTGAACAAATGCTCACTAAGCACAAACCCTTATGACCAAACTTTGTTGTTTCTCCTAATCTCAAATCATGCAGCCAGTCATTATAAACTAATAGTACTGATAACCTAAAGTTTGTTCTTTATTCTTTACACTACATTTCTCCTCTCACATGCTCTTTAAAAAAATAGCAAGTCTGTAAGAAATAACCTAATTCAAATTACAGCCATATCCAGAGGTCATAAACAAGCATGTCTTATCTTCTCTATGACATTTACCAAGTCTCATGTGCCAATTACATAACTCATTCTCAAGTCGCTATGAAGTGGAATACTCACAATAAGATAACTAAATAATAGTTGGTTTTCACCAAAATACAAAGTAAAAATAATTACATCTTATAATTATTATTAACTAATTATTAATAACTAATAAATGAAAAAGAACATTGTTAGCTAAATTATAACTAATTATTAATAACAAATATTGGTGTTGCTAATAACTAATTATTAATAATTAATACATGAACCCATTTAGCTTTCAATAATCCATTAAAATTAAAATCATAATCATCATGTAATTATATTAACAAAATGTAGTTACTACTCCGTTATTATTTTATTTTATTATAATTCTTTTCTTTATTGTCAAAGTGTGATACAGAGGGATTACATGTTCATATGAAAGGCAGTGAGTACATTTCTTGTTCTACTTGTTACTTCTTCCCTCATTTCCCCATTCCCCCCTCCCCCTATCCTTCCCCCCCAAGAGTTGTACAGTTGGTTTACACCAAATGGTTTCTAAGCGTTGCTTTTGAATGGTTTGTCTTTTTGTTCTTTTTCTCTCGATTTTGGTATTCCTTCTCCCTTCCCCAGTTCTATTAACCTTATAGACAATATCCAGGGTACTCGGATGTAATACAGTGGTAGTGAGGGTACAGCCACAGGAAGGGACTAAAAGAGAAACAAAGCTAGACAAACTACTCAGTCAAACAAACAGATAAGGAAAAAGAGAAAAAAAGTAGTATGAGTTTACATGGCATGTTGAAAATAATTACAACAGTGGTATGCCTCTTGTTTTCATAATGTGGGGTTCATTTCACTTGGCATCTTCTTATGTGGTCATATGGGTGTAGCTATTTGGGTATTTTGTTCTTCTACCATGACTAGTCTATTCCTGTACTAGCTATTCCTTATGAGGGACACCATAGGGTTTATGTTTCTTTGGATCTGAGTCACTTCACTTAGTATGATTTTTTCCAAGTACTTCCATTTCCTTACAAATGGGGGAGTGTCATTCCTTCTGATGGAGGCATAGTATTCTAGTACTATGTTGAAGAGGAGAGGAGAGAGGAGACATCCCTGTTTTGCTCCTGGTTTTAAATGGAATGTCTTTAGCTTTTCACAATTTAGAAATATGCTTGCTGTTTGTTTATCATAGATTGCCTTTATTATATTCAGGTATGTTCCCTGGAATCCCAGTTTTTCCAGGGCTTTCAACATAAATAGGTGCTGGATATTATCGAACAGCTTTTCCATATCTAGGGATATAACCATGGGATTCTTTACTTTGCTCCATTTGATGTGGTGGATTACATTAATTGATTTGCATATATTGAACCAAAATTTCATCCCTGGGATGATTCCAGTTTATCATGGTGTATGATTTTTTTTTATGACCTGTTGAAGTCAGTTGGCCAGAATTTTGTTGAAGAGCTTTGCATCAATGTTCATCATGGAGATGGGTCTAAAGTTCTCTTTCTTTTAGGTGTCCCTATCTTGTTTTGGGATAAGCATTATGCTAGCATCATAGAGTGTGTTTGGTAGTGAGCTCTTACTCTCTATTTCACTGAAGAATTTGAGGAATGTTTGTGTAAGATCTGTTTTGAAATCCTTGAAGAATTCTGCTGTGAATTTATCTGGACCTGGGCTTTTCTTTGAGAGAGATCACTTATTGCAGTTTCAATTTCATTGCTGGATATGGGTTGCTTCAGTAGATTTATGTCTTCTTGGTTATTCTTGGGCATATCAATTTTTGTTAAGAATTTGTACATTTCTTCCAGGTTCTCAAATTGTCCGTTACTATATTCTGTATCTTTGTTGTTTCTGTGGTGATGTTACTTGTTTCGTCTCTGATCTTGTTTATTAGGATATGCTGTCTATGTATTTGGGTCAGATTTGCTAGGGTCTGTCTATCATGTTAATTTTTTCAAAGAGCCAACTTTTTGCTTTGTTGATTTTTTTCTGTGGTTTTTCTGGATTCCATGTCATTTAATTCTGCTTTTATTTGCTTCCATCTATTAGCTTGGGGTTTGTCTTGTTGCTCTCTTTTGAGGAGTTTGAATTGGTTAGTTAAGTTGATGAATTGAGATTTCTTCAATTTTTGATGTGGGCTTTCTGGGCTATAAATTTTCCTCTGACTCCTGCCTTTGCTGTGTACCAGAAAAACTGGTAATTTGTGTTTTCATCTTGGTTTAGTTTCACAAACATTTGAAATTCTGCTCTGGTTACCTTGAGGATGCATTGATGGTTCAGCAATGCATTGTTGAGTATTCATGAGTTGTGGAGTTTTCCTTGGTGGCCTTTGGCATTGAACTCTAGTTTTATTCTGTTGTTGTCTGAGAGAATGAAAGGGATTATTTTAGTGTTTCTGAATTTGTACATATTTTCTTTGTGCCCTAAAGTGTGATCTATATTACAGAAAGTCCCATGTGCTGCTGAGAAGAATGTATATTCTGGTGTTGTTGGATGGAATATTCTGTAGATGTTGGTTAAGTCTATATGGTCTATGCAGTTGTTTAGTTCTGAGGTTCCTTTGCTCAGTTTTGGCGTGTTGATCTGTCTAGAGGTGAGAGTGGTGTGTTAAAATCTCCAACATTCAATGTGTTTGGGTCTATGAGAGTTTTAGGAACAGTAGTGTTTGTTTGATGAAGCTGGGAGCTCCTGTATTTGGCATTTAGGATGGTTATGTCTTCCTGTAGGAGAGATCCCTTATTAGTATGTAGTAACCGTCTTTGGCTCTTTTTACTGTATTTACTTTGAAGTCAGTTTTATCTGATACTACAATTGAGACACTGGTGTGCTTGAGAGATTTTATTCTAGACTTTTACTTTTAGAATATGTATGCTTTTGCTGGCAAGGTGAGTCTCGTGGAGGCAGCAGAAAGGTGGGCCTTGTTTTTTGATCCAACATGTCAATCTATGTCATTTAATTGGAGAGTTAAGTCCATTAATATTGAGAGTTAGGATTGAGAGGTGATTGCTTGCTCCTTTCATCATATCTATCTTTGTATGGGCCATGTCTTCCCTTTTTGCTTTACTAATCTGGAATTATGTTTTGGGATGTTTTCCCTGTCTGGATTGTGGTCTTGCTTGTTTTCGATGTGGAGGACATCTTTGAGGACATCCTGCAAGGCTGGTTTCGTGGAGATATATTGGTTCAATTTTTCCTTCCTATGGAAGACTTTTATTTGACCTTCAGCTAAGAATGAGAGTTTAGCTGGGTACAGAATTCTTGGTTGAAAGTTATTTTTCTTTAGGATATGGCAAACATCATTCCAGGCTCTCCTTGCTTTCATGGTCTCTGCTGAGAAATCTGGAGTCATTCTTATTGGTTTTCCTTTATACGGGATTGTTCTCTTTTCCCTAGAGGCTTTAAGGATTCTTTCTTTGGCCTCTGTTGATTCTGTTTTGATTTCAATGTGTCAATAGGAAGTCCCATTTAGGTCTGGTCTTTTTGGGGTCCTAAATGCTTCTTTTATCTGGATGGGCCTGTCCTTCTGGAAGTTTGGGAAGTTCTCAGCTTATATTCTGTTAAATAAATTGCCTATTCCATTGACTTATTTCTCTAGGTTTTCTTCAATCACTGTTAGCCTTATACTGGGCTTGCTGATTGTGTCTTGAAGCTCCTGAAGTGATCTGTCTTGCTTTTTGGGTTTATTTTGTATTTTTTTTTTGTTCTTTCTCCATAAAGTCTAGGCTGTCCTCAATTCCTGAGACTTGATCTTCTGTATCTTCTGTATCAAGTGAGACTGCCTTTTGTGGAGTCCTCACGCTTCCTCTGGTTCTCTGAAGCTTTCTCACTCTGCTTGCGGCCTGTGTCTGTCTGCTGCCATCTGGCAGATTTCTCTCCTCGTCGCTGCAGCACGCTGGAGGTGGGTGTGGATTTGGTTTTGGTTCCACTGGGTAAGCGGTGGGCTGGTGGCAGTGCTGCTGCCTGTGACTGAAATTTGGATTCTTGGATCTGCTCTCTTGTTTTTTCCTTCCTAACTTGAAGCTCTGTACTGTTATACCTTGCTTGGGCTATTTCTCTAGATTTAGAAGTTTCCCTATAGAGGAAAAACAGGGTTCTTGGAGAGAGCTCAGATAGGGCTCTGCTGCTTCTCCGCCATCTTATTCCATCTCCAGTGCTCTCTTTTTAGACTATTAATATATTAAATTCACCAGAAATAAGATTTGCAGAGTTCTGTGTTTAAACCATTGACATCCATTTGTATTCTATAGCCACAATTTCTCCTTCTGTTTCTGCTTCTGCCCATGAAGAAGCACCCTGCAAGATGGAAAGTAAAGATTTAACTGATTAAGAAGCTTGAGAATCTGCTTACGTTCCAATTATGTCATTATCCACTGGATCTCAAATCTAAAAGTATCATGAAGACTCTTTTGTCAATTGAGTTTTCAATATTAACACAAATATGCTTTAAGAAGCAATGGTTTGTGTGCCTGACTTAGTACTAATTATATAGGCACATGTGCACATGCCTACATACATACCACACACACCAAACATACATATACAAACACATTTTAAAATAAACCATACTGTGATAAGGCTTAAACATCAGAAAGAGTACTTAGAATTATAACAGATAAAATGGGGAGTTATAGGTCATTTGAAAATTTAAATTTAAGTATGAATATGGCAATGTTATGAATTGATTCATTGGTATTAAAAATAACTGCAACAGATATTAAGAAATTCCATGGAAATATTTTTAAAAAGTATTCTCCACCTGGAATTAAGTTTCTAGTTGAAATTAGGCCATCATTTATTCTTCCATTGTTAAAAAAATTACCACTGGAATGCCCAAATTGTCTCACAACAAAAGATGTTATCTGTTAATGTCTGAAGGAAAGAATGTCTGAAGGAAAGAAATGAATGCTCACTGCCTGTGCTCACCCACTTTCTGTACATAAGAGGAAGTTGGCTAATGCATTGAAAAATCTCCACTAAGTGGCTCCTTCATAGATGGTTAAAGAAAAAAAAAACTATAACCAAAGACTTTCAGAGAGAATATTACTGAATACTATGTATCACCTGAAAAGTGAATTTTTTTTTTTTTTTTTTTTTTTTTTTTTTTTTTTTTTTTGGCCAGTCCTGGGCCTTGGACTCAGGGCCTGAGCACTGTCCCTGGCTTCTTCCCGCTCAAGGCTAGCACTCTGCCACTTGAGCCACAGCGCCGCTTCTGGCCGTTTTCTGTATATGTGGTGCTGGGGAATCGAACCTAGGGCCTCGTGTATCCAAGGCAGGCACTCTTGCCACTAGGCTATATCCCCAGCCCTGAAAAGTGAATTTTAAAATTCAAAGTGTTGGAAGGAATAGTCAAGCAGGCATGGATCAAGAGGTGCTGTATTCATAAATTATTCTGTTGAATAGCAACTCCTTTCCACAGTCACTGAAATAAAATAAAATTATATTTCAAAAGTAACTTTTAAATTAAGTATAGGCTTTGGAAATATAGTTCAGTAGACCATGAGATCCAAGAGCATGTGATATTTCTTCAGTCATAATATTCTATCCATAAATCGTAGAATAAATGTCAATGAATATAATGCTGAATCCTATGGTATTGCCTATTTCCAAACTATCTTCCATCCTGATCAGTAGTAAATGAGAGTCCCTACACATCTTCAATAGCATTTACTAATGTCTATTTTGAATTTTACACATTTAATATGTGTCTGTTGTACTGTACTGTGTTTTTTTTCATTTACAGTTACCTATTGGTATTTGATGTACTTGCTCATTTCTAAAAGGAAATGCGATTTTTTTAATGTTTTAAAGTAATTTTATTACTGTAATTTTATTCTGCTGTACAGAAGGGTTACAGTTTCATACCTTAAGCAGTGAGTACATTTCTTATCCAACTTGTTACCTCCTCCCTCATTTCCCTCTAACCCTCCACCTCCTCCTTCCCCATTTCCATACCCCCCATGAATTGTACAGTAGTTTTATACCATTATAGTTTTGTAAGGATTGCTGTTGCATTGGTTTGTCTTTTTATCCTTTGTCTCTCAATTTTAGTGTTCCCTTTCCCTTCCCTCGTCCCAGTACACATATAGACAATATCCGGGGTACTAAAATCAGTTACAGTTATATCAGGGGTAAGAACCATGGGAAAGAAAGACAGGGTATGATTTCACATGGTGTGTTGAAAATTACAAGAGTATTAAACCACTTGTTTCCATAACTTTGAGTTCATTTCCCTTACTCATTTTTAATTGGCATGTTTAGTTACTGGTGAATTTTGAATGAGATATATATGTATATAAATGTATATACTACATATATATATACTACATATATACTATATGTAGTATATACATTTATTTACATTTTGGCAAAAAAAATTTGTGGTGATTCTTCATTGTGAGTTGGTTTAGATGGGCAAATAAAAAATAATTAGGAGATATTCAATCTTAGGCCAAGACCCAACTCTACAACTACTAAATAGAATCTTTCGTTTTTAAAAATTTATTTTTTATTGTCAAGGTGAAGTACAGAGGGGTTACAGTTACATACATTAGATAATGAGTACATTTCTTGTCTAACTTGAAATCTTTTATTTTAAACCAGGCTCAACTTTTGGAAATCTGAACTATGGAAACAAACATCGACATTTTTTTTAAAAAACACATTTTTCTTATATTTCTTTGAATGTAGATGTTCTGATATGATATTTTACTTATAAAAACTAATACAAATGTTAATTCTAAAATGATGCAAATTGACTATAGATATTAACAGCAATAGACAACAATAATACTTGTACATCAACTTTTTTCTTGTGAATATTATATAAGACACATTAGCAAGCTCGCTTCTTCTCTTTAAACTATCATTCTCACACTTCCCACTCTCAACTTTGAGTCATAATAATTTTTATACTAATCTTTTAACTGTGAAGTAATTTATTTGAGTTGACATTGAGGTATTTCATGTGAAAGTTTGAACATACTTTTATGTTTTTTTAAAAAATATCTTCCAAAGATCATACACATTCTAGGTTGTAAGTGCTCTAATAATGGACTACACTGCATTTTACTTTAATTTGAATTCACATTTCCAATAACATATTCTGCTTCTGAGAATATATAGCCACTATATTTAAAATAATGATAGCGTTTCATACTTCTAATGGTTTAGTGGAAGTATAATTTCATGTTTCCATGGCAAATGGCCAGAAATTTTCCTTCTTTCTCACTCAGTAAAGCAATACAAATCAACCCCTGCTAAGTGGAATCTCCTAGGTTTCATCCAGAAGTTGAATTAGTAAATATGTTCACTGATACTTTGCTTCCAAAGAGACTTGTAATGGCCAACTCAAATCACAATCTCAAATTGACAAAGATTCTTTGAAATCTTAATATCTGATCCTGCTAATAATTTATGCAACTCCAGAAAAGCCCCATAAAATTCCATAAAAAAGTACTTCTTGTAAAAGTAGACAAAGTCATTAAAATTCTCTGTTTGGAAGCAAAAGAGGTTAGAATACAGCTGCTTCCTGGCTGGGTGTAAACACATGGAGGTGAAAAGATTGGTGTTTTCATCTTAGTGGCAGCTGCGGAGCACTGTAGGGCATGTTTCTATTTACATAAAGATTAGTTATTCTAGAAATGTTGGCACTGGGAACAGAGGAGTGAGAAATCCAAGAAACTCATGACTGTGAAGTAGAATTATTCTTTTAAGTATCATTTAACACAGCAAATGGAAGACAAATAAAAGTTTCTAGAGCTTGTGAAACTTGATTTTAAAAACTTGCTTAGAAAACTGTTTTATAAAGAAAAACACAAAACATGATTTAAGGTAGAAAGGTCAAGCTTTTTAGATTGAGAAGAAGCTTATTCTCAGTGTCAATATAAATATTTGGATTGATGGCAAATATGGATAATATTTGGGCTATGAAATACTTAGCAGTATTTGTGTTTTGAAAAGGCTATTATTTAATTACAGATAGAGAAATATATATGCATTGCTGTTCTAGTTACATGCACAAGTAGCAAGTTACTGTTGCTACTTTTCATTGTATAATCCCAATGATCTTTAAAATATTGAAAGCCATATCCCTCAGCTATAAAATGCCAACATTTATTTTAAAACCAAGTCTCTTGTCAGCCCAAGCACTATCATTTTACAAGGCACCTCTGAATGTTTCTTTTGGAACTCCACAACAACTATTCTGAAACTCACTGTTAGGTTTTCAGGAAACCCACAAGTGCAATATAAAGCTATGGGAAGAAAGCTTATGTTAAATAAACAAAATACTTCAAATTTCTAAAAATAAAAGTACCAGGAACACAGTGTGTGGAGAGTATATTCAAAGCCATGTTTGGAATGAAAATCCTGTAAGTCAATGGTGCATAAGAACCATCCATACTAGGATCTGTGGAAGTATCCTGACTCAAGATGCAGTGAGAGGCCATACATGAAAAGAGGAAGCTTTCTGATGGAGCTAATGACATGGGTCCTTAGAATCCTTGCACGGTACCTTTCCTAACAGTACAATTGTGTTAATGTACATATGTGGAAATGTAACCAGGTAAATTGAGGAGATGGGTGGGGTTTGGAGGGATGGAGAAGAATAAGGAAAGGGGTGACTGATCAAAATGCAATCGACTCAAAAACTGACATGTTGAATTGAAATCCATTTTACAGTTTTCAACAACATTTAATGTGGACAAAACTTCATGACTATCACATTCAATTTTTGTGAGTTCATTAGCAAGATATACGTTTAATAATCGATATAAAATATGGCTATATTATACATTTTAAATACTTTTATGTTTAAATAGATATCATATGTTTATATACATTGATAGTTATAACTACATGTGAGCTAATATTTTAGGGTTTTCCTTTGTGAATATTAATACATGACAAAGAGATCTCTAGTAATAATGGCTACTTATCATTAAGAATAATTATAAACAAATTTATATTTCAATATAGGTAATTGTATAAAGAATATTATTCAGTTAATTTGCATTTGCATAATGAAGTTATCATTATAGAATGATCACTGCTGCCTCATTCTTGTAATCCTGTCTATCAGAAGGCAGAGACAAACAATACAGATTCTAAGAAAGGAAGAAAACTTTATGAGAACCTATCTTTCGTCTTTTTATTTTAGAGTTGTTTGTTGCCTATGTCTAAATTCAGTTTGTTTTATATTGATATTTGGTTTTGTGATGATTCTCTTCAAATTATGTTGCTCATTTGTTGATTTATATTGAATTCTTTAGATTTTCCTCCACAGAGTCATATCTGTCATACATACAAGATTTTTGTGTCTTTATTTTCAGTCTACATATCTTACATTGCTTTTGTCATGACTGACTACCTTAGCTAGAATTTGCAGTATACTGTTGAGTAGAAAGGGCAAAAGGCATAGAAATCATAGCCCCCTGCCTTATCTTAGGAAATCACTAATCATGTCACCATATTTCTCTGGATTAATTTTGTCATACTAGGAAATCTGCATTCTAATTCTATGCTATTTTGTTGAGAATTTTTGTCAAGAAAAAAATCTCATAATGGTGGCTACTAAAAGTCTTAGAAACCATAATTCACTCAAAAAA
The DNA here is from genome assembly GCF_023159225.1 of Perognathus longimembris pacificus. Classification (NCBI taxonomy): domain Eukaryota; kingdom Metazoa; phylum Chordata; class Mammalia; order Rodentia; family Heteromyidae; genus Perognathus; species Perognathus longimembris. The sequence goes on along the minus strand of NC_063179.1, from coordinate 29,202,378 downwards.
GAAATCTTAGAACAAGAAGGGAAACATTCAGTCATAGCCTGGGAAAGAACAAAGACCTAGTTCTCCATTGGTTTGTGTCATCACAATTCAGACTTGTTTACTAGGGAAGGAAAACAGTGAGGGGAGGGGAACCCAATGTTGTGAGACAAAAAATGATAAACATGTGAACACAGGTGACCAAACTTCTTTGTAGTCTAGTGTGATCTGAATTATTTTGGGTTTTGTTTTGTGTCACAAAGTCCTATCTCCCAGTTTCTAGACTAATGTTCCTCTTCCACAATATCAGAAATTTGGAGTGTGGCCCAGCTTTCTAGCAAGAGCTTATTTATAAAACAGTTATTGTTTCTAAACTGAATTTGCTGATTGAAATAAGTCACAAATTAGAAAATCAATAAAATGTGTATCTTATAGATCGATGCCCATAAAAGAAGCTATAATCAACATTAGAAGAGGGAAAATATTTGCCACAAAGAACACAAATAGTCACAGATAAACTGTATATACTTACTTTGGAAGTTTAAGCAAAATACAGCAAATGTAAGTTTATCATTTTATCTATCAAATTGTACAAAGTGACATGAATATTTAGAATAAATGATGTACAGGGAAAGACAATGAATATGATGTAAAATTATATATTAATTGTTAAAAATAAAGTTTATGTATGTAAATAAATCCAAATAATTGAATAAAATTAATGAAATACCATGAATCCATAAGGCATCGAAGATAATTATGTGCTTACATTATACAAATATTAAGTTTACAACTAAGAATTGTTTAAAACTATAGAAACGGATAATGAAGTTAGGGAAAAAAAGATAATTTTTCAAAGAACTTCAAAAAACTTTTAAAAGTACAATGGGATAAGACCACTCTCTGCAACTTTATACAGAACAAATACTAAGTGAAACAGTTTGCCCTTTTACTTTCTGTAGCTTTTGTTTGTGATTTATTATCTAGTCACTAAGAAATGTTCCTGGACAGGAAAAGTGGGTTTCTATAGGCAGAACATTCTTTTTTTTTTTTTTTTTAGCTTTTTTTTTTGCCAGTCCTGGAGCTTGAACTCAGAACCTGAGCACTGTCCCTGGCTTCTTTTTGCTCAAGGCTAGTACTCTACCACTTGAGCCACTTCTAGCTTTTTCTATATATGTGGTGCTGAGGATTCAAACCCAGGGCTTCATGTATACGAGGCTAACACTTTACTACTAGGCCATATTCCCACCCCTGTATTCAGTATATTCTTTTAAAAAGTTCATTCAAAAGGATACTTTGAGAAAAAAATTCAAAATATCTGGAGATATTTCCTCTTGTCATTAAACAAACACATAAATGATATTAAAGAGGAATTAGAATTCAAAATTTTAATTAAGCATTTTTCTGTTACAATGTTTAAAAATCTGCTGCAGTTATAATAAAATAGTTATTTGATTGGATTATGGCTCTCTCTTTAATAAATGTACAATTTCCACCTTGTCCTTTTTCAGAAAGATTATCATATTAGTTTGTTAAGCCAACTATAACAAAATATCAGCCTAGAAGGCTTATACAATTAAAATTTATTTTTCTACAGTATGGGAGACTAGAAGTTCAAGATCAAGATGTCTACCCCTTTCCCTCTCTCCTCTCCCTCTCCCTCTTCCTCTCCCTCTCTCTCCCTCCTCTCCCTCTCCCTTCTCTCCCTCTCCCTCCTCTCCCTCTTCTTCCTTTCCCTCTTCCTCCTCTCCCTCTCCCTCCTCTCCCTCTCCCTGTCCCTCTCCCTCCTCCTCCCCCTCCCCGTCCCTCTCCCAATGCTTAGGGAATACAGAAACAAAAAGGGAAGTCAAGAACTAAGAATAGGCATCCCGGCTCAGGCATCCCACGCCCTGGCTCCCGAACCCCAACTCCGCGTCCCGGCTCCCAAGCTCCGGCTCCCGCGTCCAGTCTCCCTCGCCCGGGCTCTGCGCCCCGGGCTCCTCGTCCCGGCTCCTTCTTCCCGGCTCCTCATCCCGGCTCCCGCGCCCCAGCTCCACATCCCGGCTCCTGAGTCCAGTCTCCCTCGCCCCGGCTCTGCATCCCACATCGGGAGCGGTTGTGCCCACAGGACATCTGAGGAGCAAATGCAGGTCTTGAGGATGTTGCCTCTGCGCCTGGCCTGCCTAAGCCTGAACTCTGTCCTGCCCTCCCGGTTTCTGGGTATCTCCCCATGGCAAATTCCTCTGAAGCAGACTTTCCATGGGTCTTAATTACAGGGGGTCTCGGCCAGCTGGGAATGGGGCTCGCCAACCTTCTCAGGAGACAGTTTGGGAAGGACAATGTGATTTTATCAGACATAAAGAAACCCCCTGCTCAGGTCTTCCACAGTGGCCCATTTGTCAATGCTGACATCTTGGACTACAAGCACCTTCCTGAGATCGCAGTCAACAACCACATCATCTGGCTGTTGCACTACAGTGCCTTGCTCAGCGCTGTGGGAGAAGCCAATGTGTCCCTGGCCAGGGCTGTGAATATAACTGGATTGCATAATATTCTAGACCTGGCAGCAGAACACAATCTATGATTGTTTGTGCCCAGTACAATTGGGGTGTTTGGACCTACCTCTCACTGGTACCTGACCCCAGACCTCTGTATTCAGAGACCCAGGACCATCTATGGTGTGTCCAAGGTGCACGGGAGCTCATGGGAGAATACTATCATTACTGGTATGGCCTAGATTTCCGGTGTCTGTGATACCCTGGGACTATTTCAGCCGATCCCCAGCCTGGAGGAGGAATGAGGGACCATGCAGCTCAGATTTTCCACCCTGCAGCAAAGAGTGGCAAGTTCAAATGTAACAAATGAAGAAGTTCTTTCACCCAGAAGTCAGACAGACCTTCATGTTCATCAGAGAACACACAGGAGAGAAACCTTATGAATGCAACAAATGTGGACAGACCTTGGTATGGATAATAGAATTCACACAGGTGAGAAACCTTGTAAATATAGAAAGTCTTTCAACCAAAATTTACACTTTAGCAGGCCTAAGAGAATTCACACATGTGAGAAACGTTAGGAATGTAATAGATGTGGAATGTCTTTCACCTGGAAGAAAACTCAGTTTGCATTGGAGAACCCAAACAGGATAAAAGCCTTGTGAATGTAAATCCTTTTTTTTAAAAAAGAACTCTTAAAACAGGCTCAGATTGTGTGGTGAGCAGCAGTGCTATGATTACAGGCATGTGCCACTGCATCTAACTTTAAGCAAACTGTATTTCTTAAAACATACATTAGCATTATCTTGCAGTAAATTCATATTTATAGATAAAACTGAATCTTGGAGTATATCTGAACATTTTCAACATTATAAAAAAAAAACTTCCACTTGGATATAAAGGTTAAATCACCAGGTACAAACAAGACATGAGGGAGAAAAAAACGAAAAAATATTTCTCCAAAATCCAACTACTCCACATTTCCAAAAACATCATTAAAAAGCAGGGCTAGAAGCATGTCTCAAGTGGTAGAGAGTCAACAGAGCAAGCAAACCAAGTATGAGACTCTAAGTTCAAATGCCAGTATACATGCACACATCTATAGTATATACCACACTATTCACAATATTGAAACTACAGAATCATCTTAGGTCTCCATCCACTGATGAATCAACAAATAAAATGAGTTATATACACACATTGCAAAGCAAAGTCCATGAGAATCTTATCTCCAATTAACCACCAAACAGCCAAAGGTAGAGCTATGACTCAGGTGGTAAAGTGTTAGCTTTGAATGAAAAGGCTAAGGGATAATACCCAAGCACTGAGTTTAATCCCAAATACATACATTTAAAAAGGAAGAAGATGACACTATGTTGGAAATAAACTATACAACTTTGGGGAGGGGAGAAGGGAGGGCTAAGCAGCAGAAAATATGGCAGGGTAACAGTGTTTAAAAAGAAATGTACTCATTATCTTACTCATGTAATTGTAAACCCTGTCACCTTTACAATAAAGATAGAAAGAAAGAAGGAAAGAAAGAAAGAGAAAGAAAGAAAGAAAGAAAGAAAGAAAGAAAGAAAGAAAGAAAGAAAAAGGACAAAGATGTCTATGGGTTTGGCTTCCTAGTCTTCTCCCCTCAGCTCTTCTCTCTTTTCTTTTTATCTATTCACTGTCCATATGCTCTCCAGAGACTTTGAATTTAAATGTAATTTTCCCATAAAGACATCAGTTACATATTTCATTGTACAGATTGGATTGCGGCCCAACCAAAATGCCTCATTTTCATTTCCTTTCTTTTTTCCAAATACAGTCCATATTGTGGAGTAACAGGACTTGGGGCTTCTATTTTCAGGTATTGGCAGGGGAAAAAAAGCTAGCTCATAACATAGACCATTAAGACCACATACCAATAAAATTACTTTGCAAAATTTTTCTCAATAGTAAATTAACTGAGGTGCTAAAGAGGGAACAGGAAATATTTGTGTGGCTTATAAGAATAGTTAACATTTCCAATTCTTATACCATATTCATCAGATCCACAATGGGCTTTAAATACAACAATCAAAAGCCACAATAAATATGAACACTATAGTAGCCAATATAAGGAAAAGAATGATATTGAAGTTGTTTAAAAAGCCCTGTTCCCAAAGAATTGTGCTATTTAACTATCCAGTGTTTCTGGAAGGCCTACTATATAAAACTGACTTTGAGCCGACTCAGAATTGCCCTTTATAAATAGACTTTACTTCTGGAGCAAATGCTGAAAATCACCAGTTGCAAATACTGAACACCTCTGCTAATAGAATAGTAAATAACAACTGGACAAGCAACAAGCTTGGAAAGGACATGCATAAAATATGAAGTTGAGTAAGATGATGACCATGTGGAACTTTAAAACGTTTTAATATATTTTCTTGGGAGTCTGGAGGGGAAAGGCAGTACTGTAAAACTGCCTAAAGGAGAGTTCAGTTCCCCTATATGCACACATGTAGAAAAATGTCGAATAGAAACAAAGACCTTTTTACAAGGTAAATGCATTACTGAGTTATGTAATCGTTAATGAAGTGTGTGATGTAATCCTGTAGTGGACTACTACTACAAAGATTTTGTAGTCCATTCAAATGAAATTGTTATCAGATTGTTTCTGAGGTTTGACTTTTTAAAAAAATTTTTATTGTCAACGTGATGTACAGAGGAGTTACAGTTACGTATGTAAGGTAGTGAGTGCATTTCTTTTTTTATTTAATTTATTTATTAATTGAACACAAATTTTTGACAGGGTGTTGTACAAAAAGGGTACAGTTACATAGTAGGGCAGTGTGTACATTTATTGTGATATCTTACGCCCTGTTTTTCTATCCCTTCTCTAGGTCAGGTAGACATATATACAATATACAATGTATCAAGAATATATACAGTAGCCATGTGGCCACGCCCAAAACAGTTCGCCTAGGGCTTTAAATGTAATGTCGATATTAGAAAATATGTCGACAGTAGTCTTAAATGAATGTACATACCTAGCTTTTGAGCTATTGTATTCCCCTGAGAGGTCAATTTTTGACCTTTATATCTTGAGTAATTGTTCGGTTTTAGTTACATACTGTTGGGTCGCTGCCCCAATCCTGTGGGGAATACTACTTGACAAGCAGTTTTTGGTTTCACAGACTTGGTCTCTACTGTCTCTCCATCTCCCTTTGTTAACAGTCATATATCAGGGAGATCATGCCCCTTTGTTTTCTGTATTCTAGGCTTGTCTCGTTCAACATTATTTGTTTGAGTTCTGACCATTTCCCTGCGAACAACAATATTTCACCATTCCTAATCGCTATGTAGTATTCCATTCTGTATAAGTACCATATTGTTTTGATCCATTCATCTGTGGAGGGGCATCTGGGTTGTTTCCATATTTTGGCTATTGTGAATTGTGCCGCGATAAACATGGAAGTATAAATGTCTTTTTGATATCTTGGGGTTTGCTGTTTAGGATAGATGCCTAGGAGTGGTATGGCTGGGTCATAGGGTAGGTCTATATTGAGCTTTTTGAGAAACCTCCATACTGTTCTCCAAAGTGGTTGTACTAATTTGCACTCCCACCAACAATGGAGAAGGGCTCCTCTTTCCCTGTACCCCCTCCAGCATTTGTTGTTGCCTGAGTTCAGAGTATAGGCCATTCTAACTGGGGTGAGGTGGTATCTCAGGGTTGTTTTTATTTGCATTTCCTTTACTGCCAGGGATGTTGAGCATTTCCTCATGTGTTTCTTTGCCATTTTTATATCTTCTCTTGTGAAGTCTCTCTTTAGCTCATTTAACCATTTCCTAATAGGTTTATTGGGCTTGGAGGGGCTTAGTTTATTGAGTTCTCTGTAGATGACAGATATCAGGCCTTTGTCTGTTGCTGTGCTGGTAAAGATCCTTTCCCATATGGTTGGCTGTCTTTCTATTTCGGTGGCTATGTCCTTAGCTGTTCAGAAACTTTATAATTTGTAGTAGTCCCATTTGTCGAGTCTTTCCCCTATTTGTTGTGCCCCTGGGACACTATTCAGGAATTTCCTTCCTGTGCCTATACATTCTAGCGTAGTTCCTACTCTGTCCTTCAGTAGTTTCAAGGATTCAGGTCTGATATTGAGGTCCTTGATCCATTTTGAGTTGATCTTGGTGCATGGTGATAGGCTTGGGTCTACTTTGAGTTTTCTGCATATGGCTGCCCAGTTCTCCCAACACCAGTAGTTGAAGAGGCTATGTTTATTCCATTGTATGTCTTTAGCTCCTTTGTCGAATATCAGTTGGCTGTAAGAGTGCGGTTTTATTTCTGGATCTTCAATTCTAATCCATTGGTCTTCCGATCTGTTTTTTATACCAATACCAGGCTGTTTTTGTTATGATGGCCCTGTAGTAGAGCTTGAAGTCTGGTATTGTGATACCTCCTGCATTGCTTTTTTTTGCCTAGAATTGCTTTGGCTATTCTAGGTCTTTTGCTGTTCCATATGAATTTATGGATTATTTTCTCTATTTCAGTGAAGAATGTGGCTGGGATTTTGAGAGAGATTGCATTGAATTTGTATAACAATTTGGGCAATATGGCCATATTCACTATATTGGTTCTGCCTACCCATGAGCATGGGAGGTCTTTCCATCTTCTTGTGTCTTCTTTGATTGCCCTTTTCAGATTTTAATAGTTTCATTAAATAGGTAGGTCACATCCTTGGTTAAGTTGATCCCTAGGTACTTTATTCTTTTTTTGGCTACTGTAAATGAAATTTTTCCATAATTTCCTTTTCTGTTTGTATATTGCTGTTGTAGAGAAAAGCTGCTGACTTTTGTGGATTGATTTTGTATCCTGCCACATTGCCAAATTGCTTTATTAGGTGTAGGAGTTTGGGTACTGAGTTTTTTGGGTCCTTCAGATATAAGATCATGTTGTCTGTGAATAGGGATAACCTGATTTCTTCCTTGCCGATGTGGATCCCTTTGATGTCCTCCTCTTGCCTTATTGCTATGGCTAGGGATTCCAGCACTATGTTGAACAGAAGGGGGGAGAGTGGGCATCCTTGTCTTGTTCCTGAGTTTAGGGGGAATGATTTTAGTTTCTCTCCATTTAAGATGATATTAGCACTTGGTCTGTTGTATATGGCTTTTATTGTTTTGAGGAATGTTCCATCTATTCCTGTTCTCTCCAAAGCTTTTAATAGGTATGGATGTTGTATTTTGTCAAAGGCTTTTTGGGCCATGACTGAGATAACAATATAATTCTTAATTTTAGATCTGTTTATGTGGTGAATTACATTGATTGATTTACGGGTGTTGAACCATCCTTGTGACTGTGGGATGAAGTCTACTTGGTCATGATGTATAATTTTCTTGATCAGTTTCTGGAACCTGTTAGCTAATATTTTATTGAGGAGCTTTGCATCTGTAGTTCTCTTTTTTTGTTGAGTCTTTGCCTGGTTTGGGAATGAGTATGGTATTACCTTCGTAGAATGAGTTTGGGATTTCTCCCTCTGTTTCTATTTCGCGGAAGAGTTTGAGGAGTATTGGTATTAGCTCATCACTAAAGGTTTTATAGAATTCGTTGGTGAATCCATCTGGGCCTGGGCTTTTCTTTGTTAGGAGGTTCTTGATTACCTCCTGTATCTCACTGTAAGTTATTGGTTTGTTTAGTTGATTTATTTCTTCTTGGTTCAGTTTGGGCAGTTTGTACTTCTCTAAGAATTGATCTATTTCTGTAAAATTATTGTTTTTTGCTGAGTAGAGGTTTTGGAAATAGCTCCTTATGATTGAATATCGTGTGCACTTGTTGTAATTTTTCCGGTGGAGTCCTTGATTTTACGTATGAGTCTCTTCTCTTCTTTTTTTTGTAACTCTTGCGAGGGGTCTGTCAATTTTGTTTATTTTCTCAAAGAACCAGCTTTTAGTCTTATTTATTTGTTGAATGGTCTTTCTATTTTCAATCAGATTTATCTCTTCTATAATCTTTGTGACCTCTCTCCTCCTAGTCGTTTTAGATTCTGTCATTTCTTGTTTCTCCAGTTGTTTTAGTTTCATCCTGAGGGTATTCACCTACTCTGCTTCCATTCTTTTAATGTGAGTGCTGAGCGCAATGATCTTGCCCCTCAGTATTGCCTTAGCTGTGTCCCGTAGGTTTCTTTGTGATGTGTTTTCATTGTCATTGTGGCTTATGAATTCGTTGATTTCATCTTTTATTTGGTCTGTGGCCCAATTGTTGGATAGCAGTGTGGGGTTTAGCCTCCAAGAGTGTGAATAGCCTCTGTGGTATCCTTTGCTATTGAGGGTTACCATTAATCCACAGTGATCAGATATAATACATGGGATGACGTCAATACTTTTGTATTTGCTGAGGTTCTTTGTGTGGGCTATGACGTGGTCTATTTTGGAATATGATCCATGGGCTGCTGAGAAGAAGGTGTATTGAGTCTCTGTAGGGTGGAAGATTCTGTATAGGTCTGTCAGATCCATTTGGGATATGGTGTTAATTAGGTCCTCAGCTCCCTTGTTGATCGTCTGGATCTGTCTCTTGGAGAGAGTGGGTTATTAAAGTCACCCACTATGATTGTGTTTGCGTCTATCTTGTTCTGTAATTCCGTGATGTCATGATTCCGGATTTTTCCTTGTATTAATATGTAGTGTCCTTCTTTGTCTTTTTGAGTTGATTTTAATGAAAAGTCCAGGTTGTCTGAGATCAGGATGACTACACCTGCCGTTTTGGTAGGTGCGTTTGCTTGGTAGATCTTTCTCCATCCTTTCATTCGGAGCCTGTTTTTGTCCCTTGCTGTAAGGTGGGTCTCTTCTAGGCAGCAGATGTCAACTTTTTGTTTGCAGATCCATCCTGCCAGTCTGCTTCTCTTTATTGGAGAGTTTAAACCATTTATATTTAAAGAGATCAGGGATAAGAGTGTTTTTTCTCCTTCCATTTTCTTGTTGGGCTGTTTTTACCCCCTTTTTTTTCTTGTCTTTAGTGAGCTGTTCTTTCTGTTGGGCTTTGGCTATTGTAGTTACTTTCTGTTTCTGTCTGTGTGTTTTGTACGATCTCTGTTGGGTGGGGCTCCCCTCTAGAATTCGCCGTAGGGCTGGTTTTTTATTCACATACTCCTTTAGCTCCTCTTTGGTGTGGAAAGATCTGGTTTTTCCCTTCAAATGTGAACTCCAATTTCGCTGGATATTTGATCCGAGGTTGCATATTGTTAGCCTGAAGTACTTGGACGGTGTTCTTCCACTCACTTCGTGCTTGGTAAGTTTATTTGGATAGGTGTGCAGTTACTCGAATCCTCTTCCCATTGTAGAAAATTTCTTTCTTCGCTGTGGCTGAATTCAGAATTTGCTCTTTACTCTTGAGATCTGAAGTCTTGAATATTATGTGCCTTCGTGTGCCTTTTCTGGGGTCTGGCCTGCCAGGTGTCCTATAGGCTTCGGTTACCTGGATGGGGTCCCTTGTGAGATTGGGGAAGTTTTCTGCAACAACTTTATTGAGAACATGTTTAAGCCCTCTGCTCTGGTATTCGGCTCCTTCTTCTATTCCCAGAGCGAGCCCCAGGTTGTTGGGTTGTGTTTGCGCCCTCCCGTGAGTCAGTTGTTGGGGGCGGTATGTGTGGGGCCCAGTGGGATCAACTGTCCAGGTGCGGATTGGTGCCCTCAGACCTCGCCTCTGCTGCGAGATGGGGGGGGGAGTGTGATCAGGCCCAGCTGTCCCTGCTGTGCTGGTATTGCCCACCAGCGCCTGTGATTTTAGTTGTAAGAGTCTGCGAGGTCCAGGCGCCTTGGCTGGGGCTTGCACTGCCGGCTGTCCCCCGGCCCTGATCCAGGATTGTGTGTGTGTCCTGCACAGCCATTGGTCCTTCAGGGGGTGGCAAAGTGTCGTGGTGGCGTCCCCAGTTCCCCCCTTCTGCTGTGCTGGGTTCCCCAGCCGCCATCCTTCCGATCCTGGTGTGGACCCGAACTTCTCGTCGCTGCCATGTATGTCTTGGTCTGCAGCCTCCCTAGTGTCCGTGGGGTCCCGCTGCCTTGATTCTGTGCTCCCGGCAGCCTGTCTACCGTTTGCCGGGTTGCCCTTTCCCAGCCTGGCCCTGTTCAGGCCAGGGTCGCCTGGTGGAGAGAGGGTGCCCTGGAGATTCTCCGGCTCCGTGTAGGTTTTCGGCTCTTCTTTTTTACTCCTTTGTGTTTTCCTGTGTATCTCCACTGCTTCTGGCTGCTGGTTTTGCTGGGTTCTTGATGGGGTATTGGGTGTTGGAGTTCCCAGCTCGCCATTCAGTTGGAGCGAGTCGGGGTGCCTCCCTACTGTGACATGCCATCTTTCCTCTCCTGAGGTTTGATTTTTAACCTCTAGGACAACAGTAAAGAAAATTACATATGAGAAATGAGGAGATAATTAAAAATAATAAAAAAGAAAAAAAAGGCTTAGATCAACAAAGTGATAGCCATAGAGCTGCAAAGGCAGAGCCCTACCACAAACTGATCTCTGGCAACAGGAGATACATAAACTGTGATAAAACAGAGAATAGTGAAGGTATGTCAATTTGATAAATTAAAGTCTAGAACCTGTCATACTGCCTTATCTTAACCCCTCTGCATGCACCAATAGGACCAAAGGCCTTACACCTTATGTGAAGATAAACCAGCTCAGGCAGAGACAGCCAGTGGAGGTGGGGTGGTTGCACTGCTTATCTACCTGAGATAATTTAAATGCAGCCCCTATATTCCATGTATCAATAGGCCTCCTTACAAAATATCTGCCTTCAATGCAACCTAGTAAGTGAGACCTGTTAAGGCTCAATCCCTTAACTGACTCTACTGCCCTTCAAAATTTAGAGAGGAAAAAGAAAAACAAATCGTTTCCCATATTCAATGAAACTGAAAAGACAAACCTAATAAGTAGACATCTATACTGTTCCTGAGCAAGGAAGAAACATTATATGGTAGTGGTTTAACTGTCACAATTCTTGTTCTTTTTTAAAAAAAAATTTCCTTTGACTACCTGGTTTTCTGTTGTACTCATACCTTGTTCTACTTCACCATTTTTTCTAGTCTTCCCTGTAACTTCATCCCATATTCTTGTCTTCTTTCCAATTTTTTTCCTATCTATCCTTGTCTGCGTTCTAGATTATAATTATTAATAACACAGGATTCTGTCATTTTCAGCTCCTAATGTATCCTAAGTATTCTGTATGTGTGTATCTATGATCGTATGTGTGTGTGCGAGAGAGAGAGAGTATGTGTATGTTGTGGTGTGTGTGTGTGTGTGTGTGTGTGTGTGTGTGTGTGTGTGCTTGCATTGGGGCTTGAAACAAGACCTCTTATACTTTGTTGGATTTTTTTTTTCACTCAAAACTGGTGCTCTACTACATCTCCACCTTTTCAGCATTTTTCTTGTTAATTGAAGATAAGAGTCTTACAGCCTTTTCTGCCTGGTATGGCTTCAAACTGTGATCTTCAGATCTCAGTGTCCTAAGAAGTTAGTAGGAATATAGGTATGAGCTATCAGAGTCTATCTTATCCTAAGTATTCTAGTGCCTTTCCTTTCTAGCTCTATGAATTACATAGTCCATGTTTCTAACTGTTTTATACTACATTTAAATATATGGTGTTGTCAAATCATTGGTATTCTTGTCTTTCTCTCCTTTAAGTAAATAGTAGGGGTTTTGACACCAAAAGAAGATTCTACTAAGAAAACTCCAAAATAGAGACACATTAAATCCAATTAATTATCAAATCATAACACAGAAAACCAAGAAATATGAAAAAAGTCAAAGTAATATGACCCACTCTCAAACTTCACAATTTCCCAATAACTAAATCCAAAAATATTGAGATGATTGGAATACTAGACAAAGAAACCAATAGAAAAAATGGTTGACAAACTCAAGATCCTAACCGTTGAATAAAATAGTGTTCATGAAAGTGTCAGTAATGAGTAGTTTGAACCATCTGAAGTTTTCACAATTATTCTAGAAGAATCTTATAGCAATGTTAAATTCTTTACCATCTAGCTTTTTTGCATTTCTTTTAGAGCATTCCTTCTTTCATGATGTGCATGAAACATTATACACTGTACTTAGAAAAGTTCAATATAAAGGGCTCCTTTAAGTTTCATTTATTACTTTTTGATATCCCTATGATTTGTGTGCTTCCACATTTAATACTAGGACTGGATCCATAAAAGTCTTATTTCTGATTCTTGCATAATGACATCAAATGCTCTACCACCTAATGCATGAAGCATAAAGTACAGTGTATGCATCACTCATTACCTAGACTCTTTTACTCTTAACCATTTTTCTACCAAGGAAATGTTAAACATACCCTAATCAACACTGTGTGTGTGTGAGGGGGGGGGGAGAGAGAGAGAGAGAGAGAGAGAGAGAGAGAGAGACAGAGACAGAGACAGAGACAGAGACAGAGACAGAGACAGAAAGAGAGATCTTAGGATCTTAGAATTCAAGGGGAAATAGATCATATATCATACTCTTAAATTTCAAGTGGGTTTACTTACAAAAGAACTGTTCATAAAGCTTCAGGTGTAATCTAGGGGAATCATAAAACATATTATTTATATAATAACTAGGAAGGTCTCCTGCAAAAAATATCTAGAGGGGCTGGGGATATGGCCTAGTGGCAAGAGTGCCTGCCTCATATACATGAGGCCCTGGGTTCGATTCCCCAGCACCACATATACAGAAAGTGGCCAGAAGTGGCGCTGTGGCTCAAGTGGCAGAGTGCTAGCCTTGAGCAAAAAGAAGCCAGGGACAGTGCTCAGGCCCTGAGTCCAAGGCCCAGGACTGGCCAAAAAAAAAAAAAATCTAGAGGAGAATAGGAGAAGGAACAATTAACAAACAACAAAAAAAGGAGATTACCATCCACAGAAGTTTACCTGGTGATGAGCCATGATGAGCTGCTTAGCCCACAGACTTGATTTCAGTGGATAATAGAATAAATACATTCATCTTATTATTCCCCTCTCCTTGGTATGGTATGGTTCTTTACCAGCTAAAATCATTAAGAAGCTAAAGATCACCTAAATCAGGCTCTTGAGGAAGAGACTGTGGTGGAAAACAGTAGTCAGTGACAATGAAAAGACAAATGAAAGATATCTAACACAATATGCACTCTGGAAAGTGCTTCATTTACAAATACTGGGGTTCTGGTTCACATTAAATTAAAGGAGGGTCATGTACAGAACCAAGATCATTATTAAGAACTGGTTCACCACACATTATAAATATATGTATGGCATGCCAGGCTAAAAAGTATCAGCAACTTGAGCAGTGCTGAGCAGCTCTTCCTGCAGTACCGAAAAGTTGAAAGAATTAAATAATGGAGGTAGCCTAGCATTGAGATTACTCCGGAGAGCACACACTGTAGAGCTGGACTGCCCAGATGCCATCTCTGCTTACTACATGGGAAAATCTCTTGACATTCTCTACTTCAGTTTTCTCTCCTATAAGCATAGTTAATAATTCTACCAATGTTCCCTGTGAATTAGGGGTAACTATTTTATCTATTTTACAGGATTGGGATTGTGGTAAAGTGAAGTACTGTAAGAACAGTTTCCAGAACAAGGCCTAGAACATGGTGTCACGTTTCTATTGATTCAATGAAGAGAACAAACAGATTCTAAAGTGATAGATGCTGAAAACTTGTAAACAAACTTAGAATCCCTGTAATGAGAATATATTGATGTTTTATTCTCTAGAAATAACATCCTGAGAAAGAGCCCAGAGACATCTCTGTCTGCTGTGTAGAGAAGTGGCCTGTGGAGAATTATGCTATTCCACCTGGACATGGGGAATATTGAATGAATCAATTCAGGTCTAATAGTGAGATCAGTTTGGGTCACTAAGAGCACACAAATAATTTGATGTCAAAATTGTGCGATATTATTCAAAAATAACCAAAGGGGGCTGATATTCAAAACCAGAAGTTAGTCAAAGAAGCTGAATATCATCAGTACTAGAATCTTTTCCATCATACTGCCATTTTATCATATTAAACCACACATGAACAGATGCATCATACCTATAATGTACCAGCTAGGCTTGCATATTTTGGTAAAGTGATGGCTCCCATGGTTTATGAGCCATATGACTTCAAATGCCTTTTAACTAATCTCTATGCTGCCATCTTGTCAATCTCCAAATGGTCTTCCCCACTACTTTCTTCTTCAGCTACTGACACCTTAATTAATCATAAAGCAGATCCAAACTCTAAAATGGCACAAGTCTGTTGATACTTTGGTCCAGGCTCTCAGCAGTCCAGAAAAATATCTGACCTTCCTCCTTTGCCCCAGCTACACTGAACCACTTCACAACTTTTCTGCAAGGGGAAGTCATGCTGTTCCCCTGATCTTTGCTGTTTCGTCTGATACTACTTGTTGATTAGGGCCAAGCTGAAACGATAAAGAATTGGCTCAAAACACAACTTAACAGGAGTGAGTCACCAGCACCGCACAGTTTATTTGTATTTTTTGCATGTAACAATGCTTTGTTCCCTTACAGGTGTGTGTACATATGTATTTTGTAGGATATATATATATATATATTATATATACTCGCCAATAGTGTATATTATCAATATAAATATATAGTTGGAAAGATAAGGAAACAATAACAAAGTGCAGTCCTTTCCGTGATACAAACCTCTGGATGGATACCATAAGCAGATATCTCTATTGTGAGTTTTAAGGAGGGGAGGAAAGGGTCATTATGTAATAGCTACTTTGTCAAGAAAGTAGAATAAAATGGGATTATAGTAACAACAAATTGTAGCTTTTTGACTGGTTTGTGCATTTTTGACTATTGGATACAGTAAAATAATTATCTGCAGTAATAAAAGTGTTGAGCTTTGTATTTTAAATTTTATTGTCAAGTTCTTGACATTTTTAGAACCTTTTACCTTCTGAAAAGTTATTGTAGAAGGTAGCTGTTTTCTTTTTATAAAAACAATATTTTTGTTGATGATAAATGCTCACCTAGAGAGTGATCTGCTGACAATAGGTCATCTCTCTGACTTTGGTAAGAGTTTCTTCTTTACTGAGACTGGTCTCCCTTGCCTGTCTGGTGCTGCATGTTGGGCTCACAATGATGTTATTCCTCTTCAGAAATCCTGCAGTTGACCACATGGTTCTACAGTCATCTTAGGCTCAGCAATGACAAATTGTGCCACGATGAACATAGTTGTGCTTGGTAGCTTTAGTGTGTTCTTGTTTGTAATCTTTTGGGTAGATGCCCAAAAGTGTGGCTGCTGGGTTGTAGGGGAGCTCTATGTTTTTAACAGAGTGGCTGAACAAGTTTATATAACCACCAACAATTTGGCCACATTCCCTCCAGGGAAAGGAAAGGGAATACCAAAATCGATTGAGAAGACCCCAGCCCGAACAGGGCCAGGCTGGGAAAGCGGACCCAGCGCTGGCAAATGGGGCCACAGGCCTTCAGCGATCAGAGAAGCAACAGCTGAAAAGTCATGCCAGGAGTGCAGAGCCCAGACAGCAGGTGCTCCACGGATCCCAGACTGATGGAGCACAGACCAACTGAAACAGACAGCGGCGCGGGACCGAACGGCCGGGAACTGGGTGGCGAAGATGGGGAGAGCCAATGGGGAGAGCCAGGACTGCCACCACCAAATGACTGATCTCCACACCCCAGCACCCCAGCCCCGAAAAGCCCACAGCAGTGCAGGACACGCACACAACCCAGGACCTGTAAGTCCCCCATTACCCCCGCCCCCAATGGAAGACCAGCTCTAGCAGAGACCCAAATGCTACAAAGAAGCTAGAGCTCCCTCCTTCTCCCTCCCTACCCCGAGGGAACAAAGGAGCCCCATATCTGGCGGCTCTAGGACCCTACAGCCTCTAGGAGGACACGGGAGCTAGCAAAGGTGGAGCAGCCCCCAACAAGGTGACCAGGAAACACCTTAGTCAGGCATCCCCCAAAAGCCCCAGCAGAGGAGCCTGAACCTGGCCGCATGAGCCCTGCCCCCTCCCGAGCAGGGGCCCAGGGACTGGTAGGCACTGGAAGCCCCACCTGAGGTGCCTGGTAATCATGGACTTTTTGAGCAACAGTCACAGGCTTGCTGGTGTGCAATACCAGCCCAGCAGGGAAACCTGGGCCCGAACACATGCCCCTCTCACAGTGGAGGTGCAGAGAGTCTGTAGGGACCAACCCACGCCCAGACACTTGAAACTACTGGGGTCCACGCATACCTCCCCCCACAGCAAACTTGCGAGAGGGCACAAGCACCCTCCAACAAGTCGGGGCAGCACGTCCCCAAAGGAAGCACTAGAGTGCACATGCACGTGCCCCCTGGAGGGCCAGCGTGGACCAGCGTGCTAGCCCTCCAGCAGGAAGATCTCCTACCCAAGCCCCCACAGGAGTGCACAAGTGGGAAAACTACAACACCCGCTCTGATAGGCGCACTCCACACAGGTGGGCAGAGCCCCCCACAGTGGCAGCACCCGCTCTGATAGGTGTACTCCACACAGGTGGGCAGGGCCCCCCAGTGGCAGCATCTGCTTTGATAGGTGCACTCTGCACAGGTGGGCGGGCCGCCCTTCAATAGCAACACATGATCCGACAGGAGCAATCCACACAGGTGGGCGAGCTGCCTCTCAGTGCCAAATCTCAATCTGAGAGGTGAGCTCCTCTGACCACAGTACCGAGTGGGAAAAAGAACCAAAGAAGAGAAAAGTCTCCATGCCATGCTGAATCAGTGACCAGCAACCCCCCATCAGGGACACACTAGGGTCAGCACAACACAGCAGCAGGACACAGTCCTGCAGAGAAAGACACAGAACCTACCCACCCCCAAGTGCAGTGAGGGTGACCACCTGGGCAACAACTGAGATGGTCACATTCACCCATTGGGCAGTAAGGTTCAACAGCCAAACTCAAACCCAGAGCCAGGGCACAAATAAGTCTCCACTGACTGACCAGCGGGAACAAGCACAAAGCCAAGCCAAGGGCACCACATACAGATCTCCAGATGCACAAATCACAAAGAAATATATCAAATTTCATGAAAGGGCAAGCCAACTCGCCAGCTCCAAAAAGCAGTATGACTGAAGAGGAAATGGAGAATAAAAAAACAACTGAGGCTATGATAGCAGAAATGATGGAAAGCCTCAGGAAAGAATTCAGAAAACAATTCCAGGAGTTTAGAATGGAAGTCTCGAAAGACCTTCAGGAAGTCAAGAAAGAAATGGAAGCAAAAATGGATACAGTGCAAACCTCTGTTAAAGAAGACCTTAACATCCTGAGAAGCAAAATGCATGAAAAAAATAGATTCAAAATACAACTCTTTAAAGGAAGAAATTTCCACAATCAGAGCTGATCTGGCAACCATAAATAGCTCCCTGACAACCATAAACTCCAGCTTGAAATCACATAACAAAGAATTGATCATACTGAATCCCTAATCCCTCTCTTGGACGATGATGCAGCCAATAAGGACCAGAAAATCACCACACTCCAAGAAAAGGTAAAACTCCAGGGCAGACTAATCGAGGAGCTAGTGGACAAAGACAAGAGATATAATCTGCACATAACTGGAATAGAAGAAGGAGCCGAATACCAGAGCAGAGGGCCTCAACATATCTTCAATAGAGTCATTGCAGAAAATTTCCCCAGTCTCACCAGGGACCTCACCAAGGTAACCGAAGCCTATAGGACGCCTGGCAGACCAGACCCTAGAAAATCCTTGCCCAGGCACATAATAATCAAGACTTCAGATCTCAAGAATAAAGAGCAAATTTTGAATGCAGTCAAAGCGAAGAAAGAGATTTATTACAATGGGAAAAGGATCCGAATAACAGCAGACCTCTCCACACAAACCTACCACGCATGAAGAGCATGGAAGAACACAATCCAAGTCCTACAGGCCAACAATTTCCAACCCATAATTAGATATCCAGCGAAATTAGAATTCACATTCGAGGGAAAAATCGGATCTTTCCATAGCAAATAGGATCTAAAGAAGTATGTGAATAAAAAAACAGCCTTACAGTGAATTCTAAGAGGGGAACCCCACCGAACAGAAATCGTACAGGACACAGAGACAAAAACAGAAAGAAACTACAATAGCCAGAGCCCAACAGAAAGAGCAGCACATTAAAGACAAGAGAAAAAAAAAAGGAGAGGAAAAGCAGCCTAACAGGAAAATGGAAGGGGAAAAAACACTCTTATCCTTGATCTCTTTGAATATAAACGGTATAAACTCTCTGATAAAGAGGAGCAGACTGACAGAGTGGATCCGCAAACAAAAAGTTGCCATCTGGAAAAAATCCAGAATCAAGACATCATGGTAATAAATTTATACTCACCGAACAAAAGAGGCCCTACATACGTCAAGCAAATTCTCACAGAACTACAGAACAAGATAGACCCAAACACAATCATAGTGGGTGACTTTAATAACCCACTCTCTCCAAAAGACAAAACCAACACCCAGAGGATTAACAAGGGAGCTGAGGACCTAAGAAACACCATATCCCAAATGGATCTGATAGATCTGTAGAGTCTTTGACCCTACAGAGACCCAATACACATTCTTCTCAGCAGCCCATGGAACATACTCCAAAATAGACCATGTCATAGCCCACACAAAGAACCTCAGCAAATACAAAAGTATTGACGTCATCCCATGTATTATATCTGACCACTGTGGAATAAAGGTAACCCTCAATAACTAAGGATACCACAGAGGCTATATTTTTTCTTGGAGGTTAACCCCTCTCTGTTATCTAACACTTGGGTAACAGACCAAAGTAAGGATGAAATTAACAAATTCATAAGCCACAATGACAATGAAAATACATCACAAAGAAACCTATGGGATACAGCAAAGGCAGTACTGTGGGGCAAGATCATTGCGCTCAGCACCCACATTAAAAGAATGGAAGCAGAGCAGGTAAATAACCTCATGATGAAACTAAAACAACTGGAGAAACAATAAATGATCAAATCTAAAATGACTAGGAGGAGAGAGATCACAAAGATTATAGAAGAGATAAATCTGATTGAAAATAGAAAGACCATTCAATAAAGAAATGAAACTAAAAGCTGGCTCTTTGAGAAAATAAATAAAATTGACAGACCCCTCACAAGTCTTACAAAAACAAGAGAAGAGACAAATATACGTAAAATCAGGGACTCCATCGGAAAAATTACAACAAATACACACGATATTCAAACAATCATAAGGAACTGTTTCCAGAAACTCTACTCACTAAAAAACAATAATTTTACAGAAATGGATCAATTCATAGAGAAGTATAAACTGCCCAAACTGGATCAAGAATAAATAATTCAACTAAATAAACCAATAACTAACAGTGAGATACAGGGGGTCATCAAGAGCCTCCCAACAAAGAAAAGCCCAGGCCCAGATGGATTCACCAATGAATTCTATAAAACCTTTAGTGATGAGCTAATACCAATACTCCTCAAACTCTTCCGCGAAATAGAAACAGAGGGAGAAATCCCAAACTCATTCTATGAAGCTAATATTATACTCATCCCCAAACCAGGCAAAGACCCAACAAAAAAAGAGAACTACAGACCAATATCACTAATGAACACAGATGCAAAGCTCCTCAATAAAATATTAGCTAACAGGATCCAGAAACTGATCGAGAAAATTATACACCATGACCAAGTAGGCTTCATCCCACAGACACAAGGGTGGTTCAACATCCGTAAATCAATCAATGTAATTCACCACATCAACAGAACTAAAATCAAGAATCACATTGTTATCTCAGTCGATGCCCAAAAAGCCTTTGACAAAATACAACATCCATACTTATTAAAAACTCAGGAGAGAACAGGAAAAGATGGAACATTCCTCAAAACAATAAAAGCTATATACAACAGACCAACTGCTAATATCGTATTAAATGGGAAGAAACTTAAATCATTCCTCCTAAACTCAGGAACAAGACAAGGATGCCCACTCTCCCCACTTCTATTGAACATAGTGCTGGAATCCCTAGCCATAGCAATAAGGCAGGAGGAGGACATGAAAGGGATCCACATCGGCAAAGAAGAAATCAAACTATCCCTATTCGCAGATGACATGATCTTATATTTGAAGGACCCCAAAAACTCAGTCCCCAAACTCCAACACCTAATAAACCAATTTGGCAAAGTAGCAGGATACAAAATCAGTCCACAAAAGTCAGCAGCTTTTCTGTACACCAGCAATGTACAAGAAGAAAAGGAAATTATGGAAATAATACCATTTACAGTAGCCAAAAAAAGAATAAAGTATGTAGGAATCAACCTAACCCACGATGTGAAAGACCTATTTAATGAGAACTATAAAAATCTAATAAGGGAAATCAAAGAAGACACAAGGAGATGGAAAGACCTCCCATGCTCATGGGTAGGCAGAACCAATATAGTGAAAATGGCCATATTGCCCAAATTGTTATACAAATTCAATGCAATCCCCATCAAGATCCCAGCTACATTCTTCACTGAACTAGAGAAAGCAACCCATAAATTTATATGGAACAGCAAAAGACCTAGAATAGCCAAAGCAATTCTAGGCAAAAAAAAACACAATGCAGGAGGTATCACAATACCAGACTTCAAGCTCTATTATAAAGCCATCATAACAAAAACATCCTGGTATTGGTATAAAAATAGACCTGAAGACCAATGGAATAGAATTAAAGACCCAGAAATAAAACCGTACTTTTACAGTCAGCTGATATTTGACAAAGGAGCTAAAGACATACAATGGAAAAAACAGAGCCTCTTAAACTACTAGTGCTGGGAAAACTGGACAGCCATATGCAGAAAACTGAAAGTAGACCCTAGCCTATCACCATGCACCAAGTTCAACTCCAAATGGATCAAGGACCTCAATATCAGACCTGAATCTTTGAAACTACTGAAGGACAGAGTAGGAAAGATGCTAGAACTTATAGACCAGTGCCAAGGAGTCCTAGAGTTTCTCCGATTTCTTCTCGTAGAGTTTTCAGGGTGTCTGATTTTACTTCCAGGTATTTGATCCATTTGGAGTTGATTTTGTTGCAGGGTGATAGATAGGGGTCTAGTTTTAGTTTGTTACAGGTGTTGGCCCAGTTTTGCCAGCACCATTTGTTGAAGAGGCTGTCTTTGTTTCAACTTATATTTTTCGCTTCTTTGTCAAAGATTAGGTAGCCGTAGGTCTGTGGGTTCATTTCTGGGTCTTCATTTCTATTTCAATGGTCTTCAGGACTGTTCTTGTGCCAGTACCAAGGTGTTTTTATTACTGTAGCTTTATAGTACAATTTAAAGTTTGGTATTGACATTCCTCCTACGCTGTTCTTTCTACTTAGGATTGTTTTTGCTATTGAGGGTTTTATATTGTTTCATTTAATTTCTGAAATTCTTCCTCTATTTCATTGAAGAATGATGTTGGGATATCGAAGGGTATTGCATAGTATTTGTAGATAGCTTTTGGTAAAATTGCCATTTTCACAATTTTAATCTTTCCAATCCAGGAGCATGGAAGGATTTTTAATGTCCTTAGTTCTGCCTTAATTTCCTTTTTTTTTAAGTTTTTAAAGTTCTCATGATAGGGTTGTTTGAGGCTATTGCATTTAAAAGTGTTGCTTTTCTGATTTCAGCCTTGCTCTTCAGGTTTTTAGTGTATATAAAAGCCATTGATTTTTTTTTGAGGATTTATTTTATATCCTGTTACTTTGCCTAACTTTTGGATCAGCTCTGGTAGCTTGAGAGTAGAGTCTATGTGGTTCTTTAGGTATAGGATCATGTCACCTGTGAAGAGAGAAAGTTTAACTTCATCTTTTCCTATTTGGATCCCCTTTATGTTTTCTTCTTGCCTAATTGCTCTGGCTAGGAATTCTAGTACTATGTTGAAGAGGAGAGGAGAGAATAGACATCCCTGTATTGCTCCTGATTTTAAAGCAAATGGCTTTAGCTTTTTACTGTTTAGAATTATGGGTGCTGTTGGTTTGTCATAGACAGCCTTTATTCTATTCAGGAATGTTTCCTGGAATCCCAGTTTTTCATCATAAATGGGTGCTGGATTTTATTGAACACCTTTTCCGCATCTAGGGATATAACCATGTAATTATTTACCTTGCACGGATCGATGTGGTGGATTACATTAATTGCCTTGCACATATTGAACCAACTTTGCATCCCTGGAATCAATCCAGTTTTATCATAGTATGATTTTTTTTATGACTTGTTGAAATCAGTTGGCCAGAATTTTGTTGAGGAGCTTTTGCATTAATTTTCATCAGATGTGTATATAGTTCTCTTTCCTTGATGTGTCCCTGTCTGTTTGGGGGATTAGCGTTATGGTAAGCATCATAGACTGTGTTTGGTAGTGAGCTTTTACTCTCTATGTCATTGAAGAGTTTGAGGAGTGTTGATGTAAGATCTGTTTTGAAAGCCTTGTAGAATTCCACGGTGAATCCATCTGGACCTGGGATTTTCGTGGAAGGGAGATCACTTATTGCAGTTTTAATTTCATTGCTGGATATGGGTCTGTTCAGTAGATTTACATCCTCTTGGTTAAGTTTGGGCACATCAAGGTTTGTTAAGAATTTGTCCATTTCTTCCAGGTTCTGAAATTTGTTGGCATATATGTTTGCAAAATAGTCCCTTATTATATTCTGGATCTTTGTTATTTCTGAGGTGATGTTACCTGTTTCATCTCTGATCTCGTTTGTGTGTGCTGCCTATGTTTTTTGGTCAGTTTTGCTAAGGGTTTATCTATCCTTTAAATTTTTTCAAGGAGCCAATTCTTTGTTTTGTTGATTCTTTCTATGGTTTTTCTGGATTACAAGTCATTTGATTCTCCTCTTATTTTAATTATTTGCTTCCATTGATTGGCTTGGGGCTTGTCTTGTTGCCCTCTTTCAAGCAGTTTGAGTTGCTTTGTTAAGTTGTTGAATTGAGATTTCTACAATTTTTGATGTGGGTGCTCAGGGCTATAAAATTTCCTCTGACTACTGCCTTTGCTGTGTCCCAGAGGAGCTGGTAATTTGTGTGTTCATCTTGGTTTAGTTCCATAAATATTTGAAATTCTGTTCTGATTTCCTCAATAAACCATTGCTGATTCAGCAATGTGTTGTTGAGTCTCCATGAGTTGGGGAGTTTTCTTTGGTGGCCTTTGGCGTTGAGCTCTAGTTTTATTCCATTGTTGTCTGAGAGAACTAAAGGGATTATTTCAATATTACTGAATTTGTACAGGTATGCTTGGTGCCCTAACATGCAATCTATATTGGAGAATGGTCCATGTGTCCAGAGGTGAGTGTGGCATGTTAAAGTCTCCAACAATCAAGGTGTTTGGGTCTATGACAGTTTTTATAGTCAGTAGTGTTTGTTTGATGAGGCTGGTAGCTCCTGTATTTGGTGTGTAGAAGTATAGGATGGTAATGTCCTCCTGTAGGAGAGATCCCTTTACTAGTATGTAGTAACCTCCTGTCTCTTTTTACTTTTAGTTTGAAGTCAATTTTATACGGTTGTGACACCAACCTGCTGGATAGATTTTATTCCAGATTTTCACTTTTAGAATATATTTGATTTTGCTGGCAAGGTGAGTCTTGTGGAGGCAGCAGAAAGATAGATCTTGTGTTTTGATCCAACTTCTCAATCTTTGTCATTTAACTAGAGAGTTAAATCCAATAATATTGAGAGTTAGGATTGAGAGGTGATTGCTTGCTCCTTTCATGATATCTATCTTTGTATGGGCCGTGTCTTCCCTTTTTGGTTTACTAATCTAGAATTTTAGTTTGGGATGTTTTACCTGTCTGGATTGTGGTCTTGGTTGTTTTCAATGTGGAGGACATCTTTGAGGATATCCTGCAAGGCTGGTTTGGTAGAGATGTATTGGTTCAACTTTTCCTTGATAGGGAAGTCTTTTATTTGAACTTTGGCTATGAATGAGAGTTTAGCTGGGTACAGAATTCTTGGTTGGAAGTTACTTTTCTTTAGGATATGGCAAACATCATTCCAGGCTCTCCTTGCTTTCATGGTCTCCACTGAGAAATCTGGGGTAATTCTGATCGGTTTTCCCTTATATATTATTGTTCTCTTTTCCCTAGAGACTTTAAGGATTCTTTCTGTGGCCTCTATTGATCCTGTTTTTTTTGTTTTTTAAGTTTTTATTATATAACTGATGTACAGAGAGATTACAGTTTCATACGTTAGGCATTGGATACAATTCTTGTACTGTTTGTTACCTTGTCCCTCATAACCCCCTCCGCCCTCCCTCTAACCCTTTCCCCCCTGAGGTGTTCAGTTCACTTACACCAAACAGTTTTGCAAGTATTGCTTTTGTTGTTATTTCTCTTTTTTTTTACCCTGTGTCTCTCAATTTTGGTATTACCGTTCAATTTCCTAGTTCTAATACCAGTATACACGGTTTCCAATATACTCAGATAAGATTACAGAGATAGTGTAGATACAATCACAAGAAAGTGATACAAGAACATCATCAATAGTAGAAGCTACAGATACACATGGGATGTTGAAAGTAGTTACAACTGTGATATAACAATCATTTCCACAAAATGGAGTTCATTTCACTTAGCATCATCTTATGTGATCATAAGGGTATAGCTATTGGGCTCTTGTGATCCTCTGCTGTGACTTGCCTAAACCTGTACTAATTATTCCCAAAAGGGAAACCATAGAGT
The DNA here is from genome assembly GCF_023159225.1 of Perognathus longimembris pacificus. Taxonomy (NCBI): domain Eukaryota; kingdom Metazoa; phylum Chordata; class Mammalia; order Rodentia; family Heteromyidae; genus Perognathus; species Perognathus longimembris. The sequence goes on along the minus strand of NC_063179.1, from coordinate 29,177,262 downwards.
CCATGTTGCTTTGCGTCTGGCTCACTTCACTTAGCATAATTTTTTCCAAGTCCTTCCATTTCCTTACAAATTATTGCTTATTTCCAAATTGTACCTCTGAGAGATTTAATAGTTCTGCTGTTCTCTTAACTCTGGCTTTGAAGAAACAAGAGGGAGAAACTGACAGCCTTGAATAAAATATTATTATTCTGAACAATTTTTAATGTGTATAGAATGAAATAATTTAACATGAAATTCTTCAACAACTAAGAGGGATACATTTTTGTGCAAGGTGATTTGTTCTCTATGTATTCTTTTGTTGGGGTTGTTTGTATGCCTTTTTGTCCTTGCTGGTCCTGGGGCTTGAACTTAGGGCATTGGTGCTGTCCCTGAGCTTCTTTTGCTCAAAATTGGTGCTCTACCATTTGAGCCACAGCTTCATTGCTGACTTTACTTGGTGGTTTATTAGAGGTTAAGAGCCTCAAGGACTTTCCTGCCTAGGCTGGCTTTGAACTGCAATCCTCAGATCTCAGTCTCCAGAGTAGCTAGAATTACAGGCATGAGCCACCGGTGCCCAGGAGTGTGTCTGTTGTCAAAGGAATCCAGGTACTGACTGATGGAAAATGACTTAAAATAAAAACACTCACCTGCCCCCCTGATAGCCACATCAGAAACTAGCCCTTGCTACAGACTTCACTAAATCATCTCCTCTCCCGGCCTCCCTTCCCGAACATAACCTGGAACTGCAAAAGAGATAACCTGTGAACTGAGGGCCAACTGAGTTGGTTCCAGATTCTCGCTATGAAAAATTGCACTGCAATGAACATTGTTGTGCTGGTGGCTTTACTGTAATTTTGTTTGTGGTTTTTTGGATAGATACCCAAAAGTGGGGTTGCTGGGTCATAGGGGAGTTCTATATTTAGCCTTCTGAGGAATCTCCATACTGCTTGCCAGAGTGACTGAACCAGTTTACATTCCCACCAACAATGAAGTAGGGTTCCCTTTGGCCATATCCCCTCCAACAACTGTTATTGTTAGTTTTCTTGATATATGACATTCTTACTGGGGTGAGATGGAATCTCAATGTTGTTTTGATTTGCATTTCTTTTATGGCCAGTGATGTAGAGCACTTTTTCATATGTCTCTTGGCCATTCTCATTTCCTCATCAGAGAAGTCTCTTTGTAAGTCTTTAGCCCACTTGATGAGGGGGCTATTGGTTCTTTGCGGTTTTGTTTTGGAGGAAGGTAATTTTTTTAGTTCTGCATATATTTTAGATATGAGGCCTTTGTCCGTTGAATGGCCGGTAAAGATCTTGCCCAGTCTGTGGGCTTTCTGTTTATCTTGTGAGCTATATATTTTGCCGTGCAGAAGCTCTGCAGTTTGATGCAGTCCCATTTGTCCGACCTTTCTTTGATTTGTAGCCTTTCTGGGTCTTTGTTAAGGAAGTTCTGTCCTGCGCCAAGGAGCCCAAGTGTTTCTCCTACTCCTTCCTTTAGTGTTTTCAGGGTGTCTGTTTTGATTTCAAGGTCTTTAATCCATTTGGAATTGATTTTGGTGCAGGGTGATATATAAGGATCTAGTTTTAGTTTGTTGCATGTGTTGAGCGAGTTTTTCCAGCACAATTTGTTAAAGAGGCTATCTTTCTTCCAAACTATTGTTTTAGCCCCTTTATCCAAGATTAAGTAGGCATAGTTCTGTGAGTTCATTCCCGGGTCTTCAATTCTGTTTCATTGGTCTTCAGGCCTGTTCCGGTGCCAATACCAAGCTGTTTTTATTACTATAGCTTTATAATACAACTTGAAGTTGGATATTGTAATTCCTCCAGCACTGTTCTTTCTGCTTAGGATTGTTTTTGCTATTCTAGGTCTTTTATTGTTCCATATGAATGTCTGGATTGCTTCCTCTATTTCATCAAAAAAAGGTGTTGGGATATTAATGGGTATTGCACTGAATTTGTAGATAGCCTTTTGCCATTTTGATTATATTAATCCTCCCAATCCAGGAGCATGGGAGGTTTTTCCATTTTCTTAGTTCTGACTTAATTTCGTTTTTCAAGGTTTTAAAGTTCTCCTCAAAGAGGTCTTTCACTTCTGTGGTTAAGGTTATTCCTAAGTATTTTATGTTTTGGGGGGCTATTGCAAAGGGAGTTACTTTCCTGATTTCAGCCTCGGTCTTCGGGTCATTAGCATAGAGAAAGGCCGTTAATTTTTGAAGGTTTATTTTATATCCTGCAACTTTGCCAAAGTTTTGGATCAGCTCTAGTAGTTTGGGGGTAGAGTCTATGGGATTCTTTAGGTATAGGATCATGTCATCTGTGAACAGAGAAAGTTTAACTTCATCTTTACCTACTTGGATCTCCTTTATATTTACTTCTTGCCTGATTTCTCTGGCTAGGAATTCTAGTACTATGTTGAAGAGCAGGGGAGAGAGTGGGCATCCCTGCCTTGTTCCTGATTTTAAAGGGAATGGCTTTAGTTTTTCACCATTTAGAGTTATGCTTGCTGTTGGTTTGTCATAAACTGCCTTGATTATATTCAGGAATGTTCCCTGGAATCCCAGCTTTTCCAGGGCTTTTAGCATAAATGGGTGATGGATTTTATCAAACACTTTTTATGCATCCAGAGATAAAACCAAGTGGTTCTTTAGCTTGCTCCGGTTGATGTGCTGGATTACATTAATTGACTTGTGTATATTAAACTAACTTTGCATCCCTGGGATGAATCCAGTTTGATCGTGGTGTATGATTTTTTTTGATGACCTGTTGGAGTCGATTGGCCAGAATTTTGTTGAAAATTTTTGCGTCTATGTTCATTAGGGAGATCGGTCTAAAGTCCTCTTTCTGTGATGAGTCCCTGCCTGGTTTTGGGATGAGGGTTATACTGGCTTCATAGAATGAGTCTGGAAGTGAACGTTCTCTTTCAATTTCATTGAAGAGTTTGAGAAATATTGGTGTGAGTTCTGTTTTGAAGGCCTTGTAGAATTCTGCAGTGAATCCGTCTGGACCTGGGATTTTCTTGGATGGGACATCATTTATGGCCGTTTCTATTTCAATGCTGGATATGGGTCTGTTTAGAAGGTTTAAATCTTCATGGTTCAGTTTGGGGATATGAATTTTTTCTAGGAAATCATCCATTTCTTCCAAGTTCTCGAATTTGTTGGCGTAAAGGTTGGCAAAATAGTCCCTTATTATTTTCTGAATTTCGGTTATTTCTGTGGAGATGTTACCAGTTTTATCTTTTATCTTGTTTATTTGAGTGTGCTGCCTTTGTTTTTTGGTCAGGTTTGCCAGGGGTCTGTCTATCTTGTTGATTTTTTCAAAGAACCAACTCTTTGTTTTGTTGATTCTTTCGATGGTTTTTTTCATCTCTAATTGATTTAATTTTGATTTGATTTTAATTATTTGCTTCCATCTATTGATTTGGGGTTTGGCTTGTTGTTCTCTCTCAAGGAAGTTAAGGTGCTTCCTTAAATTATTGAGTTGCTCTTAATCCAGTTTGTTGATGTATGCACTCAGAGATAAAAATTTCTTCTGAGTCCTGCCTTTCCTGTGTCCCAAAGGAGCTGGTACTTTGTGTCCTCAACTTGGTTGAATTCCATAAACATTTGAATTTCCGTTTTAATTTCTTCAATGACCCTCTGATGGTACAGCAGTGTGTTGTTTAGTCTCCATGAATTGTAGAATTTTCTGTGGTGGCTGTTTGAGTTGAGCTCTAATTTTATTCCATTGTGGTCTGAGAGAATGCAGGGAATGGTTTTGATACTTCTGAACTTGTGCAGATTTTCTTTGTGCCGTAAGATGTGATCTATTTTGGAGAATGTTCCATGTGCTGCCGAAAAGAAGGTGTATTCTGTCCTTGCTGGGTGGAATATTCTGTAGATGTCGATTAAGTCTAGTCGGTATATGCAATTGTTTAGTTCTGTGGTTTCTTTGTTCAGTTTTTGGCGTGTTGATCTGTCCAGAGGTGATAGTGGAGTGTTAAAGTCCCCAACTATCAATGTGTTTGGGTCTATGAGTGTTTAGTCAGTAGTGTTTGTTTGATGAAGTTGGGTGCTCCTGCATTTGGATTGTAGATATTTAGAATAGTTATTTCTTCCTGTAGGAGAGATCCCTTTACTAGTATGTAGTAACCTTCTTTGTCTCTTCTTACCTTTTTTAATTTGAAGTCAATTTTTTCTGATACTAGGATTGCCACTCCAGCCTGCTTATGGGGGCCATTTGCTTGATAGATTTGTTTCCAGCCTTTCATTTCTGGAAGATGTTTACTTTTGCTGGATAGATGTGTCTCTTGGAGGCAGCAGAAAGATGGATCTTGATTTTTGATCCAACTTATGAGCCTATGTTGTTTGATTGGAAAATTAATTCCATTAATGTTGAGAGTTAGGATTGAGAGATGATCGTTTGTTCCATTCATTATCACTATCTTGTTTAAAGCTGTGCCTTCCCATTTCTTGATCTGATGTTTACTAATTAGGGTTCATTTCTCTGTCTGTATTGGGATCTTGATTATTATCCCTGTATAGTACATCTTTGAAGAATTTTGTAAAGCTGGTTTGGTGGAGATATATTGTTTCAGTTTTTCCTTACGGTGGAAAACTTTTATTTGACCTTCGGCTATGAAGGAGAGTTTGGCTGGGTACAGAATTCTTGGTTGATAGTTATTTTTATTTAGTGTTTGGTATACTTCATTCCAGGCTCTCCTTGCTTTCATGGTCTCTGCTGAGAAGTCTGGGGTAATTCTGATTCCTTTTCCTTTATATGTGATTGTTTTCTTTGCCCTAAGCACTTTGAGTATTTTTTCCTTGCACTCTACTGAACCTGTTTTGATCACAATGTGTCGGTGGGATGTCCTGTTCTGGTCTGGTCGATTTGGGGTTCTAAATGCTTCTTGTATTTGTATAGGCCTTTCCTTCTGGATATTTGGGAAGTTCTCAGCTAATATTCTGTTAAATAGGTTTCCTATCCCATTAACCTCTTTCTCCAAGTTTTCCTCAATACCTATTATCCTTAAATTGGGCTTCCTGATCGTGTCTTGAATCTCCTGTAGCGATCTGTTTTGCTGATTGGACTGGATTTGTATTGATTTTTTATCTTTCTCCATAGAATCTAAGGAATCTTCAGCTCCTGAAATTCGATCCTCTGCTTCAGTTAGTCGGGACTGTAGGCTAGTTACTTGATTTCGAATCTCTTTTGCTTCTGACTGGTCTTTCCTGATAATTTCCATGTCATTTCTTCGGTCTTGTATGGACTTCTTTACTTCATTAAATTCATTAGTTTGGTTTTGAGAGTTGTTTCTCAAATCTTTAAGCTGGTTAGCTATCTTTTCATTTGACTCTTTTTTTTTTTTTTTTTTTTTTTTTGGCCAGTCCTGGGCCTTGGACTCAGGGCCTGAGCACTGTCCCTGGCTTCTTCCCGCTCAAGGCTAGCACTCTGCCACTTGAGCCACAGCGCCGTTTCTGGCTGTTTTCTGTATATGTGGTGCTGGGGAATCGAACCTAGGGCCTCGTGTATCCGAGGCAGGCACTCTTGCCACTAGGCTATATCCCCAGGCCCCTTCATTTGACTCTTGAAGTTCATTTATCTTTCTATTTGTGGATGCCATGAAATTCTCCATTAATTTTTGCTTTGGCTCCTCACGCTCTAGAATAATTGACTGAAGAGATTCAAACTTTTCATTTATCATGTTTATCAGTAGACTTTGCACAGCTTTTTGGGGGTTCTCTTCTATGTCTTTAATTGACTGCTCTGCTTCCTGCTTGTTTTGTGTGGGGTATAAGACTTCATTGTTTGCCATCTTTCTTGTGTTTCTTCTGCCCATTTGAATTGAGGATGCCAGTCTACCAGCACCTGTGAGCGCCGTGTAAGACCCAAAGCAGCCCTTACCAAGCACTGTTGTGTAAATCTTACAAATTCACAATTATGTACACTTACCCTGTATACCTGTCTATAAAATTAGATTTGGTGTTCCTGAAGAATACAATTTCAATATAACAACTGATCCTGGGCACTGTATTCAGTAGTTACTTATTTACTGTTACAACCCTATATGCAATTCTTGTTTTTATATTAAGTTCTTTTAAGACTGGCTTTCTCTATGAACCCGTTTGATTCACTCGGATTAAGCTGGGATACCCTCTATCCAATAACCAGGAGTCATTGGAGACTGGAGGTCCAGGTAGTAAGTCAGGAGGGTAAGTTGGAGGTAGTAAAGAGAATAGAGTAAAATGTATTGGGGAGGGGAGGTGGTGATTTTGGTTTAGTTTCAGTGATGTGGAAGTGTCGAGAAGAGTAGAATCAGTAGAGAGAATAAGGTTGCAATGATAGATAATGGAGAGTTAGCAGAAAAGAGTTGAGGTGTTCTTTATAGGAAAGTAAGTTTTAAAGAAAGAGAACGCAAAGAGAGAAATAAAGTAAAAATAGAGGGAGACAGATGCACACAACAGAGAAAAATTATTATTTTTTTTTTTTTTTGGCCAGTCCTGGGCCTTGGACTCAGGGCCTGAGCACTGTCCCTGGCTTCTTCCCGCTCAAGGCTAGCACTCTGCCACTTGAGCCACAGCGCCGCTTCTGGCCGTTTTCTGTATATGTGGTGCTGGGGAATCGAACCTAGGGCCTTGTGTATCCGAGGCAGGCACTCTTGCCACTAGGCTATATCCCCAGCCCGAGAAAAATTATTTTAAAAAGAAAATAAAATAAAAAGGAAAAAAAATCGAAAAGGAACAACCCAAACAAACAGAAAAGAAAAAAATTGATAAAACAAACAGGTAAAAATAGAAAACATGGGGGGCAAAAAAACGACATTTCCGAATTGAAAAAAAAAATTTTTTTTTAAAGTTTAAGAAATGTTAAAAAGATAAAGAAAAAAATGGAGTCTTCCTTGTTTGGGTGGTTTTTCCCCAGTCTCTGGTTTCCTTGTGATGGTCTGCAGTCTATATTCCTGATTGTCTGGGTTTGGCAGAATTCAGCTGGCTCCTCTGTCTGCTGCAGGGCTGCAGCCTTTAATGCCTGCTTTTGAATGGGCTGTGGACTGAGCAGGGCGGGGCGCCTCTGGCCTGGTTTACCCGGCTGAGAGTTGCTTGCCTGTTTGAAGCTTCTGCCTCCTGGGCGGGCCAGCCTCCTTGGCGGAGGTGGCTATGGAAAGCAGCTCCTTTTCGGGCTGGGAATTGGCCTTCCTCAGTGACGGGACCATTTAACTGTCTCAGGTTCCCCCATCTGGTGTTTCCGTGCAGCCAGGAGCTGCTGGCTGTTTTCATGTTAAATTTAGAAGTTCCGGCAGGCAGGGTGGGGCACCTCTGGCTAAGCCGTGGCCCTGGATATGCCTCCCGCCTGGGCAGGGGGCGTTCTCCTGGGTGGAGCTGGCTCTCGCTGTTCGGTCCCTCTTGCCCTTTTCAAAGATGGCTACTTTGACCTCACTTTTCCCAGGCCCGCTTTAGTTCCAATCTGGTCTGACCCTATGCCAGTGGCAAAGATGGCGCTTTGCTCTGGCGGTGTGGGAAGGGCTGCCTTGCAGAAGCTGGTCTGTGGGCACGAGTGAGAACATCTTTCTTGGGGTACTCACGCTTTCTCTGCGATTTCAGGTCGTCTGTGCTCAGCCGCCGCCTGGTCCACTGTGTGCTTTACCTGCATGGAGTGCGGGTTGCTGTGCCGGGCGCTGTGCCAGCGCCGGCACTGGTGTGGCGGTGGGATACCGCCCAGAGCTCGAATCTGTGTTTGCAGACGGGCAAAGTCGATTTTTCCTCCCTGGCCAGAATCCCTGTACTGTTACAACTTACGCTGGTTGTCTTTCTAGTGGTAAAAGTTTCTATGGGGTGAGAAAACTGCAATGCTGGAGGGAGCTGAGCTAGTGCACTGCAGCTCCTCTGCTGTCTTCCTCTTGGCGTCCCTTGATCCTGTTTTGATTACAATGTGTCGATGGAAAGTACTGTTCTGGTCCGATCTGTTTGGTGTCCTAAATGCTTCTTTTATCTGGATGGACCTGTCCTTCTGGATGTTTGGGAAGTTCTCAGTTTATATTCTGTTTAATAAATTGCCTATTCCATTGACTTATTTCTCTAGGTTTTCTTAAATTGCTACTAGCCTTACACTGAGCTTCCTGATTTTGTCTTGAAGGTCCTGAAATGATCTGTCTTGTTGTTTGGGTTTATTTTGTATTGTTATTTTGTTCTTTCTCCATAATGTTTAGGCTGTCCTCAATTCCTGAGACTTGATCTTCTGTATCCTCCAGTCTGCTCCCTGAACTTACAACTTGGTTTCTTATCTCCCTACTTTCAGATTTATCTTTATGATGGCTTCCATGTCTCTGCTGTAACTCTCTCTTAGGTCCTAGATGGACTTCCTTATCTCACTAGTTTGGTTCTGGGTGCTGTCTCTTATCTCTTTTAGCTGAGTAGTTAGCTTTTCATAGGACTGTTTTTCTTTCTGTGGGAGTTCGTATCTCATTCTGTTTGTGGAGGCCATGATTTCCTCTATTAACTTATGATAGGATTCATCACGTTCAGGAATTATTCTTTGGTTTTCCTCCTCATACTCTAAGATAATTTTCTGAAGAGACTCAAACTTTTCATTTATCATTTTTATCAGCCAAGTTGGTGGAGCATTTTGAGGTCTCTCCTCTGGGATTTCAATTGAATGCTCTGTTTCCTATTTGTTTTGAGTGGGTGATGAGTTTCCCTGTCTTGCCATACATTTCGTGTTTCTTCTACACATTTGGATTTGGAATGCCAGTCTTCTAGCCCCCTTTGGAACTGTTTAGGAGCTGAACCAGACCTTTTCAGGTCCTGTTGTGCTATTCTTACTGGTACACAGACCTAGACAGCTAGGTTACCTCTCTTTTTGGGGGTATAGCATCAGATTTGGTGTCCCCACAAATTACACTTTGGAAGTAGAAACCGACCCTGAGCCCTGTATACAGTAGCTATATTGTATATCATTACACTCTTGTTGTTATTTCTTTTTGGGTTGATGCATTTGCTCTAGGAACCCCTTTGATTCACTCTGATTGACCCTGCATGCCTATTATCTTGCCTACCATTAACCTGGGCTCAATGGAAACTGGAGGTCCTGGGCAGTGGTGATTATGTGGTTCTCTGAGGATTGTGGGTAGAGGTTGGGTGCCCTCAGTAATTGGTGGACTGTGGTCAACCTGGAGAACCACTCTGTTGCTCCCAAGGCATTGCCAGCAGCAGTGTTCTACCTCTGAGAGAGTGGGGCCTGTGGCACTTGGCTGGGACCTCTGGACTGTCAAGAGCAGGGGGCAGGTTCTGGCTGGCCTCATGAGCTACCACCAGTGGATCCAAGATGGGACCCCTGGGCTTCCCAAAGTGGGCAGTGGGCTTTGGCTGCTACCCCTGTACTGCCTGTGTTGGTCCCAGCTAGGATCTCTGGGCTGGTGACAGTGGGCTTCAGACTCCAGCTGAGATCCCTGAGCTACCTGTGGCATGCGGGCTATGAATTCTGAATTGCCTGCCAAGTCCGGGTTGCGATTCCCAAATTGCCTGCAGTGTGGGGGCTTCACCTTGCAGATTGCCTGTGGCACCCAGGCTGTCCCGAGCTGCCTGTGACACCCAGGTTGTGAATTCAGGATTGCCTGTGGCACTTGGGCTGTGACTCCTGAATTGGCTGTGGCACAAGGACTGCTACTCCCAAATTGCCTGTGGCACCCAGGATGTGACTCCCAATTTGCCTGTGGCACTCGAGCTGTGACTCCTGAATTCCCTGTCAAGGCCGTGTTGCTACTTCCTAATTGGCCAGGGCACCCGGGCTCTGACTCTGTAATTGCCTGTGGCACCAGGGATGCAACCCCGGAATTTCTTGTGCCACTTGGGCTGTTACTCCTGAATTGGCTGCAGCACAGGGGCTGCCACTCCCAAATTGCCTGTGGCACTGGGGAAGTGTCTCCTGAATTGCCTGTGGCACCCAGGCTGCAACTTCCAAATAGCCTGCCAAGGCCGGCTGTGACTCTTGAACTGCTTGCAGTGCAGGGACTGCAACTCCCAAATTGCCTGCAGCGCCCTGGCAGTGACTCCTGAATTGCCTGCCAAACCCCCATTGTACTCCCAAACTGCCTGTGGCAAGTCCTGGGTGGGACCTTGGGGCACGGTGGCAGGCTCTGGTGGGGAGGATGGATCTGCCTGCAGGGGAGTTCCTCCGTCTTGGGAGGGGCTGGCTGTATCCTATTCTGGGGTTTGCGGGAAGAGGCTGAGTGGCCCCAGACACTCGTGGATAATGTTAGGCCTGGGAAATCAGTCTCTCGCTGTCTCCCCGGTAGTGGCAGTGATGGTGGCCTGTCTGCTGCCGTCTGGCGGATTTCACTCCTCGTTGCTGCAGCGTGCTGGAGGTGGGTGTGGATTTGGTTTTGGTTCCACCAGGTAAGCGGCAGGCTGGTGGCAGCGTTGCCACCTGTGGCTGAAATTTGGATTCTTGGATCTGCTCTCTCATTTTTTTCCTTCCTAACTTGAAGATCTGTAATGTTATGCCTTGCTTGGACTATGTCTTTAGAGTTAGAAGTTTCCCTGTGGAAGAAAAACTGGGTTCTTGGAGACAGCTCAGATAGGGCTCTGCTGCTCCTCCACCATCTTCTTCCATCTCTCTTTTTTTAAATAAAATAAAAAATCCGGTCCCCCAAATCTTTGTCACCTTTGACACATGAAGTATTTCATTGTCTTTGCTTCTCACACAGGTAACACTCAATCAGAATGTAAATCGATATTGATTTCACATTAGTGACTAAGCACTTTTTCTATCACTTAATAAGCTCATTTCTGGGCTGCTACTTACGGTCATCTGTTCACTTGACAAGGGCTTGCAAGTTTCTAGGCCTCATTATCAAAATGTGCTCAAATTTAAGTGCACAGAGGTTCAAACTTGATATAGATAATAATGGCCTCATTAATTCACATTGTCTCATATTTGAAGTGGTAGAACACTTGACAACTGTGCATGAAGGTCTGAGTGCAAGCCTTATTTATTGGGGGGGGGAGAATAAAAATTTATTCATATTTCCTATAACATACACCCCATACGTTGATTCTGAGGTTGATGAGAATTAAATCTTGGAAAACACTTTATCTTAGCTTCATAATGCAAATCATTACTTTACCTTTTCTCTCATTCATTAGCTAGGGCTTTCAGTTCATTTTTGAAGGCTCTAAATATGTTTAATTTTCTGATGGATCTTTATGAGGCTCTTTCTAATGGATGTTTTTAAATTGATTTAGGATTTCAGGAAGATATTGAAAAGGGCTATCCTAAAAGAGTTTTTTATTCATTAATCCAACAATTTTATGTTGAGTCATCTCTAGGAAAACATAGTTCATTCATTATCTTATATTAATCATTTTTGCAAATAAAATATTAATAATAACATAGCATTAAGTGACTTATCCCTTCAACCCATCTGTGAGGTAGGTACTGGAGATGTTGTCAATGTACAACAAAGAGTTCCAAATTTTATAAGGCAAGTACATGATGGATGGTATTTGCTCAGAACACATGGCATCTTACATAGATTTGAGAGTACATAGTGACCAGGCTTTAGAAGAAAATGGGTTGGAATGTGAATACCAATTCAACTTATATGGAATATGTATGCTATTTCTTGAAATGGGATCATACTGACCTAAAGCCAAAACTGTATAAAGTTTCAGAGTCATGAGTCCTTTTCTTTGATGATCTTTTGTAGAACTGCTGAAACTCACAAATATTAAATCCCTGATGATTTAGATGCAGAAAAAAAAACTTGCTCTATTCACAAAATATTGGGAGATCAGAAAGTTTGCAAAGAAGTCCATGAGGAATGTGTGCATATATATAAGAGTTCGGGCAATCTCTTAATGCTTTATAACCAACATTCAGGAAGTTATATATAAGATTCTTTCTATGGCTTCCAAGAAAGAGATTAAGAGATAATCCTTGATGATGAAAGTAAGAAAGAACTCACTGTCATCTACATACTCAATGGAGATTAAGTAACTCAGTGGATTGAGTCATTGGTGATGTACCATATAGTATCATATAGTATGGAATGCTATGGCACAATGCAATCATTTGAGGATTAAGAAGTAAGCTTAGGAAAAAAACGGAAGGAAGACAATACTGAATTGACTAATGCCAGTTATTTCAACAAAATAATATATCAATGAAATTTTACACATAGATATTAGATTCTGATCCTGATTAGATACTGATTTGTGCTTTTTTGCATTTGGAGACTTAACTATCTACTACATAAAACCTACAAATAAATAAAATGCTGCAAAGCTATTATCCAAGTTGAAACATTCACCTCAAAATTCAGTCGTGTTTGAAAAATAATAATAATAATAAATAAATAAATAAATAAATAAGAAAACTTAAAAAAAAAGAAAGAAAATTTTATTGTACTTCTGCATAACAACCACCATCCTAAATATTTATGTCCTAATTAGGAACAATTAAACTGACTAACTACCAGTGTCCTGAAGTTATTGAACACAAGTTATCACTAGTGAGCATGTATATTGTGCTATGCTTTATAGCTTTACACTTTGAGTAAATATGATTCTGGCTAGTACTTGATCAGATTAGTATGTGGTGCTGACCTATGCAATATGATCTTTAAAAGACTTTCAAGAAGAGAGAGAAAATGGAACAATATCTTAAACTATGCTAAACTGAATCTTTTTAAAACTCTATATTTACCTAAAGATAAATAACAGGCTTTGACATCAAAGATGATGTAATTAAACTCAAAAGTTTCTCTTCAGTAATCATCTGTTTTTCAAAAATTTTACTCTTGTACAAAATAAATCTTCCCTCATCAAAACATAGTATTGAATATTTCCACCTTTAAAAAATTTGACTAATTCAATAACTATTTGTATTATCATTATATGAATATAGATTTCTGATTTAAGAGCACAAAGAAATATTCCTATAAATGTATTCTTCTGTATTAGTTGGATTTTTATCACTTCTTTATAGAAGTGTAAGTTTCTCCACTGATACTGATCATTTCAAATTGATACAATCACTTTCTCAAGAAATTAACTTTATTTAGTGGTTTAATAATCTGAATGCTTCATTTTGGCTTTCAGTAAAGATATAAATTAAGAGAATTAACTTTCTCTAAAGAAGTTTACAGTGTACTAAGAGGAGAATGCTAGAATTAATCCAGACTGGGTTTAAACCGTAGCAAGGAGGAAAATAAAATGAAGCTAAAACAAATAAATATATTATCTAATCAATTTTAAATGAAAATATTTTCTATCCAAGTTTTCAGAGAAACTAAAATGGCAAAAGATTGCATAGATTGGTTAATGTGATGTTTATTAATTTAAGACTTACTTAGAAGAAACATTCTTTCTCATTCTTTCACTTTCCTTCTTTTTCTCTCTCCCTTTCTCTCCCTTTGCTTTCTCTAAGATACCCAAAAAAAAAAATGCCAGAAGGGAAGTCAAATTTCCAAGGCAGATGCAATGCACAGAATATTTTGACATCTAGTTTTAGAAGCAAAGATAATGAGATCCATTATAGAATGCAAAAGTAAAAAGAAAATAACAGAGGTAGGTGACCTCAAGATGAGGACAGAGAAGTGTTGGAACACTGAAAAAGAAACTAAAATTAAACACCAGACCAAAATATCGGCCAAAGGAAAAGATTGGTGACAACTTCTTAGAGAGACCCTATCCACCACAGGGCAGACAGGCACTAACTTATCATCACACTGTGTTGTTCTGACACTTGAGAGGAAGATTTGGCAGTCAGAAAAGAAAAGATCTGATGAGGACAGACAAAAACAAACAAACAAAAAAGCAAATCCAGAGAATTTGTTCTAGATAAGTATTAATGAGTGTCTAACCTTCAGGACAACAATCAACAAGAAATAACTTTGAATGCAGTTCTCTTGTTAATAACAAAAAATATCTTATGCTTTGTGATATATACCCAGCAGTTATAAATATAAAATAATTCCAGTTATCCCATAAATAAGCTTTATTTTAATATGTAAAATAATGATAATAATGTATTTGTTAATATAATTAACCTTCTAGAAAATAAGATTTATTTATTACCTTATAATATTTGTGCGAGTCAATTTTAATTGCACACAAGTCGTTCTTTAGCTCCTTCAGTCATTATCCACAATGACTGAGACACTGCTGTAGGATTCCTCTTCATCTTCCAACACCAATCATATTATTGACATTGCATTCCTGAAAAAATATAGGTAAAGAAGAAAAAAGTAGAAAGGAACAAAAGAGAGCTTTGAAGATGAACTAAGGAAATTTAATCTCAATATTTGAAATGAAGCATAATGAAATCTGGCAGGAATGTGGCCAGAAGGGAATTCTACTACACTGTTGGTGGGAATGTAATCTTGTTCAACCACTCTGGAAAGCAGTGTGGAGGTTCCTCAAAAGACTAAACAATTGATCACAACCTAGGTCACACTAAAGCCCCTAACTAGCACATCCATGTTCCTTGCAGCACTGTTTACCATAACCAAGATATAAAATCAACCCTGATGCTCCTCAGTGGATGAATGGATGAAGAAAAAGTGGTATGTATATACTATGGAATTCTATGCTTCCAATAGAAAGAACAATATTGTCCCATTCATAAGGAAATGGAAAGACTTGGAAAAAATATTGTATGAAGTAAAGTAAGCCAGACTCAAAGAAACATAGCTTGCATGGTTTTCCTCATTTGTTATAATTACAATGTACTTACAAATATATAAGTAAGCACAATGAATAGTAAAAGACAAAAAATTAAACTTGTGCATGATAAATTGAACAGGTTTCTAAACATTCACCCAGTGAGACCAAAGAAAGATATTCTTAGGAGGCAATCAAAGGTCTCAATAGCTATGTGCATGTGATCATATAAAATGATGCTTATCAAAATGAACTACAAGAAATGGGAACAAGAGGTTTTGTATTTTATTTCTGTGGGTTATTTTTCTTTTTTTCCTCTTTTTTCACAGTTTTTGGATTTCTGTACCTTTTATCTTGTATCTAAGATTATTTTGGATAGAGGAAGGGAGAAGACAGAAATTGTGGGAGAAAGAAAGAACTAATTCAGCAGTGATTCTCACTAGACAGTATGTTGAAAATGAACTATACAATTTGAGGAAGAGTTCAGGAGGGAAAACTGTGGAGAAAATGAGGGAAGAAGTGACATTTTCAAAACGACATATTTGCGTTACCTGACAGAGGTACATAACCTCTGTACATAACCTTTCCAATAAAAATTTGAAAATAAATAAATACATAAAAATAAAAACTAGGTTCCCTATATTCTAATTTCATATTTACTGAGATACACAGTACATATCTTTCTAAAATTTGCAAGAATTTTAAATAAGAGGAGATCCAACAATGATGTAAATATCGAGATCACTTTAAGGTAAGTTTATATCTTGGATTTGTGAATAAATGGAATAAGGCAGATTTTTTAAACTATTATTTTAATCTATTAAATGTCCTTAATTAATTTGTTTGTTCCTTGATTTTATTGACAAACCTAAGTCTGTCCTTTTTTAAATATACTGAGATGTCTTCAAACAATTTATTTATAGTCTTTGCTCAATGGTTCATATGTCTCCATTTCTCTGGAGCCAGCTACTAGTTCATTATTATAGTCTTCTGGTGTGATACATCTTAGTTTGTTATGATTCTTTTGCTTTATGTTGACACAGTTAGTGGAGCAGTCACTTCTGGATTTCTGGGTCTAGTTATGGTGTGGAAACTTTTTCTTATGGAAACAAGGGAAGGCAGGGGTTTGGGCCCCAGAAATATAAAAAGATACTGACTTTGAGATCAAGTGTACAAGCCCACTTGCTATGGTCATGTCTCTGATATTTAAGATGTGATTACATGGCCTTGGAGGCACAGTGGATCCGGGGTGCAATATTTAGGTGAGCTCTCTATGACCAGATTATCTGGTCTCTGGAGCTTAGACACACAAAACCTTGGCACTGGCACATAGTGTTAAAACTACCACATTATGGCAATGGCTATAGTGTGTAAGACACAGATGTAGTAAAGCATTGGATGGGTATGACCACCTGGTCATACCCTGGGTTTAGGCTTTGAGGACATGTGTCAGGTGGGAGGGGTAGAAACTCCACTCTCAGAGTGACATAATACTGTTTGATTTATGAAAAACAGGTGTAGCTACATCTCTGTCTGAATTTTCTGAACATTTTTTTAGTCACAAAAGATGCCAGTGTCTTTTATAGAACTGACCACTATGAATTCAGCCTCCATCTTTTGTATCTTCTAGTATCTCAGAAATTCTGATCTCAATAGGAATCCTTTACCCATCATTTCAACATCATATGGAACAGCAATGACCAGTGGTCCACCTGTTCATCCACTAATTCATGCTTCTATTTTTCTCTCTCTTCTTTCTTTTTACTTTCCTATTCCTTCCTTTCTCTTTACTGTTTCTCTTCCTTTACTTTCATGCATTCTCTGTGTTTCTTGCTGTCACTCTCTGTCTGTCTCTCTGTCTGTCTGTCTGTCTCTCTCTGTCTGTCTCTCTCTCTCTCCACTGTATTTCTGCTGCTACCTCAATGAATATTTAAACTACCACAGGACTATTGTATTTGAGTTTATCTGTCTCTATATATTTTATTGTTGAGGGGGGATAGGTATGTGAGCAGGAATAAGGACAGATATTGACACCATCTTAACAAATAACCTCCCTATGACAATTTTAAAATACTTAAAAAATACTTAAGTGAAAAGAGCTAAGACGTTTTAAGTAATTATCTTTCAATGATAATAACACAGTTATAAACATTCATCTATTTTGTTCTATTCTCCAAAATATTGTACTGCACAAAACCTGGAATCTTACTTCTATTTAAAAGATTACGTGAAAAGAGCAAGAATCCATTTTAATGTGTCATTTCCCAGCTTATTACTAAAAAAGTTTCTATTTACCTAAATTCTGGTTTTATTTCTACCACTAACTAAACCATTTCTTCTTACTTAATAATGTGACAAATTTGACTTGTATATATTTATAAGACTTTAAGGAGTCTAAAAATGCAATGCATTCTAGCATAGGAAATCTACTGTTTGACATAATAATGTGTTTTTAAAGTAAAGATTTTGAATTTTTAAAGTAATAATTTTCTATATGCAGTATTGACATATGGAAGGCATGTGGAGTTATTAGATTGCCTTGTCTATTACATGAACTGCATGGGTTTTCTTTTTTATTTTGTATTATAATAATTTTACTTTTCAAATAAAGTAACAAGTTTAATTGATATAAATGGATATTTGTCCTTGTAAGCAAATTACATTATCTATCTTTCCCAAAGCAAAAGCAGATAATGACATTATCTTACCAAGTTAAACTTTATTCACCAAAATTAATTTTGACTTTTTTTTAAACATTTCCAAAAATGGCATCATCTTGCTGGGTGCTGGGTGCTCATACTTGTAATCCTAGCTACCCAGAAGGCTGAGATCTAAGGATCATGGGTCAAAGCCAGCCTAGACAGGAAAACCCTTAAGATTCTTATCTTTAAATAATTGCCAAAAGTCTGGAAATGTAGTTTAGTCTTGAATGGTAGAGCATCAGCCTTGAGCTAAAAACAACATCTAGTCAGTGAGCTCAAACCTCAATAATAGCATCAAAAAAATTTAACACCTATGTTCAGTGGATTAAACTCTTCTATACTCAGAATCACCAAAACTATGAAAATATCAATTTTTTTTTGCCATTCCTGGGGCTTGAACTCAGGGCCTGAGCACTGGCCCTGGCTTCCTTTTGCTCAAGGATAGCACTCTACCACTTGAGCCATAGTGCCACTTCCGGCTTTTTCTGTTTATTTGGTGCTGAGGAATTGAACCCAGGGCTTCATGTATGCTAGACAAGCCAGGATATGGACAAGGTTAATGATGGGAGAAATTGGTCAGCAGCTACAAAATTACTTACAAAGGGGCTGGGAATGTGGCCTAGTGGTAGAGTGCTTGCCTAGCATACGTGAAGCACTGGGTTCAATGTCACTATCTGCTTTTGCTTTGGGAAAGATAGACAATGTAATTTGCTTACAAGGACAAATATCTATTTATATCAGTTAAACTTGTTACTTTATGTGAAAAGTAAAATTATTATAATATAAAATAAAAAAACCCATGCAGTTCATGTAATAGACGAGGCAATCTAATAACTCCACATGCCTTCCATATGTCAATACTGCATATAGAAAATTATTACTTTAAAAATTCAAAATCTTTACTTTAAAAACACATTATTATGTCAAACAGTAGATTCCCTATGCTAGAATGCATTGCATTTTAGACTCCTTAAAGTCTTATAAGTATATGCAAGTCAGATTTGTCTACCACTAAGCCACATTACCAGCCTAAATTTTTATCATGTAGAAAAATAATTTATTTTATGTGTCTATCTTATATCCTTCATTGTCTTATAACCTTGTTGAATTTATCTGTACTCTGAATTTGCTATAAAATTACCTACATTTTATTATGTGTCTGGGTCTCCTTCTTCTTCTAATTTATCACTATATTTGAATTCCATAACGAACTCACTTTTTATAGCAAAGAACTGGGAAAAGATGCAAGGGAATTTAATAACAGAGTTGTTCTCTCATACAGCTGCAGTGCTGCCTGTGGCTCATGGTGGGGTCAGAGGAGGATAATATCATGTGGAGTTGTGTACACAGCAGCTACCTTACTAAACTCAAAAGGATTAAATGATTGTCTGCTCTTCCTTAAACTTACTCCCTTTTTAGAATAACATTCTAACTATATATTGTAATTTATGTTTGCTATTTGTTACAATGAATATGTTATTTTATCAGCAATGAATATTGTAAAGGGCAGTGATTCATGTATGGCACTAACAGAAAATGAACCCTGATAAGTACAAAATTTTCTGAGCTTATATAAAGTAGTCTTAAAGGATGTTTATATACTTAAAAAGTATACTTAAAAAATCTTCTGTTTTGAGCCATTATGCAACAAGCTCTGACCATGTTGAATACAATTTTCTAATGCAGTAATATATAAGACAAGATTAGGATACCGGAAAGTGAAGCAATTAGAGATGCAATCATTTGAACAGTATTTTGAATATTTTGTAATTGTATCAAAAAGTATGGATTTAGGGGAATGAGAGATTGACGGACAGAGAAAGAGACAGAGGTAGGGGGAGGAAGAGAGAGAGACACACACAGTGACAGAGATGGAGAGGAGGAGAGAAACAGAGACTGACATATACAAAGACAGAGACAAATAGGTATAGAAGCAGAGACATAGAGAATGAAAGAGAAAGAGACAGACACAGAGAAAGAGACAGGGAGAGGAAGACAGAAACAGAGACAACAGAGATAGAGGCTGATAGACATGAGTTCTTATTAGAAAAACCAAGTTTGAAAGAGAAGCTAGACTACAGGTGTTAAAATGAGTAAACTAGCCTGTCACAAATAAATTACAACTGGTTTACAATTTTTAAGTTCAAAGTTTAAAATTTTTACCCATGGTCCTAAAGCAATTAAATAATTCTTCATTATATGCTTTTCATTTAGAACTACAGTAACCATTCAAAGAAATACCATTTTATAGAAGTGATGCAATTTTTTTTTCATTCAATGAGTTCACTATCAGGAATTTAAAGAGCAGTAACATGTCCTATGCCCTAGTTAATGACATAATATTCTTCTACCAATTTTATAGAATTTTACTTATTTTTTTATTACAATGGTGAAAGTAAATTTAATTTAAATGATTTAAAGGAATATACTTTCCACTCACCATTTCTCACTATAATAATTTTGATTAGACAATTTTTGGAGATCAAATAATAAAAATCAAGAGGAGAATATTACTTTAAAACCTCTTTTACAATAATAGTTGTTCCCCAAAGCTGTTATAAGGTGAGATGTAGAATTTTTTAAAAGTAATCTTTACCAAATGGCAAGATTATTACCACTACTACTAATAATAATAATAATGCGCAGGAGGAGGAGAAGGAGGAGGGGATGGTGCTTCCACTAGCATCAAAAGAAGTTAAAAGCATGACACAGGGATCTGAGGAAAACAAACATATTATATGTAAGTCTATCATTGAGCTTGAATGGCATTCACTCAAGGATGACAAAAGACCTGAGAGGAAAGATGACTCCTGCTGTAAAAAATTACAATGTTGTTAGAAGAATACAGCAGACTTTTATTACCCCTGTACATACAAAAGCACAAAAAGGAAGAAAGAGAAAATGAACTCATCTCATTCAGGGCAAGTCGACATATTTTGTAATGAAATACTATGCAAAGACAATCAATTATTTGTGTTTGGTGGCAGTTGAGTAGTTGGAAGGACCCTATGGCTTCCTTATCTTGAAATATCCACCAAAAAAAGAAAGAAAGAAAGAAAGAAAGAAAGAAAGAAAGAAAGAAAGAAAGAAAGAAAGAAAGAAAGAAAGAAAGAGAGAGATATATATAAGACTAAGACTTAGAATAAAGAGACTTCCCAGAAGACAGACAGCAGAGGAACAGCGGAGCCCTAGGTAAGCTCCCTCCGACATCCCAGTTTTACCACTCCGGAGAAACTTTTACTCTTAGAAAGACAGCCCAAGTAAGTTATAACAGTATAGGGATTCTGGCCAGAAAGGAAAAATCGACTTTGCTGGCCTGAAAACACAGATTTGAGCTCTCGTTGGTGTCACGCCACCATGCTGGTGACAGCGCCAGCACAGCACCCAGCACTCCACACACCTAAAGCGCACAGCAGCCACTAGGAAGAAATCCTCCAGATGGCGGCAGACAGATGCAGATCTCAGGCTGAGCACAGACAGGCCAAAATCACAGAGAAAGTGTGAGTACCCCAAGAAAGACATTCTCATTCGCGTCCACAGAGCAGCAACTGGAAGGTAGCCCTTGCCCCACCGCCAGAGTGAAGTGCCATCTTTAACTCTGGCATATACCCAGTCAGGCCAGACTGGAACAAAGGGGCCATCTTGAAAAGGGCAAGAGTAACTGAATGGTGAGAACCAGCTCCACCCAGGAGAAGGCCCACCTCCCACCCCACCCAGGTGGGAGGCTCACAGATTCAGGTAAACTCAGCCAGAGGTGCCCCACCCCGCCCTGCCCTGCCCTGCCCTGCCAATGTTGTGGCAAACCCAAAGCGGCCAGCAGCTACTGGCCACATGGGACAACAGATGGAAGAGTAAATGATTCCCGAGACAGATAAACAGCCCCATTACAGAGGACTCCCAATTCCTACCAGCAAACTGAGCTGAATTCCACAGCCAGCACCACCCAGGAGAAGGTTGCCCCGCCCAGGAGGCGCCCCACCCAGGGGAAGGTTGCCCCTCCCCCAGGGAAAGCGGCACTCAGCCAGGTAAATCAGGACCAAGGTTCCCCTCCCTGCTGAGTCTGCAGCCTAGTCAGAGCCAGGCATTAAAGGCAGTGGCCCCACAGCAGATGGGAGGAGCCATAGTTCCCCAGACTATTCAGTGTCCCACAACTACAGAAGACACCCAAGTCCTACCTGCAAGCTGTGAGAACAACAGAGCCTCAGGATTAAACTAAGAGGTGAGGAAGGTCAAAGCAGATCCACCCCCTGCAAACTGAAAGCAAATCAAACCAGCCAAGCAGCAAGAAAGTTGACTGTAGACCATCGCAAAGAAACCAGAGACTGGAAAGAGCCCATGCAAACAAGGAAGACTCTATTTTCTAAACATTTTTTTAACTTTTTCAGTTTTTACTTTTCATTTTTGAGTTATTGTTTGTTTTTTGTTTCTATTATTTGTTTTTGGCTTGTTTGTTTTGTTTTTTTGGTTATATATATATATTCTTTGTTTTGTGTGTTTGTTTTCTGGTATTTTTTCTTTGTTTCTCTTTTCACATTTTCTTTCTTTAAAATTACTTTCCTTTGACTAATACCTTTATTCTATTCTGTTGACTTTCTATTGTCTATCATTTTAACCTTGTTCTTTCTACAGATTCTCCTCTTCTCCACCTTTCCACTTCATTGAAACTAAACCAAAATCATCATCCCCTGTTCATTTTACTCCATTCTCTTCACTACCCCTAACTTACCATCCTTAATTTACTTTCATGACCTCCACATTCAATTGACCTCTGGTTATCATCAGACTAGATAGAGGATATCTGTGGTAGAATGATTCTCTGACCTGTGGTGGCCTCAGCCTCAGCACAGACTTACTGATGCCTCTTGGCACAACAGAGGCCTGTGAGAAGCACACTTCTACTAAGGATTTTCTATGTTTTGATGGCCAAACGAAACCATTTGGTCATGAGACAATCCTCTCCTGATAAGAGACTTCCTGGGGAGAATTGATTACCCAGCTGCTGGGGGTGGGGGGGGGAGGGTTTTACAGTATGTAGGTGGTTTTATTGTTAAGATAGTTAGCATAGCATAAACAGTAGCTAGGGGATAATTGTAGCCTTGCCTGACCAATCTAATCCTTTGATGTATTGATAAATGTCACCATGCTTTGATATATACATCTTTCTGTTTGAATTTTACTCTTGAAGTTGTAAACTGATGTCTTATGACCCTATTTCTAAAACAGTATATAAGTGCTAATCCTTCTAAAATTAAACATGCATTGTTTCATCTGCCTCTGCATCCCCTATGTTCTGACTTACGTTGTTTCAGTTCCCAGGTCCAGGCCCCCTGAAGAGGGCTGCAACAAATGCTGCCCGAACAGGAACCGGATATTTGATCCACAGGAGATCGTGGAACTGTCTTGTGAGCTCTCAAGTAGAGAGGTAAGATATAATGGGGTTATGGGACAAGCTAAATCTACTCCTTTTTCTAACCTTGTTCATCATGTGCTAAAGTGTAACGGGACTAAGGTCTCGCATTCACAAGTAGAAGAATGTATACAGGTGGTAGTGGAATATAATCCTTGGTTCCCAGAGGAAGGTACTTTACTCTTGGAAGTCTGTGAATGAGTAAAGAATAATGTGGAAAAGGCATATCGGTATGGTGACAAGGTTCCAGTTACATTTTGGTCTATTTGGGCATTGACGCATGCAACACTGAGTCTGATGTCTTGTGATGCCACTATAACATCAGCTGCTGAGTTCAACGTTGACATGGAGAAAGCAATGAATGCCTATAATCTGCCCAAGGAGGTAAAAACTCAAATAGGGTAGGAGCTAGAAGATAAGGCTACACCTGAACAATCTCCTGTCAGTTCTGTTAAAGAAAAATTAACATCAAAACTAAGCCTTTGGCCTCTATATATGCTCCTTCAGAGAATGAAGCTAATTTATGCACCTCAGCAGCACAGTCAGAGCACTACAGACACTCTCAAGATCTGCCAGAGGCCATCAGGAAAGTGAAAGTGAAGAACAAAAGATCTCAGGCATGGGGCCCGCCTTTACTTTTCTCTTCTTGGGATTCTGATTCTTATGGTTCTGTTTCTCTCCCTCCTATGAAGAGTTTTCTGACATTCAATCCCCTCCAGTTGGAGGTGTAGCCCAGCCCCCTCATTATGAAAGTATTTACCTGATTCATTTAACTTTGGAAAGCTGTAACCTTATACGGGGCTGACTCATGGCTCCATTCCTATGAACCAGCTTTCCCCACCATCTTTCCCTTACAACCAGGCATGAGCAGGGGAGCCAGCACTCCCCGTTTCTGCCCATCTGCTCAGAACTTCAGAAGGACCAGTGAGTTTTCTTTTACCTCGCAAGAGAATTTTTACTGCAATTGCATTTATAATTCGCACTGGTGCCACATGTTTCCTGCTTCTTGTGTCCTTGTCCTTCTTTGATTAGTTGTGTTTTCTGTGGACTGCTATATTGGGAAAAGCCTCTGGTGGGTGGCATTGGCGGGCTGATTGCCAGGGGATGGAAATCTCCACAGGAAGGATCCCCTTGTGAATTTTTGGGGCCCCATGGTCTTTCTTTTTTCTTTTTTCTTTTTTCTTTCTTTTTTTTCAGATTTAGGAATTTTTCAGCTATTTATTTTTAATGTAATTAATCATATATCATTTAATCTTCAGGTTTTTGAGACTTTTTTGTTTAGAACTATTTTCTCTATTTTTTTTTAATTGTGCAAGTCTTAAGGCCTGAACTTGAGCATTTTTGCTCAAGGCTAGCACTCTACCTCAGCACCACTTCTGGCTTTGGTGTTTACTTGGAGATAAAAGTGTCACAGACTTTCCTCCTTGTGCTGGCTTCAAACCATTATCCTCAGATCTCAGCCTCCTCTGTAGCTAGGATTATAGGTATAAAGCACAGACACCTGGCATTTCTCTGTGTTTTTGCTTTTTTATTAATTAAAAAAACTTTTTGACACGGTGTTGTGCAAAAGGGGTACAGATTCATAATAGGGCAGTGTGTACATTTCTTGTGATATCTTACACCCTGTTTTTCTTTCCATTCCATAGATCAGGTATATACAATACACAGGGTACAAAAAACATATACAGTAACCACGTGGCCTACGCCAAAGGAAATTCACCTAGGACTTGAAATGTAACATCAACAACAGAGTTTACTTATCCTTGTCTTATATGAACATACACACATAGCTTTTGAGCTATTGAGATCCACTGAGAGGTCTATTTTTTATCTTTATATGTTTTAATCACTATGTAGAATTCCATTGTGTATAGGTACCATATTTTTTGGATCCATTCATCTGTGGAGGGGCATCTGGGTTGTTTCCATATATTGGCTATTGTGAATTGTGCAGCGATAAACATGGAAGTGCAGATGTATTTTTGATATCTTGAGGCTTGTTGTTCAGGACAGATGCTTAGGAGTGGTATGGCTGGGCCATAGGGTAGGTCTATGTTGAGCTTTTTGAGGAACCTCCATACTGTTCTCCAAAGTGGTTGTACTAATTTGCACTCCCACCAACAATGGAGAAGGGTTCCTCTTTCCCCGCACCCCTTCCAGCATTTGTTGTTGCCTGAGTTCAGAGTATAGGCCATTCTAACTGGAGTGAGGTGATTTCTCAGGGTTGTTTTTATTTGCATTTCCTTTACTGCCAGGGATGTTGAACATTTCCTCATATGTTTGGTTGCCATTTTTATCTCTTCTCGTGAAGTCTCTCTTTAGCGCCTTTGCCCATTTCATAATTGGTTTATTGGGCTTGGAGGGACTTAGTTTTTGAATTCTCTGTAGATGACAGATATTAGGCCTTTGTCTGTTGCTGTGCTGGTAAAGATCCTTTCCCATATGGTTGGCTGTCTTTCTAGTTTGGTGGCTATGTCTTTAGCTGTGCAGAAACTTTTTATTTTGTAGTAGCCCCATTTGTCGAGTCTTTCCCCTATTTGTTGTGCCCCTGGGACTCTATTCAGGAAGTTCTTTCCTGTGCCTATAAGTTCTAGCGTCTTTCCTACTCTGTCCTTCAGTAGTTTTAAGGATTCAGGTCTGAGGTTGAGGTCCTTGATCCATTTTGAGTTGATCTTGGTGCATGGTGATAGGCTAGGGTCTACTTTGAGTTTTCTACATATGGCTGTCCAGTTTTCCCAGCACCAGTAGTTGAAGATGCTATGTTTTTATATCAGCTGACTGTAGGAATGCGGCTTTATTTCTGGGTCTTCAGGTCTGTTTTTATACCAATAGCAGGCTCTTTTTGTTATGATGGCTTTATAATAGAGCTTGAAGTCTGGTATTGTGATACCTCCTGCACTGCTTTTTTTTTTTTTTTTTTTTTTTTTGCCTAGAATTGCTTTGGCTATACTAGGTCTTTTGCTGTTCCATATGAATTTATGGGTTGCTTTCTCTAGTTCAGTGAAGAATGTAGCTGGGATCTTGATGGGGATTGCATTGAATTTGCATAACAATTTGGGCAATATGGCCATTTTCACTATATTGATTCTGCCTACCCATGAGCATGGGAGGTCTTTCCATCTCCTTGTGTCTTCTTTGATTTCCCTTTTTAGCTTTTTATAGTTCTCATTAACTAGGTCCTTCACGTCTTTAGTTAGGTTGATCCCTAGGTAATTTATTCTTTTTTTGGCTACTGTAAATGGTATTATTTCCATAATTTTCTTTTCTTCTTGTACATTGCTGGTGTACAGAAAAGCTGCTGACTTTTGTGGATTGATTTTGTATCCTGCTACTTTCCCAAAATGGTTTATTAGGTGTAGGAGTTTGGGGACTGAGTTTTTTGGGTCCTTCAAATATAAGATCATGTCATCTGCGAATAGGGATAGTTTAATTTCTTCTTTGCCAATGTGGATCCCTTTGATGTCCTCCTCCTGCCTTATTGCTATGGCTAGGGATTCCAGCACTATGTTGAAAAGAAGTTGGGAGAGTGTGCATCCTTGTCTTGTTCCTGAGTTTAGGGGGAATGATTTTAGTTTCTCTCCATTTAATACCATATTAGCAGTTGGTCTGTTGCATATGGCTTTTATTGCTTTAAGGAATGTTCCATCTATTCCTGTTCTTTCCTGAGTTTTTAATAAGTATGGATGTTGTATTTTGTCAAAGGCTTTTTGGGCATCGAGTGAGATAACAATGTGATTCTTGATTTTAGTTCTGTTGATGTGGTGAATTACATGAATAGATTTATGGATGTTGAACCATCCTTGTGTCTGTGGGATGAAGCCTACTTGGTCATGGTGTATAATTTTCTCGATCAGTTTCTGGATCCTGTTAGCTAATATTTTATTGAGGAGCTTTGCATCTGTGTTCATTAGTGATATTGGTCTGTAGTTCTCTGTTTTTGTTGGGTCTTTGCCAGGTTTGGGGATGAGTATAATATTAGATTCATAGAATGAGTTTAGGATTTCTCCCTCCATTTCTATTTCACGGAAGAGTTTGAGGAGTATGTCAGTGTGAATGTGTTCAAGATTGAAACTGTATGATGTAAAATGGGTTAGATTAACTCTAAACTTCAATAGGTCATCAAGTTTGGACATTATCCAAATATTTTAAAGGATTATTACTTTGTTTTAAAGAGAAACTATAGTTAAAATTTTCTTTAATTTATGGTTTAAAAAAAATAAATAAATAAGAACTTTGAATGGGCCAATGAGCCTGTCCTCAGGAGTGAGGGGTAAATTGACAAAAATGTGGCTTAACCGGTCCACACAGAGTAGCACAAGCCCTGGGGGGAATCCACGCATGGTGGAAAAGAAGTAAGCTGGCACAAAGGCCATTCATCAAGCCCTAAGGAATAGCTTGGTATATGCCTTCTGTAGGACAGGCCAATGGAGACCTCTCTTTGTCTTGTCCTTACAGGTGCACATAAAAACCTGGTGGTAAACTAGGTGATGTGTTGATGCTATTGAAATCTAAAATTGCCCCTTAGGAGGTTTTAAAAATTAAAAAGGTTTTCAAAGGAATGTTAAAAAGTTTATACATGATATAACTTTATTTCTATGCTATTTTGCAATTTGCATATATTTTAAAGAAAGATGCTAAGTCTGGATTCTTATATTTGTAATTCTTGCATCAAGGAAAATTTGTCTTTTGAGTTTAAATGTCATCACGCAGTAACTTGGACTGAAGAAAAAAAAAAGCTCTTTTAAAACAGGCAGACAGGAGGCAGTGTGCCCCCTGGGCTTCAGTTTTTTTGGCTCAATTAAAGGCTGAGGTGAAGGTGTGACAGCGGAGGTTAATAAAAGTCTTTTGAATGCATTTCCAGATCAGAAATTTGGAAGTGAAAACAAGCATCTCTGATGCCTATGGGTGCTTTACAACCTGGCTTGCCCTAGCCATCTATGATTCAACTGGCATATTATAGTAATAGATTTGCAAGTGGATTCAGCTTTAAATAGCCCTGTAAATTAACTAGTGAGGCACAACAGAAGGTACCTTTAGTGGAAAGGGCCCTGACCCCAAATTCCTTATCTCAGGTAGATTTAACTGCCCCTATTGGGTTATTAGCTCTACTCACTAAAGATTACCCCACAGGAGTGTTAGCACAACATAAAAACCTTTTGAGTGGATTTATACCAGACACACATTATCTAAAACACTCATATCTGGAAATGTTTGGTTTTATTATTATGCAAGGTTGTAAAAGGTATCTACAAATCAGCAGTCCCTATACCTAAACAGAAATTCAAATTTGCATTACTAACCTCTGATATCCTCCCTTTGGCCTTTACTGGAGAAATTTTATACCATTTACCTTCTAGCCCTTTATGGCAATTCTTTCAAAAACAAATTTATATTATTGATAATATTTTACCTTCTGAGCCCATTCTAAATGACCCAAATGTCTTTGTAAATGGTACTAAACATAACAAATGTGCATTTTGGACAGAAGAAAAATATCAGGTTTTTCTCACTCCTTAGCAATTGGCACAACAAAATTACAGGCTGTTATATATGCTTTACAGAATTTCTTAATGCCTTTTAACTTAAACACTGACTCTGCTTATGCAGCACATGTATTATGCAATATATATTCTGCTGTTGTTTTCCAAATAAAACCTCCACTAGATTCATTGTTTAAACAATTCTAAAGCCTTTTACATCAACAACAACACTCTTTATATGTAGTTCACATTCGTGTTCATTCTAATTTGCCAAGTTCTATCACATATGGCAATTCTCAAGTAGATGCTTTAGTCTCTTTTGCTTCCGTGGAAGAAGACCATGCTATCCTTAGAATTTCATAATATCTTACATGAATTAAATATAATCCTCAAGGTCAAGGTATAGTAGAACAAGCTCACTATACTTTAAAAACACAAATTAAAAAGTTAAAAGGGGGGAATATGGATAGTACCTAGGGGTACATGACTTCTATGAAAAGTCTTTATGAAGTAGCCTGAACTGTTATTGAGGAAGCAATATTTGTTCTTAATTTATTTGTTCTTAATTTTTTATTTTTATATTTGCCTTAAGGAGGTGTTTGGGCCAGAGCAGAGTGCCACTTCTTAGCCCTGCCTTTGTTAAACAGGCCACAGGATGTCTGGACTCGATTGGGTATGGGGCTAGATTGTGTTACAGGTGAGATAATAACCCAGGGGCGAGGGTATGCTTATGTTTTCACAGAAGATCACAGATCCTCCTAGCACCTGCTCCGGTGGATCCGGCAACAAACGCCCCCTGAGCATCAAAACCATGGTGAGATGTCCTCATCCAAGTGATGAGGCCATTCCAATCCAGGCTATGGCTGCTCTTAACCTCTGTAAGAGATCTCAAAGAGGAAAGACAGCCTCTTTGCCCACATGGGGACAGGTGTACACTGATAACCTGTAGGGGCTATATCAGAGACAATGTATTGGGCCTATATTTCTAACCCTCCTTTATTGCATCCATATTTATAGACGGAAGCCCCTGTCTCTGTTTCTACATCTATTCCTGATTTACTCTCTCCCCCTTATGGGTCCAGTGTTACAGTCTTTCCTATGGAAGAAGAACAATCTTTTAACTTCTCTTACTCTCAGTTCAGTGAAGCTATCTGTCTAGACCATCCTCCATGTTATCCTTTTAGATATCAATATTGGATTCAGCATGGAGGGATCATACAATTTTAATAGAACTCGGTTGATTAGAATGTCTTCTTGCTCTGTGAGATCTCATACCTATAAGATAAACAATTGTCTGATTCCTGTTGATCTGCCTAAATGTGACTTTTTACTTATCTGAACTTGAATTTTACTGAAAAGAGTTGGGAAAATTGTCGAGGAATTTTTCCAACCATATGGAATACATCCAACATATTTGGTATGACTGGGGACCTTTTGGTGTGTGGTTACAAAACTGCACTGAGTATAACTCATCTTGTGACCCTGCTTTCTCTATGAATATGTTCAGTGCCATTTCTGCTAAACAGCTTTTAGGATGGTTTGGAGCAGGTTTTAGCAACCCCCCAGCCTGCTGTTGCCCATGACAACATGCTATTTCCTCCCCCAGCATCATTTATGGAAATTAGCCGCCTCTCTGGACCCTGTATTGATGGCCAGTGGAACTTATGCTGGAAGTAAAAACTCTTCAGCTTCTTACAATTTTACAGTTGTAAAGGCCTATAATCTTTCTGCTTGTGTTCATTTCCCAATTGTACTAATGATTGGCCCAATAGATACAGTTAATAATACCGTAGCCTGTACTAATTGCAAGCTGTATACTTGTTTAAATAACAATGTCACCTTTAATTTTAGTCAAGATAGGATCATGATTTTGACCGAGCACCATTCACTTTGGGTGCCAATTCGCATGCATCGTCCCTGGGCTAGAGGATCAGTACAAGGACTAGTAATGTGCTTTTTTAAGCAGCTGTTGAAGAAGAGTTGGCACACGCTTGGACTGATTATTGTAGGACTCATCGGACTGATTGCCATTGCTACTACTGCAGCGGTATCCAGAGCTGCATTGCAATGATCTGTACAAACTCATGACTTTATGGTGCAATGGCATAAGGACTCCCATAAATTATGGCAACATCAGTTGGAAGTAAATACACACCTTCAAGATGAGGTCGAAGCCATTAAAGGAGGAGTGTTTTGGCTTGGACAGAAGTACCTGGCATTACAGCAACGAATGTTTTTGACCTGTGATTGGAATTGAAGCCATGTCTGTGTAATACCTTACAAATATAATGCCTCTGAATATGAATGGAACAATATATAAATGCTTATAGATGGAGCCATCATGAATGATTCTCTTAAGTGAGCAAAGTTTGTACAGGGAGGTTTTTGAGGCTTTTCAGAAGGAATTACCAAATGCCTCTTCTATCGATGAGATAGCCCAGGAACTAGCCAAGGCTTTAGAAGAATTAGACCCAAGGGAATGGTAGCAAAGTATTACCAACTGTGTAGGAAGTGCTTTTATTGCCTTAATACTTATGTTATGTATTTTTGCCTTAGTCTATTATAGGAGTAATGAAGCGTTTGGCTAAGAATAGATCTTCTGATATTTTACTCACTGCACTTAAGCTTACTCGAGAAAGCAGCTGCAGAGAAAAATAAATAAAGGGGGAATTGTGGTAGAATGATTCTCTGACCTGTGGTGCCCTCAGCCTCGGCACAGACTTACCGAAGCCTCTTGGCACAACAGAGGCCTGTGAGAAGCACACTTCTACTAAGGATTTTCTATGTTTTGATGGCCAAACGAAACCATTTGGTCATGAGACAATCCTCTCCTGATAAGAGACTTCCTGGGTAGAGTTGATTACCCAACTGCTGGGGGGAGGGGGTTACAGTATGTAGGGAGTTTTATTGTTAAGGTAGTTAGCATAGCATAAACAGTAGCTAGGGGATAATTGTAGCCTTGCCTTGACCAGTCTAATCCTTTGATGTATTGATAAATCTACCCATGCTTTGATATATACATCTTTCTGTTTGAATTTTACTCTTGAAGTTGTAAACTGAAGTCTCATGACCCAAACTGATGTCTTATGACCCTATTTCTAAAACAGTATATAAGTGCCGGCCCTTCTAAAATTAAACATGCATTGGTTCATTCACGTCTACATCCCCCATGTCCTGAGTTTCATCATATCAGTGCCCGGGTCCAGGCCCCCTCTAGAAGCTACAACAGATATCCCTATTCAATCTGAGAGGGTCAAAGGGGTTCATAGAGAAATCCCACCAGTCCAAAAACAACTAAATGTAAGAACAAATTGCTCATATGGTTACAATGGTAAATAAGTAACTACTAAGTACAGGGCTGATTTTATATACAAAAAAGATGGGGGAGGTATCTGTATATGATTGTGAACTTCTGTGACTTATACAACACTGTTTGGTAAGGTCTGTTTTGGGTCTTAAACAGTGCTCACCGGTGCTTGTAGATTGACATTTCAAATCCAAATTGGCAGAAAAAGCACAAGAAAGATGGCAAGCCAGGGAATCTCATCTCCCACTCAAAACAAGCAAGAAGAAGAACAGTCAAAGACCTAGAAGAGAACCCTCAAAATGCTCTACAAACTCTACTGATAAAAATGTAAAATGAATAGTTTGAATATCTCCAGACAACTATTCTAGAGCATGAGGAGGAAAAACAAAGATTAATATATCAATCAACTCATAAAGTAATAGAGGATTTCATGGCCTCCACAAATAGAAAGATAAATGAACTTCAAGAGTCCAATGAAAAGATAGCTACCCAGCTAAATGATTTGAGAGATAGCACTCAGAACCAAATTAATGAAGTAAAAGGACCTAAGAGAAAATTATAGCAAAGATATGGAAGCCATCAAGAAAGACCAGTCAAAAGGAAGGGCGATTCAAAATCAAATAGCTAGCCTACATAGCAGACTAGATGAAGCCAAGGATCAAACCTCAGGAATTGAAGATTCCCTAGAATCTATGGTGAAAGAATAAAAAAAAAAGTACCAAACCAATCCAATCAGCAAAACAGATCACTCCAGGAGCTCCAAGATACAATCAGGAAGCCCAATTTGAAAGAAGCTGATGGAATAGACAACTTATTTAACAGAATATTAGCTGAGAACTTCCCAAATATACACAAGGATAGGCCTATCCAGATACAAGAAGCATTTAGAACCCCAACCAACCAGACCAGCATAGGACATCCCACTGACACATTGTGATCAAAACAGGATCAATAGAGTCCAAGGAAAGAATCCTTAAAGCTGTTAAGGAGAGGAAAATAATCACATAAAGGAAAATGAATCAGAAATACTTCTCAGAAGAGACAATGAAAGCAAGGAGAGCCTAGAATGAGGTATGCCACACCATAAATAAAAATAACTATCAACCAAGAATACTGTACCCAGCTAAACTCTCATTCATAGCTGAAGGTCAAATAAAAGTCTTCCACAGAAAGGAAGGAAAAACTGAAACAATATATCTCCACCAAACCAGCTTTACAGAAAAGCCTCAAAGATGAAAATAATCAAGAATGCAACACAGACAGAGAAATGAACCCTAAATAGAAAACCAGAATAATAAATCAAGAATTGGGAAGACAAAGCTCTTAAAAAGATAGCTGTAATGAAAGGAACAAACAATCATCTCTCAATCCTAACTCCAACATTAATGGACTTAATTCTCCAATCAAACGACATAGGCTCTTAAGTTGGATCAAAAATCAAGATCCATCTTTCTCCTGCCTCCAAGAGACACATCTATCCAGCAAAAGCAAACATCTTCTACAAGTGAAAGGATGGAATAAAATCTATCAAGCAAATGGCCACCATAAGCAGGCTGTAGTTGCAATCCTAGTATCAGATAAAACTGACTTCAAATTAAAAGGGGTAAGAAGAGACAAAGAAGGTTACTATATACTAATAAAGGGATTTCTCCTAAAGGAGGATATAACCATCCTAAATATCTACACTCCACGTACAGAAGCACCCAACTTCATCAAACAAACAATACTGACTCTAAAAACACTCATAGATCCAAACATAGTGATAGTTGGAGACTTTAACACTCCACTGGACAGATCAACAAGCCAAAAACTGAGCAAAGAAACCTCAGAACTAAACACCTGCATAGAACAACTGGACTTAACCGACATCTACAGAATATTCCATCCAGCAACACTATAATACATATTCTTTTCAGCAGCACATGGAACATTCTCCAAAATAGATCACATCTTAGGGCACAAAGAAAACCTGTACAATTTCAGAAGTATCGAATAAAAGGAGAGACCAGTGAAAAAATAGATGTTTGAAGCAAAATATCTATATATTAATTTTAGCACCTCTTCATTGTGCTAAAGCAACTCTAAGTAACTGGTTGAGGATTGCAACCATTTAGATTTCAATCTTCTCAAATGTTTTACAGATGAAAATAACTTTTCTGTGTAATTAGCATTAGATTTTAAAATATTTTAAAATTATACTGGCTCTGAAATGTGGTCATTATAGCCCATGTACTTAAAAAAAAAAAAAAACTATGTAACTTAAGGACAGGGATGGAAGAGGCGTGGAAATGAGGGAAGGGGTGACATATCCTGGATTTGAAAAACATACTTGAAATGAAGCTGGAGAAGCACTGAGCATATTGAACAATTTATACTAATAAAAATAATAAGGTACTACTTAACTAAGAGTAGTTTTATTAGGAAGTACTCTGGTTTCATTGTTTCCTTGTACTGACTTGTTATCTGATTATTGAAAAAATGAAGTTTGCAGTACAAAACTGTTACACATTTTGAAGTGGATTAGAGTAATACTTTTGAGAATTTTTTAATGTCCTTTAAAAATTAGAGCTGTAAGAAAACACAAAGAATGGTCAAAATAGAGTTGTCATATATTAAACTGTATTTTTCTAAGCAATAAAACGTTTAAACCTCTTCAAATGTAACACTTTCTTATATGAGAATTTTCAAAGAAATACTCAGTTTGTTGGTGTAAAAGTGAAGATGTCAAACATCTGATGGTGGAAAAGCAACGTTATATTTAGTGGTAACTGCAAGGACTTTTTTTGGAGAACTGGATTTATGTTTACTTGCAAAGTAAACCTATGTTTATGTTCACTTTGAATTTTAGTATGTTGATGAAAAATGAAGAGAAATATTTGAAAGAGACAATCATCAAATCACAATTGAAAATACATGTTTGTTGCTGAAATCCAAGGGAGAATTTAATTCATTCAAGTTAATGTGTATTAAATTATATTATCTAATAAATGCACTAACTCTAAAACAACTATAAATAGCTAGCACAAAAGAATACTCCTTAGTTTTTACCAAAACCAATCTAATTGAACTAGTATAGATTTTAGCCATGAATAGAGAATAGCATGAAGACTCTGGCATCTAATGTGGTAAAAAGGATGTGTGGGTTTGAATGAGCAACGTGTAGAAGGCTGCAGTGGCTCTGTGATTCTAGCTACTCAGGAAATTGTGACTTAGAGGATCTTGGTTTGGAGCCATCCTGGAGAGAAAAATGTGCAAGACTCTATCTCCAAACTAACCAGAAAAGGGGCTAAGAATGTGGTAAAAGTGCTTCAGCCTAGCATGCATGAAGCCCTGGGTTTGATTACTCAGCACCATATAAACAGAAAAAGCCAGAAGTGGCTCTATGGCTCAAGTGGTAGAGCTTTGAAGCCAGAAATAGTGCTCAGGCCCTGAGTTAAAGCCCCAGAAATAGCAAAAAAAAAAAAAAAAAAAAAAAAAAAAAAAGTTTTTAAAAATCTAACCAGCAAAAAAAGCAGCACTAGAGGCCTATTTCAACTGGTAAAGAACAACTAGCAAATGTGAGGCCCTGAGTTACAAGTTGTTGCAGCAAAAATAAAAGGAAGGAGGGAATAGAGGGAGGGAGAGATCTCACATTTCAGAAGATATACAAATAAAAAATCGACTTATGAAAAGATGTTCAATTTCATATGGCATTAGGGAATTGTAAATTAAAACAATAATGAAGTACCATTATCCACTTATTAGGATAGAGAAAATCTGGAACACTGACACGATAAACTGCTGGTGAGGATAAGGAATATTAAGGAGTGTCATTTATCGTTGGTGGGAATACAAAATGAGACAGCCACTTTACAGGACAATCTGGCACAATCTAACCACAATACAGCAAGTTGTACTCTTTGGTTTGCCAAAATGAGTATTAAATACTGACACAATATAAACTATAGACTTTGGACATAATAATAATGTCAGTGGAGTTCACCCATTATAACACTGGTCAATATTGAAAAATCATTTTTTCAAGATGAAATTTCAATCTAAATCAACAAAATCAAATGTCAGTCTACAATTTAGAGAAAACAAAGCAAGCTTTAAAGAATTTTAAGACTGAATAGAAAAATAAATTTTCAGATCAAAACAGACTTAAGTTAGAGCTTTACAACTTAATGTACTTGGGAAAATGAGAAATATTTTGGACTTTTAAACAACAGATATATTAAAAAACAATGAGTCAAAACAGAAATTTCAATGACATTTTAAACATATGTCATACTCATATGTATGCATACATTTTTTAGGTATACATACAATATATTTCAGTGAAGCTATATATATTTATGTATGTATATAACATATAAAGCAAGTATATCAAAATTTATGAGATGTAGGCAATGTTCATAAGACAATTTGTTTTTAAGTACATTATATGAAGAAAAAGAAAAAGTCTCAAACAGCTGCCTGTTTCCATCTTAAGAAAACAAGTTCATTAGAAATTTCTAGAGTGATAAAGATATTCTCAATGTAGAGTTTTCATATTTTTAATCATTAAAAAAACCATTGAATTGTATATTAAAGGGGTGGTATTTTGATAAGCTTCAACAGCTTCTTTGTTGGAAAACAACTCAGTACAGAAACTGAGGTCTCAGACAGTGAACAGGGCTCTGTCTGGATTGCTCCTCAAATGGTGGGAGCTCAAGTGCTGATCTCATCTGCAGGAGTCATGCCTCAGGAGAGGACCTAGCCATTGTTTTTAGACATTGATTTCGGGATAGCTTGTTAAGCAGCCCTGGGTAAACAGATCATGGTGTCCTAGGTGCTTTCTGTCTTCCTGATGTAAAATTCACAGTTTGTGCACATCTTCAGCCAGCATTTGTTTCCAGCCTCATGCCTTGATGCTTTTCATCGTGTTACACTTTGCTTTCCCATCCCTCTCTCATTCCTTTCCAGAAACACTAGCATCATAAATTGGTGACTTTCTCCAGGTAGAATGCATTCTGTTACCAAGAGTTTTCTCTATTCTTGAGGAAAGGCACTAAATTTTTCATCAAAATAGTCTTCTTTATGAAAAATTGGAAGTAATACAAGCCAAACCAAATAAATAAATAAATAAATGGACATGCCACTATTATATTGGAGACAAACATAGCATCTGAGTATCAGATCATCAGGCTGTGTAAAAATTTGTAACACATATTTTACTTGGGATAAGACCACGTGTGGCTTTAAAAATAAACTCTGTCTTTAAGGGGTTGGGAATATGGCTTAGTGACAAGAGTGCTTGCCTCGTGTACATGAGGGTCTGGGTTCAATTTCCCAGCACCACATATACGGGAAATGGCCAGAAGTGGTGCTGTGGCTCAAGTGGCAGAGTGCTAGCCTTGAGCAAAAAAGAAACCAGGGACAGTGCGCAAGCCCTGAGTCCAAGCCCCAGGACTGGCCAAAAAAAAACATCTCTTTCAATGGATTAAAACCTATTTTTTAATTAGTGCCAATATTGGCTGATACATGAGATCTACACGGAATTCTGCAAGAAATATGAATAAACACAGATACTATTCCATTTAGAAGTCATTGTCTCTTTGACTAAACAAAACTGTATATAATGGTGGGACAACACAGTTTAAAATTGGATCACACCAAATGAAAATTTTAAGATTTATTGATTTTTCCTAATTCCTGTTCATTCATAGATCACCTGTAAGTACAATCTGCCATTAATCTACCAACAACTACAATCACATTCTTATTTCTCTTCACATCTCAATGGTGCATTATTAAATGCAGCCCATGCTCCTGTCTACTGTTTTGACAATGATTCTGATGCTGGCCTCAGAGTTCCAAGTCACTCAAGAGAGAGAAAATTATGTTTTGAATAACTTTAATAGCATATGTATTTCATTAAATAGAAAAAATATATTTGCCAGATCTTGTAAACAGAAATTAGACCTGACATTCTTTCTCACTTTTACCTTGTCAGTATGACCTCACTAACAGTCAACGTTCGTTAAGCACAAACAGAACCATCCACCAGCCAGGAAAAGAGAAGTAAACTTTCCACACTGATCACTGTCTTAATTTATTGTACTAAATCATAAGTCACAAGTTCTACAGTAGGAATACTCACAAAGTATCTGAGAATACACCAAAATCCCAATATATAGATCATTTTGGCAGGCAATACTTCAAATACACATACATGCATACATGCATATATTTATTCACACACATTGACTTATGTATTTTGCAAGTGGTACTGATTAATCTTACAGAATATCCAATACAACATAAATCTAGCTGGGCACTAGTGGCTCACGCCTGTAATCCTAGCTACTCAGGAGGCCTAAATCTAAGGATTGTGGTTCAAAGCCAGCCTGGGCAGGAAAGTCTGTGACTCTTACCTTCAATTAACCACCAGGAAACTGGATGTGGTACTAAGGCTCTAAGTGGTAGAACACTAGTCTTGAGCTGAAGAGCTCATGGACAGTGCCTAGGCCCAGAGTTCAAGCCCCATGGCTGACAAAAAAAAAAAAAAAGCCAAACCCACAATATATTCTATATATGTGTAATCATTCCCTCCAGGATGTGGGCACTTCCATTACAAGTATCTGTGGTTGAGAGTAACCAGAAATTCTATAAAAAAAAGAAACTCCTCCTCCTCCTCCTCCTCCCACTCCTCCCCCTCCTCCTCCTCCTCTTCAAATAATGGCTTTCCTAGTCTCCAACAAGAAAACCACAAGATCCTAAAACTCACAAGATTCTAAAACCCACAAGATCCTAAAAGTACATCATGATAACTTAAAGAAATATAAACTCTTCAATTACATTGTACAATAACTGGCATAGAGATGGTTCAAAGACTAAGCTTGCATTAGCATCTTTTTAGCTCTAAAGGAAATCTTATCTTGTGTGAAGATCCGTCACTAAGCTGACTTCGGTAGATAAAACTGCCCTATTACTTCTCTATGTTCCAAGCTACCTTCTTGTATTTGCATGTAAATTTTCTGTCTGGGAGAAAATATGCTGACCAGCTGTACTTCCATTTTCTTGGCAGATTTATTTCTAATTATGAATTAATGAACTAGCCTTTTGGCTTATGATGAGTCTCTTAAAGTTTCATTAACATAAGTCAGTTCCCCTGAGTCAAATCAGTCTGTGTTTAATGATGGGATTGAGTTTCTGGCCCTACAAAGCTTCAAATCCAGTCTCTTGGGACTGCCAGCCCACTAAGGTATTGTGTCTATGGACCAGGCCTGAATTTCATTTGGCCTTTGCACATGCTTCTTTAAATTAAAAAATATATTTTTTAAAGCAGGAAATTCTTTTCTATTCCTCTCCCTTTTTTTCTTCTTTGTTGTCAAAGTGATAATAGAAGGACTACAGTTTCATATTTAAGGCAGTGAGTACTTTTCTTATCCAACTTGTTACCTCCTTCCTAATTTTCCTGCCTCCCCCTCCCACTTTCCCTCTCCCCAATCCCCAATGAGTTGTACAGTTAGTTTACACCAAATGGTTTTGTAAGTATTGCTTGTGGAATGGTTTGTCTTTTCATCCTTTTTCTCTTGCTTTTGGTATTACCGTTCCCTTCCCTAATATAGAGTTTCCAGGGTACAAAGATCAGATACAGTGATAGTAGGAATAAAACCATGGGAAATGAATACAAGAGAAAAAAGAGTACAGTTTCACATGGCATGTTGAAAATAATTACAACAATGTTTCCATAACATGGAGTTCATTTCGCTAAGCATCATCTTATGTGTTCTTATAGGCATAGATATTGGGCTCTTGTGATATTCAGCTATGACTAACCTAAACTAATTATTTCCTGTGTGGGAAACCATAGAATCCATGTTTCTTTGGGTCTGGCTCACTTCACTAGTATGATTTTTCCAAGTCTTTCCATTTCCTTACAAATGAGGCAGTGTCATTCTTTCTGATAGAGACATAGAATTCCATTGTGTATATGTACCACATTTTCCTGATCCACTCATCTACTGAGGGGCATCTATTTTAGCAATGACAAATTGTGCTGCAATGAACATAGTTGTGCTGGTGGCTTTAGTGTGGTCTTGCTAGTAATCTTTTGGGTAGAAGCCCAAAGTGGGGCTGCAACCACTCTGGAAAAGTAGTAAAGAGGTTCTTCAGAAGGCTAAACATAGAGCTCCCCTACAACCCTAAAGCAGGCAATTCTTTTAAGAGCTACAAATAAATAATTAAACATTACCTAAGCACATATATAGGCAAGTCCTAGGAGATAGGCCTTATATGTTCCATTTTAGTCCTCTACTTTGACCTGTCTTAAACTGCAGAAAGAAGCAGAAATCTAAGCATTTAGTCACTGATTCAGATCCACTTAGATCTCAGTCAGATCAGATCAGAAAACCTGCACGTCGGCAACTATAATTTATATGTCTTTTAAGTGCTCAATGTTTATCTTGTCAGATAATTACCTCGTGTGCAATTTATCTGCCTAGGTAGACAAAAACTTGTTATTTCTTTGGTAACTAAAGCCAAATATTTAACAAATACAAAAACTTTTGTAAATGACCATCTGTTCATTCCAAATCAGGTCAGCACAGCAACTTTTCAACTGTCTGAGGAAAAAAGTTTTCACTCTTTTATAAACCACTATGAAAAACACACACTGCCACATTCAAAATGTAAAGACAGTTCATTCTATAAGCAGAAAGACATATAAAATTAATATATTCATTTCAAGGAATAAAAAAATGATTTTTGCTACACTGAGAAAAACCCATGTAGAATTTAATTCTCTGATCATCACTGCACTTTTTTTCTGAATCTTAGAATAGTTCATAATGAATCTAAGTCATGTAGGTTTTGTGAGTGGTGTGTGTGTGTGCATGCACGTGTGCGCACATGTGTGTGCATGTGTGTTCAGCCTGTCTGTGCTTGAACTCAAGGTACCTGTGCTGTCCCTGAGCTTTGTTACCTAAAGATAGCACTATACCACTTTAAACATAGCTCCACTTCTATCTCTTCCTTTGGTAGTTATTTAGAGAGACAAGCCTCCTGAATTTCCCTTCCTAGGGTGGTTTCAAACCCAGTCCTTAGATCTCAGCCTCCTGAATAACTAGATTATAGGCTTGGGCCATCAGTGCCATTTGTTTATAAGGATGAGATTAAATCAAGTCAAATAGGATAAGAGGAATATATTGATATATTTTTTTAAATGTGTATTCTAAGACAGGCACCTTTGGATGGCTCACGCCTGTAACCCTAGTTACTCATGAGGCTGAGATTTGAGGATCGTGGTTTGAAGCCAGCCGAGGCAGGAAAGTTCATGAGACTATTTCCAATTAATCACAGAAGAAGCCAGAAGTGACACTGTCATTCGAGTGATAAAGTGCTAGCTTTGAGCAAAAGGAGCTCAGGGACAGTGCTCAGACCCAGGGACCAGAAAAAAAAGTACATACTGTTTCTTCAACATAGTTAATTTATTATAATTTTCCAAATACCTTTATATTCATTATGACACTAGATTTTATCCTTGAATTCAAAATCAGTCATTTTTGAGAGCACATTTTAATTAGGAATAGCAACTACACAACATTTTAAACAGTCTATGAGTGATATTGTTTTGTACTTATTGGAATGAATTAGAAACCTATGTCCTCCCAAAAACTTCATATAAACATCAAGAATACTTTCATTCATGATTACAGAAATTTGAAAACAATCAAAATGTCCTGTAGGAATTGATTGGATAAGTAATGGACTGTAGTACATCCAGGCACTTATAACCAGAAATTAGTCATCAAGTCATAAAAACATATGAAAGACACTTTAATGGGTACCAGTAAATGAAACAAGCCAATCCCAGAAAGTCTGCTCCTGAGTGATTCCAACTCCATTACATTAGAAAAAGCCACAATGGCAGGGGCTCGGAAACATCAGTGGTCTTTGGAGCAGAGTAGCCAAGGGCTGTATAGACAAAGCAAGGCTGGGGCAGGAAAACTGTTTTGCCTCGTGATAATAATGAACATAATGTCATTACAAATTAGTCAAAACTGAAAGAACATTTCAAGTGAACCCCTAGTCCCTTAGGATGATAATAGTGGGTCAATACAAGTTTATCAACTGTAATAAATGTGTGCTCTGTGCAAGACATGATAAGGAAGTAGGCTTTGCATCTAGACCAAAAAAAAGCAGTATGAACATTTTAAATGTCTAAAATATAAGTAGTAGGAACCAGACAGTTAATTACATGCTGTGGTGGAATTGATAAGATGAAGCATACCCCAGGAAAAAAATTGCTCAGAAAGAAACCGACAAAAATGATAAGAAAATGACCACTGCATCAGTTTCTAGAAGGATTAGGTAGAACTCAAGATCAACCACTGCCACCAGAAACTTCCCTAGGTTTTATAAATATATTTGTAAATAGGTCTTATATAAATGATGAAACACCAAGAAGTCAAATGAGAAGGTGAGACAACCATAAGGAGAGCAACTTTAATGAGCTCCACCACTCTGACAGCCAGCTGGACCAGGAGAACAGCAAGTGTGGTGGGTTCCTAGAAGTCTGACTTGGTGTTCTGTCTTGGTCAGTTTGCTCACTATCACAAAAGTACAGGCCAAGTAGTCTACAAAACAAAATTATCGGTTACAATTCTAAAATCAGATATTACAAAACTAGCATAATTTGGCATTATTATTCCTGGTTGTCAATCTTTACTAGTTATATTCACATATGGTAGGGAGAAAGAAGACAGAGAGGAATAGACAGAGTAAAGTCCTCTGCTGAACTCATCTCATGAAAAGGGATCAACTCTCATGATTTAATCATGTCCTGGAAGTACCACCTCCGCACATCATATTTACTTTTGAGGAGATACATGTATTCAATCCATAAACATTAGGAGTTAGAACTATGTGATGCTGTAGTTAGTCAAAAAGGTTAGAGAAGTAGATGTCAAAAAATAATACCTTGTTATCATGTCTCCACCTTCTCTCCAGTGCTTCTCTCTAGACAAAGTTACCCGAATACTTAGAGGAAATCCTGAAACAAGTATTCTGTTATGGGGGCAGCTTGTCAGAGAAGGAGAGAAAGAGAGTCTGACAGTAAGGAACTAAATGAAACACAGGAAAACTGAAAATAAGAAAATGATTGCAGAAATGAACACTTTCCAGGTTGGAACTTCTGTATTTCACAAAAAAGCATCTTGAAATTTTAGACAGGATCATTGCTGCGATCATATCAGTGCAAATGAGGTGAAATGAAATAATGAGATTACTATCCATGCATGATTTAAGAAATTAGTCTTTCTATTCCATTTTATTTCAAACTAATGGTCCTGAGATTTCAGTAGTAAGAAGCAAATTTTTCCTCTAAAATGTAATTAGAACCATTAAGCTGATTAAATAAAAGCATAGTGGAAAATAAACATGATTTTAGTATAGTAAGATTTTAAATTTGCTGCAAAAATATATCCATTGGGAAAACAACATCACTCTTAATTAATCCCCAATGGGCTTTAAACTAAAAGAATTTCTAACCAAATTCAGATTTTAAAAAGTCATTAAACTTTCACTTGACTAAAATATCCATCTACTAAATATTTCTTCTAAGTGTTGGTGAGAAAAGGAATGGAACATTTTGCTGTTATACTGCCCAATTGAAGTAGATATCAGACAGGGGGCAGCAAGGTGATAGTTCTCACAGTCACTAATTGGGTAAGTGACTTCCCAGTTTTATAGTTCACCTACACGTTTTTTGTGCCTGCCTGGTGGTTGAACTCAGGGCCTGGGCACTGTCCCTGAGCTTTTTTGCTCAAGGCTAGTCTCTATCACTTTGAGCTACAGTGCCAGTTCTGGTTTTCTTGTGGTTAAGTGAAGGTAATAGTCTCACGGACTTTCCTGCTTGGGCTGGCTTTAAACTGTAATCCTCAAATCTAAGCCTCCTGAGTAGGTAGGATTACAGGTGTGAGCCAGCTCCCACCTGTTGGTGCCCAGCTTCACCACCATTTTTTAGTACAGAAGTATAAGTATGCCTCACCCACCAGTAACAAAAGTATATTGTTTTTTAAATAGTCAATGTTTAAAATACACAGTACAGTAAAAATGGTTAAATCATAAAGTGGCAAGAATACACTACAGTGTGAATAGCTTTTTAACCAACTTTGAAAATAATGTAGTGAACATTCATTGTTCAAAAGTTAGTACCTTGCCCAGCCACTGAGGCGCCGCCCAGGACTCAGCTGCCTCTCCCTCAAGCCCCCTCGCTTCCTCCTTCTTCCACAGCCGCCTTCTGCAGGCCATTTCTGAGGAAAAGGGATCTTATCATATGTCTGCTATCCAGAATCTCCAGCTGATGCAAGCAAGGATGGTGACCTGCTTCCTGCTGGCACTGAGGAGTATATACACCTAAGAATTCAACAGAGAAAGGGCAGGAAGACCTTTACTACTGTACAAGGGATCGCTGATATTTACGATAAAAAGAAACTAGTGAAGGCGTTTAAGAAGAAATTTGCCTGCAATGGTACTGTAATTGAATGTCCAGAAGAAGAACCTTCAGCTACAGGGTGACCAGCGCAAGAACATATGC
Organism: Perognathus longimembris pacificus; assembly: GCF_023159225.1. Lineage (NCBI taxonomy): Eukaryota > Metazoa > Chordata > Mammalia > Rodentia > Heteromyidae > Perognathus > Perognathus longimembris. The sequence continues at coordinate 29,133,187 of NC_063179.1, read as the reverse complement.
CAGTTCCTGGTAAAGATTGGACTGGCTAAGGACGATTAGTTGAAGGTTCATGGGTTTTAAGTGCTTGAGGCTCATTGAAGCTTAAGTGAGGATTTTCCTTGCAATGAGTAGAATTTCCCTCCTGTCCCTTGTCACAAGTTTAAAAACCTCACAGCTTGTATAACGTAACCATTTGGGGTCCGCTTTTAACTTGGACTAGTGTAACTCCTTCATGCAATGAACTGAAAAGAGCTATACTGTCTAATCTTGAAGTCCCTCATTTAAACCGAGGTCAAGCAGTAGGCTCCTGGCAGTGTCCAGCCTGCAACAAAGCAATAATGTAAAGATTCATCTAATCCCAGAGCTCCTGGATCACAGGCAGCAATGTCTGGCCAGAAGCTCCCCCTGCAGCTTCCACTGCCCTAAAAGAATGTCACTATTTTGAATTGCCCATGGTAATCCAGAGAGAATGGGGTAAGGCAGCAAGAAGCAACAGCAGCTGTGCCACTAGGGGAGGCTTGGGTTGACCAGACATAGCCTAGATAGGAGGTGTCCCCCCCAAAAAAGATATGAGACCAGCCTAATAAGAGTTAAATTTTGACAAGGGAACAAACATCAGACTGGAGTCATCTGTCATGTAGCTAGCTATAGAGTTTGCAACTTAAGTAAGGTTGCCCAGTGCCATGTGAAGTAACAGACTGGTTTTTTGTTTTCTCACAGTTTTAATGTTCTGTAATGTATTTAAACCCTTATTTAAATAAAACTTGTTTTCAAAAATAAAAAGTCAATACCTTTCCAGATGAAGGTAAAAAAATTAACTAGATAGTCTGAAAAAAACCACAAACACTAATTTCACTCTGGGCAATCATTCTTTGTTGCTTTGGAGCCTGGAAAGATGGCCCATGGTTATCTAATTGAGTGAGAAACTGGAATTGAGGCCACCAGAAGAGGTTACCATTTGCCACACTAGATGTCTAAAAGGAGAGATCTGGAGGAGAAAGAGCTATGAGGTCTAATTAAAGTGCTGATATAATTTATCATCTAAACGAGAACAGTGAGAAATATACTATCTTTAATTCTTATAGGATTACACATACAGGCTTTAGTAAAGAGGCAGCATAAGTCCAAAAGCATTCTCTTTCTTAATATCACAAGGGATTTCAGTAAATTGGTCCTGAGCATTCCTGGAAGACACGTCTCTCTGTTTTCTGATGCTTTGTGGCTGCTGGCTCCATGGCAGACACTCTGATGCCTCTCTTATTCGGTCTCCAGGGTGCAGCTAGCTCACATGCATGTGTGCAGTCATGGTTTTCCTAATCTCTTGAAGGGCCAGGAGTTCTAGGTTGAACAAGCTCCTAACCTTAGTCATATACTCTATAAAACAAACTCCTACAAACCAATTTGAAGAGTAGTAATGGCTGCACAACCCTGTGAACACAGTTAAATGTACACCTTTAAAGGATGAGTTTTCTTGCCTGTGAACTGACAAGAAAGATACTTTTGACAAATTATGTACTGAGTTCCAGAAGGAATCTCAGTAGTTCAAATATTGACATATTCCCAAATAATCCAAGGAATAAATTTTGAAAACCATTTAGCTAGGCCCTTCAGTATTTAAAAAAATAAAGCACACAAAAAAGGTCATCCATTTATACTTTTCCACCAGGTGTCTATTTGCCTTATATTTGCAAAACTAAAAGCCACTCAAATTACTCTTCTCACTTACAGAAAGAAATAAGTCAGCATCTCTAAGTTGCAATTTTAAAAGTGAATCTGCAAAGAAAGGAAAACAAATTTCAGGTGAAGAAAGAGGCAGTCAATTTTTCATTGACATTGAACCACTGGAGAGGAGAGTCTAGTAGAAGGTGAGAGTAATTGTATTTTTGAGTGTGAGTTTCTTTTGAACAGAGTTTCTGTGGAAGTCATCTTGAGGACAAAGCCAGGTGCTCATAGGCAGGTCCATGGTTAGTAGCAGGAAGAGGTAAAGAAGGAGGCCAAAGAGAAATTTAGAATGGAAAGCAGGGCAGAATAGTGCCATGGAAGGACAGCTCTGTTAACACCGCAGCCAGAAACATACAAGGAAGAGCGAAAGGATCATCTGAAAATCAAGTCCTGGATTTTTCAGTTAGAACAAGGTCCTCTTGGAGTTGGCAGGAGTCTTGATGATGACACAAGGCCATATTAATAAGTTTTTGCCCATTTCCCCTTAATAGAAACATTTTATATTTCAACAAACCTCCATACAAACAAAGCACTAAAATAAAAGACTCACTTTTTTAAAAAAATGTATATTTCTATTCTATTCTTAATGAATCATATCATGAAGCTGAAATAAAGAAGAAGAAGAAAAATCACTGGTCTAAGTTTTGAGCTCCTGACTTCATTACACATAGACACCGGATCAAGTACATGATAAAAGCATTCCCATAACTTACGCTTCTACAGTACCTAAGGCTTAAGCGAATTTCATGATTTAAATTTTAAGTGTCCATATTAATTATGACAAATGTTCATAAACACTGAGATTTCTGTTCCTTCTATCATAATAATTAGTCCATTGAATATAAGCAATATAGCTTCTCAATGCATTCTTTGATTCCAAATACCATTGCTTCCATTTGTGTGCTTAGTGGAGCCTTTTACATTTCAGTTGGCTTCTTCCTAATAGGCAGAATTCAGTCCCACAGCCCCCAAGATTTCCTTCCCTTCCCACTTCCACCCCTTTGTTCTCATCTTCAGGTGCCTGGAAAAAGAAATGTGTTGGCATCTGATAGACTTCACTCCAAAGTATGCAAGGTTTAGCTACAAGATGTTGGGGAGTACTCATCTCTGGTTCTATTTTCTTATGATAAAATTGGAATAATAACTGCCAACATTCTGCTGCATTTAAATGAAATGTTATAAATATAGTAGTACATAAACATAAATTTTTATTTCTTTCTCTCTCCAGACAAAGCTGCTCAGTGCCTGGAGTAAAGTGTCATTCAGTAAATATGGCTGCAGACACCTGCTACCACATCACTCCAAGCTGCTCGTATCCCAAGTTCTTGTCTAAATCCAATCTTCCAAAGGCATCTGTTCTCTGTCCTATGCCAAAAGCTAGTACAAGTGATTTGAGATTCCAGTAAAGTTAGCAAGGGGGAGAATTGGGTTTTCTCTGTATAGTACATCTTTTCATTATATAGTACATCGTCACATTAGAAAGGCAAAAGTGGGAGGTCAGGGTTAGATGAAAAAGATTTCCACATAGAAAATTGGAATTATGAGATTTTCTCTTTGAAAGTCCTTATTTCTATTTCCCTTTATAGATGTAGCTCCTCATAAATCTCTAAGTCCTTTGGTTTATTAAAACCATCCTACGCAAGTGTAAATAAACCTTTTGAGGGACAGATCTATGTTCTTTCTTAGAACCCTCCCTGTCACCTCCTACAATTGTCACCAATTGTGTTTATTAAGATTGGATTTAATTGTTGTTTGATGTTAAGAGTGTTACATAACAGATTTACTTCTGAAACACATTGCTCTTGGATAAAGCAACCAGTCCTCATTGAAGAATGAATAAATAGATCTACACTCTGTTGAAAACCCAAATAAATGACACCTATGTGGTCTTTTCAATAAAGAGTTGGGAAAACAAACTAAAAATAAAGTCATTGCTACAGTCTTTCTATCCAAAGTGCTCAAATCTTTGCTTTGATTTTCAGCAGATGGATTTGCTTTGAGCACAGTACTCTTGTCAACTAAAAATAAAACAAATATTCTTTTTCATACTTTACAATAATCAAGGCAAATTATTCAGGAAATGACATGGAGAAATATCATCACCTGTTTAAAGAGTTTCCCAAAAAATACCTATGCTGTTTCACATGATTCTTGCATTTTTTCAAAATAACAAACTAGAATTTCCTTTTCATCTTTTAGAACTATAATAAATAAGATGTAAAAAGATTCTAAATCCTTATATATAAGTTGATTGTATATAGCTAGATATAGATAGATTCAAAGCTTTTTGTAGTTTACAGAACACTCATCTTATTCTTTCTTCCTGGAAAATATCTCTTTTATATCTATCTTATAAAGGATGGAAAGGATCTATTTTTACCCAAAGCCATCACCCCAGGGTTAAGCATTCTACTCCTTGGCTGTTTCCTTTATCAAATCAAACATTTTCACTATAAATTTTTTCTAGTATACTGTTCTGAATTCCTTTATTCTATCTTGGTGTCTGAGGAAAGTACTAATAATGAGGTACTTTCCTCTAGCTGGGTTTCCATGTGATGGCAATTTCCACCTTGAGTCATATCAGTAGGAAAAATAACAAAGGAAGAATCATGAAAGCAGCTGCTGATGACAGCAAAGGCAACAGAGAGGCTGAAATGGAAAATTCTGGGATTGAGCCTGAAGCTTCCCTGAAAAACCTACACAGCATTTTATGACTAGGTACCTAGCCATTTTTCTTCAGTCATCAGTACATGGCAATGATCAAGAATGTAGATCTGCAGTAAGCAATTTTATGAGAGCTAAGGGTAGAAAACAGCCCAAGAATTTGCATGTGCTGCCATAATTTATATATGTTCCAGAAATTTTATGGTGCAGCATTAAGTTAGAAAGGCTTAGCCTGGTAACGTGCAAAAGCAATGACCTCCCAGTGCCCTCAGGTCTTTACGGTAGTAGCAGCAGATGCCTCCATAACTACCAGGATTGATTCATGCCATTCTGTCCTAATAGGACTGCTTTGAAAGGCTTTCCAATTGCTGCAATAAAGTGCCAAGATAGCAATCTTACTTTGCTTTAATTAAGTTCTTTCAATTATAATCCAAATCCTACATTCATTCTTCAAGCCAATTTCTGCAACTACCAGCTTTAATCTGACATTTCAGAAAACAGAATTTCAAATATCAAATATGCATTTCATATTTCTCTCTTTAAAATATTCAACTGTGCCAATATTGGGTTTCCAGATCCATTTCATCAAAAATTTAGTAATAAGTTGATATTTTTCAAAGCTCTAAAGTCATATGGGGAATGACTGTGGACATTTTAATTATGAACTAGAGAATATTGATTGTATTCATTTTGTTAAATATAGTAGTGTGTATAGGATTTTTTTAAAGAAAACCTACTGAAGTATTTATATGTAATAAATCATGACGTCTGCAATTATTTAACAAGTCCAATGAAACAACTATCATTCTATTTATTACTATCTATATATCACAGTTATGATATATAAAATATGTGGTATAAATTACATGATATTCGTGATGTGGCACTATATCAAGTAACAATTTAGTAAATATAAAATACTGAATGTAAATTATAGTTTTATATGTTAACTATAACAATTTTTGTGCTTTTTCTGTATAATCCAGTTTTCATGTGAAAGTGGAAAAATATAAATCCTGTAATATGTGCTAAGACAAAGGAAGTTTCTAATTTTACTCTTCAGTAATTTTTTTTAAAAAACACAAATATATGTAGTTATTACATATTGTAATGAATAGAATATTAGCAGATATAGTAAGCTCTCAAAGGCATGGAAAGGAAAGAGAGTAATTCTGCCTAGAGATGCTGGACAAACATTTCCCACAAGCACTGGTGATTTCAATGGGGATCACATGCAAACAGAAAGGGAGCTGTTGTTATTACACTGTGGATGCCATCACTGGACTACAGCCAGGGTGACTGGATGAAAAGAAAAGAGAATGACATACAAAGGCTGGAGATAATAAAAACCAGAGTTCATGCTGATCAACAGTTGAAACATTTATCTGGAATGAATGGGAATCCATTTTTAAATAAATAGGAAACAAAGCCAAGCACTGGTAGCTCATGCCTACAGGAGGCTGAGATCTGAGGATCCCAATTTGAACCCTGGCCAAATAAGAAAATATGTGAGACTCTATCTTCAATCAATCACCAGAAAACAAGAAGTGAAGCAGTGGCTCAAGTGGTAGAGCACTAGCCTTGAGTACAAAAACTCAGGGATCATTCCCAGATCCTAAGCTTAAGCCCCACAAATGACTATGTATGTATGTATGTGTATATATACTTTTTTCATGATTTCAAATATATATTGCATATATATTATGTACAAAAATATTCTGGTTTCAAATGCATTTGTTTGATAAAGAATGATATGTATATTATTATGAATATTATGAATAATATGTATAATAATATACCATACTTCCATAATATGTATAGAATATATAATGTCATATAGTATTTGATATTTTAATTATACTATATATACCTATTCATATATATTATATAATGTATCTGTGTGTTACATATATTTCATATATAGTATATAATATTACATCTTATATATTTACATATAATGCATTTATTCTATTTATATTTATGCTATATTATGTATATTTACATATTATACTTTATACATATAATATATATTTTAAACTCTCAGCAACTTCCTGAATAATTAGTCAAATTCATGGGTGAAAACCTTTTTGTTTATGTTGTTTAGAAATAATCTTAAAGTTGCCCTTAATTTGAGGAAAACAATGGATTATGGCCCAGAAAAAGTACAGCAATGTCATTCCGATAAGGATAAAACAAGCTAGCTAAGCTGCCTCCGACATCCCAGTTTTACCACTCCAGAGAAATGTTTACTCCTAGGAAGAGAGACCAAATAAGTTATAACAGTATAGGGATTCTGACCAGAAAGGAAAAATTAACTTTGCTGGCCAGAAAATACAGGTTTGAGCCCCAGGCAACGTCCCTCCTCCATACCAGTGCCAGCACTGGCACAGCACCCAGCATTCCGCACACCTAAAGCATACAGTGTCAACCAGGAAGAAATCCTCCAGGTGGTGGCAGACAGACTCAGATTTCAGGCTGAGCATGGACAGGCCAAAATCACAGAGAAAGCATCAGTACCCCAAGAAAGACATTCTCACTCACGCCCACAGAGCAGCTTCTGGAAGCTAGCCCTTCCCCCACTGCCAGAGCAAAGCGCCATCTTTGACACTGGCATAGGGTCAGACAAGACTGGAACTAAAGTGGGTCAGGGGAAAGTGAGGACAAAGAGGCCATCTTTGAAAAGGGCAAGAGGGCCTAACCAGTGAGAGCCAGCTCCACCTAGGAGAATGACCCTTGCCCAGGCAGGAGGCTCACTCCCAGCCCTCAGCTCACAGACTCAGGTAAACTCAGCCACAGGTGCCCTGCCCCACCCTGCCATGCCAACTCAGCAGCTGCCAACTGGCCTGCAGCCATAATTTCTAAATTCAAACAGAAAGCGGCGAGCAGCTACCGGCAGCACGGAGCAATCAGATGGGAAAGTAAACAGTTCCCAAGACAGATAAATGCTCCCATCACACAGGAAGCCCAATTCCCAGAAGGAAACAGAGTTGAGTTACACAGGAAGCTCCTCCCAGGAGAAGGTTGCCCCACCCAGGAGGGAGGAACATCCCCCGGGCAAGCGACTCTCAGCCAGGTAAACCAGGCCAGAGGCACCCGCCCTGCTGAGTTCACAGCCTACTCAGAGCCAGACCTTAAAGGCAGCGGCCCCACAGCATATGGGAGGAGCCACAGTTCGCAAGAATGTTCAGCGTCCCCGATCTACAGGGGACACCCAAGTCCTATCTGCAAGCTGTACAAACCACAGAGCCCCAGGACTTAACTAACAGGGAGAAGGGTCAGAGCAGATCCACCCCCTGCAAACTGAAAGCAAGTCAAACCAGCCAAACAGCAGGAAAATAGACTGTAGACCATCCCAAGGAAACCAGACACTGGAGAGAGCCCACTCAAACAAGGAAGACTACATTGTTTTTAACATTTTTTAAACTTTTTTATTTTTTATTTTTCATTTTTGAGATGTCATTTGTTTTTTCTTTTCCACTTTTATTTGTTTTACTGGGTTTTTGGGGGTGGGGTGGTATTTTTCTGTGTGTTTGTTTTCCAATAGTTTTTCTTTGTTTCTCTCTTCACATTCTCTTTCTTTAAAATTACTTTCCTATGACTAAAACCTTTACTCTTTTCTGCTGACTCTCCATTGTTTATCATTTTAACCTCATTCTTTCTACCAATTCTACTCTTCTCCACAATTCCATTTCACTTAAACTAAACCAAAATCATCACCACCACCCCCATACAATTCATTCTATTCTCTTACTACCCCTAATTTAAACTCCTGATTTATGTCCAGGACCTCCAGACTTGATTTACCCCTGATTATGTGAAAGAGGGTATCCCTGTTCAATCTGAGTAAATCAAAAGGGTTCATAGAGAAACCCCACCAGTCCAAAAAGAATTTAATATAAGAACAAAAATTGCTTATAGGGTTATAATGGTAAATAAGTAACTACTGAATACAGGCCTCAGGAATGGCTGTTATATTAAAATTGTATTCTTTAGGGACACCAAATCTGATTTTATATACAAAAAAGAGAAGGAAGGTATATGTATATAATTGTGAACTTCTAAGATTTATGCAACAGTCCTTGGTAAGGTCTGCTTTGGGTCTTAAACGGTGCTCAAGGGTGCTTGTAGATTGGCATTCCCAATCCAAATGGGCAGAAGAAGCACAAGAAGGATGACAAACAATGGAGTCTCATCTCCCAATGGAAACAAGCAGGAAGCAGAACAGTCAATCAAATACCTAGAAGAAAACCCTCAAAATGATCTAGAAAATCTACTGATAAAAATGTTAAATGAAAAGTTTGAATCTCTTCAGACAACGATTCTAGAGCATGAGGAGGCAACCGAAAATTAATAAAGAATTTCATGGCATTCACAATAGAAAGATAAATGAACTTCAAGAGTCCAATGAAAAGATAGCTACCCAGCTAAAAGATTTGAGAGACAGCACTCAGAACCAAATTAATGAAGTAAAGAAGTCCATGCAGGACCTAAGAGAAAAGTATAGCAAAGACATGAAAGCCATCAAGAAAGACCAGTCAAAAGGAAGGGAGATTCGAAATCAAGTAGCTAGCCTACAGAGCAGACTAGATGAAGCTGAGGATCGAAACTCAGGAAATGAAGGTTCCCTAAAATGTATGGCGAAAGATCAAAAAACAATGCAAAACCAATCCAATTGGCAAGACAGATCACTCCAGGAGTTCCAAGATACAATCAGGAAGCCCAGTTTAAGGCTAATAGGTATCGAGGAAAACTTAGAGAAAGAAGTCAATGGAATAGGCAACCTATTTAACAGAATATTAGCTGAGAATTTCCCAAATATCCAGACAGATACAAGAAGCATTTTTCTAAATGCTTCAAACCGACCACACCAGGATAGGACATCCCACTGACACATTGTGATCAAAACAGGATCAATAGAGTCCAAGGAAAGAATCCTTAAGTCTGTTAGGGCAAAGAAAAAATAAGTCTTCCACAGTAAGGAAAAACTGAAACAATATATCTCCACCAAACCATCTATACAGAAAATCCTCAAGGAAGTCCTACACATGGAAAATAATCAAGAACTCAACACAAACAGAAAAATGACACTAAATAGAAAACCAGAATATTAAATCAAGAATAGGGAAGACACAGCCTTTAAAAAGATAGCTATAATGAAAGGAAAAAATGATCATCTCTCAATCCTAATTCTTAACCATAATGGACTTAATTCTCCAATCAAACGACATAGGCTCATAAGTTGGATCAAAAATCAAGATCCATCTTTCTGCTGCCTCCAAGAGACACATCTATCCAGCAAAAGCAAACATCTTCTAAAAATGAAAGGCTGGAATAAAATCTACCATCAAATGGCCCCCAAAAGCATGCTGTAGTTGCAGTTCTAGTATCAGATAAAATTGACTTCAAATTAAAAATAGTAAGAAGAGACAAAGAAGGTTACTACATACTAATAAAGAATTCTCTCCTACAGGAGGATATAATCATCCTAAATATTTACACACCAAGTACCTGAGCACCAGATTTCATCAAAAAAATGCTACTGACTCTAAAAACACTCATAGACCCAAACACATTGATAGTTGGAGACTTTAACACTCCACTCTCACCTCTGGACAGATCAACATGCCAAAAACTGAACAAAGAAACCACAGAACTAAACAACTGTATAGACCAACTAGACTTAACCGACATATACAGAATATTCCATCCAGCAAGGACAGAATACACATTCTTTTCAGCAGCACATGGAACATTCTCCAAAATAGATCACATCGTAGGGCACAAAGAAAATCTGCACAAATTCAGAAGTGTCAAAATCATTCCCTGCATTCCCTCAGAGAACAATGGAATAAAATTAGAGTTCAACTCAAACAGCCACCACAGAAAATACTACATTCATGAAGACTAAACAACACACTGCTGAACTATCAGTGGGTGATTGAAGAAATTGGAACAGAAATTCAAATGTTTATGGAATTCAACCAAGATGAATACACAAAGTACCAGCTCCTTTGGGACACAGCAAAGGCAGTACTCAGAGGAAATTTTATATCTCTGAGTGCCTACACCAACAAACTAGGGAAATAGCAACTCAACAACTTAAGGAAGCACCTTAAGCTCCTCGAAATAGAAAAACAAGCCAAACCCCAAGTCAATAGATGGAAGCAAATAATTAAAATAAAATCAGAATTAAATGACTTCGAGACAAAAACAAAACCCATCGAAAGAATCAACAAAACAAAGAGCTGGTTCTTCAAAAAAATTAACAAGCTAGACAGACTCCTAGCAAATCTGACCACAAATCAAAGGCAGCACACCCAAATAAACAAGATCAGAGATTAAACAGGTAACATCACCACAGAAACAACTAAAATTCAGAACACAATAAGGGACTATTTTGCCAACCTTTATGCCAACAAATTCGAGAACCTGGAAGAAATGGTTTCCTAGAAAAAATTGATATCCCCAAACTCAACCATGAAGATTTAAACCTTCTAAATAGACCCATATCCAGCATTGAAAGAGAAACGGCAATAAGAGATCTCCCATCCAAAAAAGCCCAGGTCCAGACGGATTCATAGCACAATTCTACAAGGCCTTCAGAACAACTCACACCAATATTTCTCAAACTCTTCAAAGAAATTGAAAGTGAAAGTTCAATACCAAACACATTCTATGAAGCCATTACAACCCTCATCCCCAAACCAGGCAGGGACTCATCACAGAATGAGAACTATAGACCGATTTCCCTGATGAACATTGATGCAAAAATTCTCAATAAAATTCTGGCCAATTGACTTCCACAGGTCATTAAAAAAAATCATACACCATGATCAAACTGGATTTATCCCAGGGATGCAAACTTGGTTCAATATAAACAAGTCAATTAATGTAATCCACCACATCAACCAGAACAAGGTAAAGAATCACACGGTTATATCCCTAGATGCAGAAAAGGCATTCGATAAAATCCAGCACCCATTTATGATAAAAGCCGTGGAAAAATTGGGATCCCAGGGAATACTCATAAATATAATAAAGGCAGTCTATGAAAAACCAACAGCAAGCATAATTCTAAACAATGAAAAGCTAAAGCCATTCCCTTTAAAATCAGGAGCAAGACAGGGATGTCCACTCTCTCCCCTCCTCTTCAACATAATACCAGAATTCCTAGCCAGAGCAATTAGGCAAGAAGAAAACATAAAGGGGATCCAAATAGGAAAAGATGAAGTTAAACTTTCTCTCTTCACAGATGACATGATCCTATACATAAATAATCCTATAGACTCTACTCCCAAGCTACTAGAGCTGATCCAAAGTTAGGCAAATTAGCAGGATATAAAATAAACCCTCAAAAATCAACAATCTTTCTATATGCTAATGACCCAAAGACCGAGGCCAAAATCAGGAAAGCAACTCCTTTTGCCATAGCCTCTAGAAACATAAAGTACCTAGGAATAACCTTAACCAAAGAAGTGAAAGACCTCTATGATGAGAATTTTAAAAACATGAAAAACAAAATTAAGGCAGAACTAAGGAAATGGATTTGGGTTGTTAATTATCCAAGAGTAGCAAATACAAACAGATGTGGATGAACTCCATTACTAAGAAGAGTGGCTTTCCCAATGAAGGAGCCCACACATCTTACAGATCTCACTTTGCCAAGATAAAGTCAATTTACTTCTTGCCAGCAAAGAGTTCCAATGTCCCCATTTCCTAGACAAAGGGTTTGGGGCGCTGTGCTTCAATTGGCTGAGCTATATTCTCCAGATGACCTGGGCCAATTGTGACCCTAGATTTCATTCAGTACTACACACATCCTAGGCCCACACTGACTGAAATATTAGAGACATCTTATGTTTTGACATGCACTGAGTGTCATTTGGTATAGGCCTGGGCCTACAAATGTTCATGGCCACCCATCCTAATGACTAAAATCTGCTTTTCCAACTCTTCCTGTTACTTGACTTACAATGAATACAAAATTGTGGGACTCAGTAAAAACTCTGAACCCATATAGACAACATCATTCCAGGTTGTATTGTCTTTGAGGTCTTTCACAAACATTTTGCATGTACTAGGTCACTTACTGAAACATAGACTATCTCGTACATTAAAAGAAAATTAGCTGTCCCTCCATACCATAGAGTTTTTCTCCATTTCTATACCAATATATCCCTCATCTATGTTCCAGAGTGTACATGATGTTTTTGTCCTTGCTCAAATATTGGATGATGCCTTGTGAGTTTCATACATATCATAATCACTGTTACTATGTTTATAAACATCATGTCCTCATGTTTTCTCTTCTTTCTTTTTTTTGCTGGGGGGATGTTTAAAATATAACTTGTATCTATTCTTCACACAGATATATCCAAAAGGTTCTCCTTCCTAGGCCAAGTAAATGTCATACAACAGAGAAGTGCACAATATTTTCATTCCAACCTGGCTCTTCTAGTTGATTTCAAAGCAGTCACTGAATTTTGTTGACTCTGTTTTCCTAATTCTTATTTCTATTTTTTTTTGCTTACTCAGTATTTCTGCTTAGTGTTTTGTGCCACAATTTCAACAATACTAACAATAATATTTGGGGGTTTATTATTTTATAATATGGGCGGTTAGTAAGATAAATAAACAAAACCAAAATAGATTCCATTTTAAAGTGCACAATTCCATGGGTTTTGGTGCACCCACAGTATTGTACATCTTTTATCATTATATAATTCCAGAAAGTTTCATCCCCATCCCATCTCCTAAAGAGAATAAAAGAAACAGCATAGGCATCAAGCAATTGTTTTTTTTTAACCCCTCTATGCTATAAGGCATGGAAATCATTCACATACATACTCTATTTCTACTCTAGAAATTTTATAGAAATAAATTTAAATTCATATGTGAAAAAATTATCATGCACATGTAAAAATTAAAGCATGCCCATGAACAAGATAATTCATGGATGCAAGTTAATCAAATGTTAATTTTGAGGTAGTTTTCCTTTGTGTGACCAAGCACCACAAACACCAGAAGAAGATAATTGTTTGAAGATAATTGACTATTTATTTGAAATATATAAAAATTTTCTTCCAAATTGCTGAGAAACACTTCGTTGTAGATATAAACAGCAAATGAATACAAGGCCCAAAATAAATGTTTATACAAAACAAGAAGAAAATATGTTTCAACGGGTACTTTGCACTTTTTACACTCTGCCTATTACATTAAAGGAGTGACATTTCTGTTCTGGTTTTAGGTAAGCCGTGCACTTATGACAAAAGAATGAGTAGCTTGGTGATTTCCAGACTCAGTTCTCTAACAGAATTAGTAAGCACAAATAGGTATTTTCTACAACCCTGAATACCAGAAGTACATTTTAAAGACATTAGTTTGTCAGATTCTGTATAATACAACCATATCTTCTTAGTAGCATGAGACATTCTAACTTCACTTTACTAATGTCAACCTTTTTTCTGAGTTTAGTGTCATTTAGCTTTTTCCCTTCAACTTGTAAGAATGAGGAATTAATGGCATATCATTATATAGCTGTGATCAAGAATTTTAATGAAAAGAATCCTGAATACAAAGATCTATTCAGAGGTAGTGCTGGGAAATTTTAGAAATCAAAGAAACTTTATAGTGAATAATATCCTACCCCTGAGTGAGCGCATTTAAATTTTCAGGAATAACAAGAACAGCTGCTAGGCTTTTTCCAACCTGAATTCCCAGGCTAATTAGAAATGGAAAGTTACTTAAGTTGTGCCTGTATTCCACAGTAACTCTTCATAATGTAGGCTTGTCCTATAGCACAGAACTGCCAGGATCATCAGGGAATAAACAGAGAACTGTTTGGTTACTGAGATCAAGAGGTACAGTGAATGATACAAATATCTGAACTATTCTTTTTCAGGCAGGAAAGAGTTTATTGAGGGCTGGGAATATGGCCTAGTGGTAAGAGTGTTTGCCTTGTATACATGAAGCCGTTGGTTCGATTCCCCAGCACCACATATATAGAAAATGGCCAGAAATGGCACTATGGTTCAATTGACAGAGTGCTAGCCTTGAGCAAAAAGAAGCCAGGGACAGTGCTGGGACCCTGAGTCCAAGCTCCAGAACTGGCCAAAAAAAAAAAGTTTATTGGGGCAGAGCAAACTCCCAGCCTCCACAAGATGGTGGCATGGGGAGACAGATGGGAAGGAAGAAGAGAAAAAGAGAAAGGAAAGTGAGAGAGAAAAAGCAAACTATTTTTTAATCTGAAAGCACATGAGATAATACTTTTCAACTTCCCACTGAGCACAATGCATAAAGAACTTAATGCAGCCCTCAAGGGACCCATACCTGAGCCCAAGAGCACCATCTGAAATTTGAAGAGGCACATACACAATGTAAAAATACTAGCAAAATCTGTATTCCAAGTTTTCACAATTTTGTTTTATTTTAATCTAGCCAGAGTTTCAACCACCTACAAATTAAATTAATAATGGATTTCATAAATCCTTGAATGAATGTATATTTTCAAAGATACTGTTACATTTGTTTCTGGATTTGTCGCTACATATCCATGTGGGCATTGTCTAGTGTTCAGCTTGAAATGGATGAGCTAGACTCTATTCAAAATTCTCCCTGTGAAAATCATTGTCCTGAAGATGATAATGAGAAAGCCATGGAAGAAAGTCCATGTTCAGAAGTCCAAGGACAGATTACTACCTGCACTTAAGTTAAATGCTAGTAGCTGGCTAGATAGTTTTTAGTTGGTTGGCAAAAGAGGTGATTAAAGATACAGAAACAAGAGGATTTTCATTGTTATTTTTAATGTAATATGTGAAACAATTCTTTATTTTCCCTTCCATTTTTCTTTCCTATGGCCTATCCCCTGCTGTCACTGTATTTGATTTTGGTACCTCGGGTACTGTATATACATTTATCTGAATCAGGGAAAGGAAGGGGAACATCAAAATGGTGAAACAGAGGATAAACGTGAACCAATGCAACAATGATATTCACAAAACAATATGTTAGAAATTAATTGTACAATTTGGGGGAGGAAATTGGGGACCAGAGGTAGGAGAAAAACAAAGGAGGTGTTAAAATAATTTTTTTAAACAGGTAGTTACCAGTATTACTGAGTTATGCCTGGAGATCTAAGAAGAAAAAGAAAAAACACCCACTACTGTCTTCAGGTAAACTAAGGAAAATTCAAGGGCAATATAATGTTGCTTTTCACCCCAGGGCCTATTCATCTCTATATCAATAGTTGTTCAACTAAAACCTGAATGCTAGAAGCTGGGTGCTGGTGGCTCACACCTATAATCCTAGCTACCCAGGAGGTTGAGATCTGAGGATTACAGTTCAAAGCCAGCCACATCAGGACAGTCTTTGAGACTCTTATCTCTGATTAACTACCAGGAAACTGGAAGTGGCATGGTGACTCAAGTGGTAGAGTAATAGCCTTGAGCTGAAAAGCTCAGGGACAGCACTTAGGCTCAGAGTTCAAGTCCTACCTATGGCCAACAAAAAACTGAATGTTACAATTGCCTCAGCTTAAAATACTAGGATTTGGGGTTTACTGAAGCAAGATAGCACAAAATCTTTAAAAACTGGAAATTTGAAATAGAACTGGAAAGGAATGGCCTCCATATTGCAGAAAGGCCCATTACCTCAAGACATGAGATAAGAAGTTTGCTTATACAGATGAGTTCACCTCTTCACCTCTGAGTTTCAATATAGTCATTTTTTCAAAATGGTCTCTCTTTAATCCTTGTCAATAGTAAAATTATTTCTTTCATTTATTTTCCTAGGCATGTCGTAACTTAGTGTTTATATTCTCATCCTTATTATGTCACAGTTATAATACAATGTGTGTATTCTCATTTTTAGTTCCCTAAATAAAGTGAGCCCTGACTAAATACGTGTGTAAGATGAAATGGTAACGACTTTTCTACTAAACTTAAGTGATGAACCATTAACAGTATAAGTAATCATCTCACTCTCTCCTTCCCTTCCTCCCTCACTTCCTCCCTTTCTCTCAAAATAATTCCTCAATGAGACTTATGAGTCATTGGATAAACCTTTAAATTTGTTTATAATGATTTATCTTCCAAAAGAGAAAGAAAGCTGATGGCTCTCTCTATTGTTAGAATAATTATGTGTGGCTGAAGAAGTCAATCAATCATGAAATCTAATTACTATGCTATGCTCAGTCATGGTGGTCACTGTTGATGTGTCCTTTATCTATATTAATACTGTGACTTCGTGGAGGCTGTTCAACAAACAGCACAATGCTGTTTATTTGCTTAGTATGAAACACAATTTATCTGGCTAAATCAAAGTAAATTAAAAAGGCATATGAATAAAAGGAATATATAACTCATTGGAGTTTTTCTTCAAAACATGTATGCAATTTTTGAAGAAGGAGGAGGCATAGGAGGAAGAGGAGGAAGAGGAAGAGGAAGAGAAGGAAAAAGAGGAAAACAAGAGAGAGAACTTTAAGTACATAAGAAACACCAGGTCATGTTCAATGAATTATGGCTGGTTATTTTCCCCAAGTAATCACAAACACATATATTTAACTGTATTAATTAAACTCAACCTCTTTTTGTCATTTAGGACAGGTGGAAAACCACAGACATAAATGTGATTAGTCATGATTCAGGCCACTTGCAAAGTATTTTTAGGATTTGCATGAATTGGTCAGAGTTCAAAACAAATGTGATTGGACAAGTAGAAAGTAGAATGATGTCATTGGTTAAGTCAGCTGAGGCAGGTGGTCTGCACACTGAACCTCAATGCTCATACCTGTCAAATAAAATTAATGACTCGTTTCAAACAACAAATGACTATTGCTTGATGCTATAAACAAATTACTTTGGAAGGTCACTGCATGTGAACACAACATACTTTATTAACGTCAATGTGTAATAGTCAGTGGAAAAATAATGAATATGAATCTGAAGTAATAAAAAAGCCAAGTTTTTTATTCTTTTCATTCAGTTACCATCATATTTCAAAAATATAAATTCATTCATTTATCTTCCTTGAACCACAGTTAATGGTACAATACACACTTATACAGCATAATTATTTTATATGTTCACAATCAATACAAACAAGAAAGCAAGTATGGACTCTTCTATGATGGAACAATATCTAAGCAGAAAGAAAAGAGCTTTATACTTTCATTTTGAAGATAAGGGAACTGAGATGGAGTGAGATAAATATCTTAGCCAAGCTTATTCAGTCAGTAAGTGGCTGAGATGAGATTCAAAGTTAAGTGGTCTGACACAATATCTGTGATAATATTTTGCCTGTGTATGTATGGAGAGAGAAAAGGAGAGAGAAGCAGATATGAAAATAAACTTGTGCTTGTGTGGAAGGAAGCTATAGTCACTTGGTAAGCAGGGTATATTTTGATGAAGGTGCTGACCTGCAGTTTTGTTTTGCTGAAAGATCAGTGGCTGGATAAAAGTCCTAGAACATGAGTTTGAATTCAGGTAGCACATTGTCTATCTAGCCATGTGTAAAACTTGGAGGTATTCAGAGTCCAAGAACAAATAATAAAGAAAAAATGTAAGTTCAAAACCACTTATAACACCATGTACATGGCAAATGCCTTTCTTGTAGCACTTTCCAGTCCCAATATTGACTATCGACCATGCATCTTCCACTGATTGCATATAATCCTGGATATAAGGCATGGAAGGATCCTGAAAATATAAGTAGTAGCATATGTACTGTGGAAAAAGACCTGAATTAGAATTACTTTGCATTGATAGTAGTTTACTAATTTATTTTTCCCTCCAATGCAGGAGGACTTCCACTGTGGCTTGAAAATCAGAACTCCAAATGCTCAGAGTTAACAACAGAAAACTCTTGCTTGTTTCTTTCTGTGGTTATCTCTTGCCCCAACTCACAATAGAACAGGTGCTTATACTCTGTGGGATGAGAACACCTCCTCGAACAAGAGAAGCTCTGGGCCCAAAGTTTACAAGTGTTTCTCTTAGCAGTCCTTGCTTTTTCCTGATCTCATTTCCATCTTTCAGGTTCTGTGTGAAGTTTCCAAGGAGGGAGGAAACATTTGGTACACAGGGCTGTTTGTCCTTTTATAGTCTTGCTGATCTTTGTGTCTGGCACTTCCTTACATTTTGTCGTTTCTAGTGTCATTTGCAAAACTCAAAAAAAGGTTTATTTTAGTTCAAGATGGTGTCAAAGAACAGTATCAGGTGTTTGGGTAAGTGCCTGTCAGTGGAGCAGCATTTAGAAGCTCAGGCGGAAACCCAGATGAATTTCAAATTCTGTCATTAGGTCTACCTCTGTAAGAAATCATGCAAACCTAATGTTAGTATTATTTTTAATGCTAAGCCTTACTAAGTGATGTCTAGATAAATGGAATTGAAAGGGATACAACATGCAGTGTGAAGACAGGCACAGGACCTTTCTCATTGTGAGTCACTATGCCTTAAGGAATGAGAGGCAGAAGTTGCTCCAAGAAGTTAGTATTGAGTCAGCAGTACATTTAGTTTTCAGGAGACAACACATTTTCTTTCAGCATTCAAACTGCAAAATTTCTCTTGTCATATAGACAATGATATTAAAAAAAAATCAACAACAACAAAAGAATCCTATTTGCCTTGTTCCCAACCCAATTTCTGGCATTTGGTTAAGAATGACATCCTATTAAACAAATGAACCTGGCTCTCTATGCACACATTCAAAGAAAGCAATTATTTTCTTTTTTTCTTTTGTTGTAAAAAAAAACTCAACTGTATTTATCTTCATGGACAAGATCAGAGACAGCAAGGTCTGATCTGAATTACAGAAGGAGAATTTTCTAACACTAGGGGCTAGATGGCATGAAACCCAAGGAGGAGGCACTTACCACATCAGGTAAAGCAATAAGGAGCACACTCCTAATCCACTGAAAGAAGGAAGTCAACGAGAGAAAAGAATCAAGTGACTTCAATGCAGTCAACACATTTCTAAACAATTTAATATGGTTGGTGACAGATGGCTCTGAATTTTCAAACTTTTCTGTTGACAAAGAGAACACTGGACAAAGGCAAGGATGGTGGTGTGAAATAACTAGAAGATAGATGGATAAATAAAACTTGGAATGAAAGGTATGTCTTGCATATGAATTTTATAACTCATTCTCAGAGAGAGAGACAGAAGAAAATATAGCAAAGGATGAGAACACTCACATATTTCAATGAGACCTCTTTCTTTTTAGTATATGAAACCTCGGGAAGAAGAGAAACCAAATCACTGGTATTGACCTCTTATCTCCTATTTTATCATTTGCAAAGAAATGAATGGCCCTGGAATTATGTTAACTTTTAGTTAGTTAGACCCATGGTTTTTCTCTCCTATGTAGAAGGTAGAACTAATTTATAAATGAACAAGTACACATATAGGGTATACACAGGTGCACACAAATGTATTAACTGAAATATGGTACTTTTACGGCATAAGAAAAGTGGTACTTGAAAGATGGGGGACGGGCAGAAATCAAAGGGTTAGGTATAATAAAGACAGAAAGTGAGAATATTTTGTGAATATCTTATAAAATTAAGACAATTGAGGGGAAAGGTAGGGCTAGGAGAGAAGATAAGGGGATGACACTGATCAAGAGGCAGTGTACTCATAAATTGATTTGTTGAATTGTACACCACTTAACAACAATAAAAAAATAATTTAACAAAGGAATAATAACCAAAAATTAAAACTAGCTAAATTTAGATACTAGAACACTAAAAGCTACTTATCCTGTAATTGTCCTGTGTGAAAAATCTCCTTTATCATCTGCTGGGGATATCTTTGCTGTCCTTCTGGTAATAATATTTCAGTTTTCTTTAAGAAAATAACTCTTCCCTGTTGGATACAGCCTTGGAAGAAATATAAATTGCAAGCTTTAAACTTCCCCTACCTAATGGGTGAGTATATAATCCTACATTAAACAAATCTACTGGTCAGAAGATTCTTCTGTTAGAGTTTTCAGTACTAGACATCAGAAATCAAGATTGCCATATTGAGCAAAATAAACAAAAACTCAACTAGCAAAAGATGGCGGTCAAGAAATTAGTAGTCTCCTCAAGAACATCTTACAGTCCTGCCACCAATGAGTGACAAATTAGGTAGGGAAATCTAGATTTCTTCTTACCAAAATAGCATTCTAATCTGACTATTCACTTTCCTACAAGCTACAGTGTTCTGTATGGCAAACATGGTACACAAATCTAAATATTAAGCATGTGCTCTGAATTGGCATTATAAAAGAGAAAAAAAGCTTTTCCAATGCATTATTGTGATTAACAGATTTAAAGAACTAATGAAAGTAATCAGTATTTATTCTAAATGTAATGATGTTTCAATATAATATTTCAAAAAGTCAGTGGTGCTTTATAACATTCTGTAAGGAAAAGACTTTCCAACCAACACATGTAACCAGCTCACAGTTCCCAACTATCTCCTTTGCTGTTTTGGTATGACTGTTATGGTGAATATTATTAGAAACTACTTGTCTATTCTTTTAATTCACTAGTAGCAAACTGGATTAAAGAAAGAGAAATAAAAATGAACTCTCATTGTGTGTTATCTATCTTGGAAAATCCCATACTCAATGATTTTCTAGCATGTATTAGTCTCTACTTTTCATATGACAAAAGAACACTAGAGATAAATTAACTTATGAGGAGGAAAGGTTTATTTGGGCTCATGGTTTAGGAGGTTTCAGTCTATTGTTAGTTGGTTTGTGGTTCTGTGATGAGAATATACTTTGAAGTAGGATCTACTTCCTTCATTTGGGCTCTATCACTTAAAGGTTCTACCACCAACCAATAATGCACTGGGATGTAAATCAAATTTTTCATATGGGCCATTGTTTAGACATGTAATATCCAAACTACAGTGTGGAGTAAGCAGAAGCAACTTTTCTTAAAGTTGTTGGAGCACTTGTGAGAATTAAAGTAAAATCTAAGCACCCAAACACAATGTGTGAAAATGTATTCTCAGTGACAATTCCATCTCACTACGACTGGAGTCCATGACTCCAGACACTGAGCAAGTATGCACACACAGGGTACAAAACCAACATTCTTTTTTTGCTTCTAGCTTTTGTTTCTATTCAATTAGATTCGGGGTAGCACTGTCTTCTTAGATTTAGTCACTACCTGGAAACCTCTATTGTTATTCCACTGCAGCAATGGTAAAGACAATTAAGTTTGGAGCATCTTTTCACCAGAGATTACTGAGTAAGAAAACTTTCTAGAATAAACAATAAATGTCCCTGTGGTCAGGATAACATAAAAGCTCCCAAGTTGGCTTGTTCTGGGGACAAGAATACGCTTGTCCAGAAGCTTGCTAATGAGCCTGTGGTGATTTGCTTCCTGACTTTAATAATCCTTCTTTTGATGATTATAAATTTGTTCCTACTATTAAAGAGGTAATTATACCTTATTTCAAGTTTTAAAAAGTGTTTTTCCTCCAATACTTGTATTTTTATCTTTATTTCATTATTTCAACATTTGTATTTTATTATTTCATTCTTTTAATATTTTTATTTTTACCTTTTATTTAATTGTATACAATATTTACCTCTAAAATGACTTTTCAGGATTTGTATTGAGAGCAGAGCCAAATTAGTTTGACAGCTATTTAACTTCTTAGATAACTGAGCATAAGCGACTACTTACAAAGCTTCTGCAAACTACGACAGATATGAAGTCTAATCCCAAATAGAGGGGACAAACATGGTATAGCATTCCAATGCCATTTTTGTTAAATTTCACTTCTTGAGAAAGAAATTATAATACCCTAACCACTTTCTAAAGATATATGGTCAGACTACAGAAAAACCCATTGTCTACATGGATTTTTTTTCCCCTTGAATGTTTCTGTATATAAATTCATTCCAAGTTTCCTAGAAGAAACATAACATATGCTCCTTGAATTAAGTTTGTTATTAAAATAATCATTTGGCATTTTGTTCTCAAGAAACTGAGTCACAAACTTAGTGAAATAAATATTAGCATCCACAGGAAAAGACATCGGCTATAACAAGAGAGTCACAAAAACTACCCCCTGGATTGTGATTTGCATTGGTATAATCTTATAGGAGTAACTGATGCTAGCTAAAACTAAACAGTGTGTTGAAACTCAGTGGCAATGCTCACTTCAAAAGAGTCTTATACCAGTTAAATTGTGACAGACATAACTGATAAGAGTGTTGGTTGAATGAATTGAAACTGTGGATTGGCTATGTTTTAGAAAGGCAGAGTATTCTATAGAACAATCTATCCACATTTCTGTTTATGAAAAAGTTGCATAAAATAAAGTGTGATATATTATTTCACATAATTTTAAAAAATGAAACTATATTTAAATATGTCCATTATGGGAAAATGGGTGAATTCAAAGGGTAGAGTTATGAGAATCCCTAAAACTGAGTAAATCTACTCATTTGTTTTATTGAGTGGGGAGACTTTGTTGTATATACCTCAAGAAACTTGGCAGAGATCATACAAAAAAATTTGTATTGCCCTATTTGTTTTCTACCAAAAAAAAAGATTTCTGAACAATACACTCTAAAACTTAGAGTCATAAAATAGAAACTAATTCAAATATTTCAGTTGATATATTTTTCCAATTGATTTATCTACCTAAATGTTCTAGTGATCCACTTTAGACAAATTACAGTGCATATAATATAACCAATGTTTTAGGATAAGCTATTTGATCTTAGTTCCAAGATCTGGAGGAGCCTGTTTTGAGAAATATGCTAATAACTGAGAACAAGGGGTGTCATCTGGTTTTCCCTGAGCACAAATCTCTTCACTTTCCCTCCAAGTAGCATATTCTCCAAAGGTGAAGTCAAATAGGAAGTTGGTATAGGGAAGCGGTCCCTTCCCTGCCTCTCTCTACTCAGCAAACAGCTTCCATGAGCAGAGGCGGATCAGTTGGAAACTTGGCCCTCCTGGGAGATAATACCTGGCCTCATAGGAATTAGCAAATGAGGATTGATCCATAAAATAATCTTATAATGCCAGACTGACTACAAAATGTCTAAAATTAGCTTTAGACCCAGAATTTTCTAAGTTTCTTTCTCAGCTTCTTGTCTTCTTTTTCATTATCATTTCTTTTTCAGAGGACCAGAGTTAGAACTCAAGAGCTGGCTATGCAAGTCATGTTCAGTTTGAGCCATTCTGTTGGCCCTATTAACACTGGTGATAATCAAGATAAGGCTTATTTTATGATTGGACTAGACTGGACTGCCACCTCCAAATTGTGCTTCCCTGTACTTCTGAGTTCACAGGACATACCTCCATGCCTAGCCATTGGCTGGCATGTAATCTTAGCAAAATTTCTTCTCAGACTGGTTTCAAACTGTGATCCTCTCATCAGTGCCTCCCAAGTGGTTAGGATAATAGGCTGGAGCCACTGTATATATTTCTTAAAAATATATAATACTACCTAGAAAAAATAACAAATACCACCTATATTGTTTCCCTTTTCATACATTGTCATTTTGACTCATCCATCTTTTTATTTACTTACATTATGTTTATCATTTTTATTTGCTCTCATTGCTATGAGCAAATGCAGAAAATATAAGACTAACACTGAAAATAATTCCGAACCTTGAGAAACTGTCATAAACCTTAGCTAATTGTTTTTGGACTAGAGACCAAAATACCGACATATAAGGTAAACTAGTATGTAAACAGAGATTGATGCTGGGAATATTTATTTGAATAAGACTACAATAAGGAAGTTTTTGTTGTTTTATTTGTTTTAGTACTAACAGTTGAGCTCGGGGCCTCTAGCTTCTCTAGCAAGCACGCTGCCTTTTGAGCCTCTCCTCCAGACCTTTTCCTTTTAGTTTCTTTTTCACATAATAGGGTCTTAAACTTTTGTCTGGGCTGGCCTCAAATTGTGATTGTCTTACCTTTGGCTCGTGTGTAGTTTACATTCTAAGCATATACTACCATATCAAGTTGTTTTGAGGAAGTTGTTAACTTGTTTCTTTGTTTTTGTTTGAGATTTTTGTGAGCTTTTTTCGGGGGTGGGGGGGGTCTCATTTTTGTTTTGTTTTGAGATAGAGCTGTCCTTCATCAATAAACTTATATCTTCCTCCCAACCACTGAAGTTTTATAGATTAAGAATATTCTAAATAGTTCATTGGCTTTAGCTGATTTAATAAGAACAAAATGAGCTTCAAGGGGGCTGGGGATATAGCCTAGTGGCAAGAGTGCCTGCCTCGGATACACGAGGCCCTAGGTTCGATTCCCCAGCACCACATATACAGAAAACGGCCAGAAGCGGCGCTGTGGCTCAAGTGGCAGAGTGCTGGCCTTGAGCGGGAAGAAGCCAGGGACAGTGCTCGGGCCCTGGGTTCAGGGCCCAGGACTGGCCAAAAAAAAATGAGCTTCAAATGATCTTTTCTTGCAAGATTTAATAAGAACAAAATGAGCTTCAAATGATCTTTTCCTTTCTTTAACTGCTGTCAAATAATCTCTCATCATACACCCAAAGTATTACCACTTTGGGTGTTCAAGTATTTACTTCTATTTCTTTGAAAGAAGTGCATTTTAGAATTCTCAATATCATCTTGCATCCGTCAGGCCTCAACTATGTTAATTTGGTCATTGATATAGGTCTGAATTATAATATAACCCAGGCCCATTTTATGTTCTCTAGCTATTATTTGTGGATTGTTCATTATGAGTGTTATACTTGAATAATTTCAGTCTAGTGTTAGAGTCATTAGTTCACTCTTCTCTATTTTGTTGTTTGTTTTAAATCCTGAATTTGTTTATTTCTTGTCATACTCTAAGGATTCTACTTCACTGGACTTTACAAAGCTAAACTGAAATTTAGAACATATCATGAAACTTGAGTGAAAATATTTTTTATTACAAGTATACTCTATTTAATACTTTGGGTTTCCTTATGCTAAAAAATACTCATTCCTTGATTAAAATTCAAGTTTATCTGAGTGTCTTGTATTTTTGTTTGATATAGAATGTTTAAATTCAAGTTTCACAACAGTAAGTATGATCCTTTATCTTTCAACATTATACTTTAAGTAGAGTGATGGTAGTTTGGAGGAGTAGGCCTTTATGGGAAAAATATTTCACTTTGAATAATTTCTCCAATTTGATTGTAATCCATTTCAATTCCAAAGAACTAATTTCTTTCCTTTTAATTCTGCTAGTCAGTGTTCCTTCTATACTGTTCAGAAGTAGAGGAAGAAAGAGGCCAACATTGCTTCCTCTAGGCTTAAAGTATTCGTGGAAATTGTCTCAGCACTAGAAAGGCTTCTGCAGTTCAGATTAACATACACAACAATACTGGGTGTACTTTTCTATTCAACTTAGAAATGAATGCTCCATTCTTTTCTCTTACTTTATGTTTTATTATCTTCAAATAGTTGTACAAAGAAATTTCAATTCAGGGGCTGGGAATATGGCCTAGTGGCAAGAGTGCTGCTTGCCTCGTATACATGAAGCCCGGGGTTCAATTCCTCCCACATATATAGAAAAGGCCAGAAATGGAGCTATGGCTCAAGTGGCAGAATGCTAGCCTTGAGCAAAAAGAAGCCAGGGACAGTACTCAGGCCCTGAGTCCAAGCGCCAGGACTGGCCAAAAAAAAAAAGAAAGAAAGAAAGAAAAAAGAAATTTCACTTCAACATGTCAATTTATATGTATAATGCATCTTCATGAATGTCATCCTTTCCACATTATTTTTCCTCTTTCTCCTCGATTTTTATCTTTTTTGCTGTCTCTCTCTTATTTTCTTTCTCTCTCTCTTCATGTGTATTTTTGTGTGTTAAATTAATTTTTGCTATTTACCCTGTTTTGACAGTATTAGTAAATTTATTGAGTTCATTCTTTTGTTTCATAGTTTCAGGTTTTGTTCATGTTTTTAGATTTTGGTGGAATAAGTAAAATAGAATGAATAGAGTAGACTTTGACTAGACTGGAATAGAATAGAATACTATATGAGGAAATTATAATCCACACTTTCCTTATGTTTCAAATTTGTACTAAAGCTACACACCTGATAATTTAAATTTTTTCAGGTAAAATCTTGTAAATAACACACAGGAGTAATCAGTGCATTGGTTGTGGTATAGAATGCCTCCTATCTGGACCCTTCGAATAAAACTGCCTTGATCCAAAGCTCAATTCCACCTTTACTGTCAAATAACATGGAAGTGGCTTTACTTTCACCACATTTCTCTTTCCCTTGTCAATGGAGCAGCTTTTTCTTATTCATAGACATTTCTTGAGCATGAAATGAAATAATGCATTCTGCTTCTCAGAGTGCACATGCTCATTGGTGCTTATAATACTAGTCACTAATGCTTCTTGTGCACTTTTTATAATCACTGATGACAATTATTATTTTAGCCACTGAAGCATATCCTTCAATTCTTTAAATCACAAAACATTTAGACCCAAAAGGAACCATGTATCAAAGTTTTAAATTCATGTGTGGTTTTAAAGGTTCCATTATTAATAGGATGCCACTCTCCTACTGTCACTTCTCTCAGTAATCTTATTCTACTGGGAGGAGTAGTGACACTGAGAAACTTGATTTTACATGGGTAAAAATAACAGTGGTACAGCTATCTAGATGTTACCCCCACCAATACTGTTTTAGCATAATCTTGTTCTTTTATAAGAAGGTGTACACTAAAATAAAACTATTATCATAAGCACACGAGATACTGCCAGAATCTTGTATACTCATCATCAGTTATTATGTCCTGGGCACAACTGTATGTGTTATACATGTATGCTAAGAGGCATGCAGAAGATGCTTGCACAGGCATCCATCACCATGGACACAAGACTGCTGTGCCATAATTCTAGAATAATCACAACACTAACAATAGGTGGAAAGAAAATCTCAACTTCATTAAGATCTATGATATAGCCATAATACATGTGAAAATAAATGAAAATCATCATTGCATGACATATGATTGTATTTGTAATGCTTTTCTTTAGATAATATGATACATTTAAGTGGTGAGAATCTTTTAGGTCACAGGCTAGAAGGGAAAGGTTATTATTGCTATTGTCTCTCAAGAGGGTACTATTTTCTGTGAATAAGGTAAGGATAGTAATAGACAAGTTGACTCAAAAAAACGAAGAGCAAAAAACTACTTTTTCTGCAGTTGAGCTCCCCACCTTGCCTCCTTCAGTGACAGGGATGTCCCTGCCTAGCGAGCTCCATCTGTACAAGTGTTCCAGGCACACCTGCGAGTCTCCCTGAAACATCTCCTCTAACAAATGGAGGGCCCTAGAGAGACGCAGCTGTGTCAGACCTCGTGCCTCATGCACAGACCTGACTCCACCCCCTGCCAAGCATTCTCTGTCTCTCCTGAGCTCGGCTTTTATCTTAAAGTATTTCCTCATTTTGATTTACTAAATAGGGAAGGAAGGAAGGGAGGGAGGGGGAAGGGAAGGAAGGAGGGAGGGAAGGAAGGAGAGAGGGAAGAAGGAAGGAAGGAAGGAAGGAAGGAAGGAAGGAAGGAAGGAAGGAAGGAAGGAAGGAAGGAAGGAAGGAAGGAAGGAAGGAAGGAAGGAAGGAAGGAAGGAAGGAAGGAAGGAAGGAAGGAAGGAAGGAAGGAAGGAAGGAGGAAGGATTTTGAGAAATATAACAACCAAACTGGTCATTCTAAAAAAGAAATCTTCCTTTTGAAATAGGATCCTGGTAAATATATTTGGATATGGAAGCTTATAATATAATGAAGCTAAGGTTACAAGTTCAGTTCCCTGAGGGACCAATTAACTTCCTTTGTTCTTCTTCCAGAAGCTGTATGTAGTCATTGATTCAACCACTCATTAAGTGCTTCCTAGTGGCCAGGCTTGGGACCATAATCCAAGGAGAAAGGAAAGCTGCCCTTCGGTAGGGCCAGTCTTTGCACTTTTTAAAGAGCATGCCTTATTGACTGTGCCCAGATTCTATCAAGCAGAACTGTGTGAATGAAACCTGAAGAATGGAAGAAATAAGGGAAAACATATTACCATTGGTGGAAAGTGTATGGAAGAATCATTTCGATATTTCAATGAAAATTTACTTAACATCCTAAATTGATATTCAAACCCACATTAGCAGAGGGTATGAAGAGAGGAAGTGGGATTTGATGGTTATATTGCAGAAAGTTAGGAAACACAAAGAGGAATCCAGAATTGAGCTCATGATGTGCAAATCTTGGAGTCAGATAGATAGGTAGGTAGATAGATAGATAGATAGATAGATAGATAGATAGATAGATAGATAGATAGATAGATAGATAGAAAAGCCTCTTATAATCTTGCAGAAATAAAGAGTAAATCGAAAGAGAAGATGATCCTGTAACTGTGCACAGATACTTATGTAAAACAGATTCTTTCAGTGCACACAGTAATATCAACTCTATTTCAGTATCTCACATTGATGATCCAGTCTAGTTAAGAACTACTTCAGGCTATTGGGGAAAGTAGATTTCTATCTATTCTTTGGTAGATTATTCTATACATCCAGACAGAGACTTTGAAGTACAGAATCAAATAGCACATTACTTGTGGTGCAATGACACAAATCAATTTTACTTTAGAGTTCAAAACCATTTGGATATCCTCTGCTCATATTTGTGTTAAATATTTGTCTTTGTCAATTAAAGAAAAACTTGTGAAAATGGTATCAATAAAATTATCATCCTGAAGAAAGAGCTAGTGTTTCACATACTTTGTGGCTATTGATTACTGAGTAAGTTCTTCCAATTAAAGAGGACATTAAATATTTCTGCCAACATCTCACAAGAAAGAAAAAGGAAGGGAGGGAGGGAGACAGGGAAGGAAGACCAACTCTGTGGCACTGATAGTATGATACTGAGTTTTACTAGTTTAGATTATCACAAGACTGGAAACAAGGAATCTATCAAATATTCATTGCACATGTCTTCCGTAGGTGTAAGTGCACAGGCCTGGCCTGTAGTCACCTACCCCGCACTTGAGCTGCTTCCCATGTGGATTGTAGAGAAGCAGGTGTCCATTTGTTCTTGATTTCATAAGTATCTTGAAATATTGGCTTGACAAAACCAATATTTCCCTTCTCTTCTTTTTGTTTTCTCCATTTCTTCCCTACTGGCTCACTTCCAACAAGCTGTACATAAATATTCTTTTTTTCCCCTTTTCTTTCTTTTTTTATGTTTTTATTTATTTATTTATTATAAATTTTTAAATTTTTTTCTATTTATTGTCAAAGTGATGTACAGAGAGGTTACAGTTTCATATGTTAGGCCTTGGGTACATTTCTTGTACTGTTTGTTGCCTCCTCCCTCATTTCCCCTTTTATATCTGATCCTAATCGACACTTTCTTTTCATGTACAACTCTTTCTTATTAGAAGCAATGCAAATAGAAATCTTAGAACTAAAAAAAAAATACACAAAGGGTCATTGATATTATATGTAGGTAAAATTTGAGTACTTAATATAATTTCAATTATTAATTCACTTAAAATCAACTCCATAGTTAAAATTCTGAGCAGAAACAACACTTGCTAAACCTGCAGGGGTTGTTCTTGTAGTTTTATTTTATTTTTTAATTTTTTTTCTGGTCCCAGGGCTTGAACTCAGTGTCTGGGCTTTGTCCCTGAGCCTCTCTGTGCTCAAGGCTAGCACTTTACCACGTGCAGGAAATTGTAAAGAAAGTGGAGTGTGTGCCTAAAACATACACTGATTACTTGCATTTACAGGAAGCTAAGATCTGTGTGCCTACATAGTTGATGGCTGTTTGAATAGATGTTTAGAATTTTAGTTCTCAGAACTGAAGATATTCTGCTATAAGCTTTTTCTCTCTGATTTCACAGTTGTCATAAAACCAGTCAGCGAGGTTAAGAATTGTATATATAAGGTACAACTGTTCTAAAAACCTTTGAAACATTGATGACAGCAATCACAACATTTCTGGCACCACTTTTTACTTCAGGGAATATGAAAAATTCTCCCAGTTGACAATCATCTCTGGAATTTATAACAATAGACAGCATTTTTATCCATAATTTCTCTTATTCAAAAAAATTATCTTGCTAATTCCAAAATCAGCGCTCTTCAAGTAGATACATTCTAGAATTCTCTGTTATGTATATAGCCATGTATCCTCCTCTTGGCAGATCTGAGAGTCCACTCTAACAAGATATAGATAATAATCTTGCACATTTATAGCAACATAACATTTTCAATCCCAATGCCTTGAATAGATCTGGCCAAATCACTTCAAAAGAGGAGCAAGAAGATGAGCAGAACAACCACCAAAAAATCTTAATTGTACATACTCATCTTGATTTTCAAATGAAGTAGAGTAATGTAAATTGAAATATAACTCAAAAGTATCAAGCTTGGCACAGATGCCAACTTCCTAAAGAATTTCTGTCATGGTGTACACAACTTAGTCAAAAGGACAGTGCACCAAATGGGTAATTCCACTGGCGGAAAATATGTTAATTGGAGTAAAAACTGCATAGCTGAAAACTGTTAAGAAGACAGAAATCTTTTTGAAATGCCTACAAAAGCTAAAAAGTAAAACTCAGCAAAGAGATCTGCTGAAGTATAAAACAATGGCTCCCAGCAATGGCGAGCTGAGAAATTGCAGCATCAGGAAAACAGATTCATTTGTTCTGGAGTAATCACAAAATAATCACTTCTTTCTGTCTGTGTCTGTCTCTTCCCTCAACTCTTCTTTTCCCTGTCTTCTCTCTCAAAAGAGAGAAATTTTAAAATATGCATGCTCTTATGCTTAACATTCATCTATATGCAAATGAAACTATTTCTATTCATTTTGGAAATTACAGAAAATTCTATTCACATTAATAATGCAGTGTGAGATCTATTAAAATGTTGCATTCATGTAAGAAGCATACCTTTGGCTTTTGATATTTGATTTTCTCCCTTTAATATTTTGTAATGTGTTGAAAAATATTGGTCAAATATTAATAGTCTGTCCTAGTATTTTTTTTTCCCAATTCTTAGCCATATTCAAGCTGCTTTGGTGGTGTTGCTGCTGCTGCCATAGGTTGTTTTCATTTGTTTGTTTGTTTGTTTTCTCTCAAATTCTCAAGAGAGAAATATTAGGTGAGAGAAAGTAGAGGACTGGACCAGCGAGACAGGAGACAAGTATTCCATATTTAAGAGAAGCCAAGAAGACTGACAGGACCAACGCGTAGATAAGATCACAGCTGGGGGCAATGCTACCTTGGAGGAAGCTGTCAGCTTCCATGGAAAGAACAGCCCATCCTCCTACCTGAACAAAAGAGCACACATTCCCATACTGAGAGGACCGTAAAGACCACGCTATACTTAACAGCATGGGCATGTCAGAAAAACTTACAGGACCTCAAAATACTGCTAAAGACAGAAATCACATTAAGCTGTATCATTTACAGCTAACATTGGTAGACTGAGGTCTGTCTCTAATTTTCAAAGCAGTAATCCCTTCCAGGTGTTGCCCACATGGCATTTTGAGGTTTAGCAGAGGAGTTCAGAACATGACATCTGATGGGCAGATTTCACCTCTATCGCTGCTATTTATTAGCCAAGCAAGCATCTTGGCTATTTTGTGCCTCTCCTCACAAAGTTAAGAAGCACTTAACTCATCATAAATTTTTTGGAAGGATTAAGTAAGCCAACAAATGGGTCAACAAATGAAATAAGAAATCAAGGAGGAAAAAAAAAGGTGGCATTGCCAAAAAAGGAAGTGAACCCCCCAAATTCTGGGATAAGTGCAAAGACATTACAGAAAACAGGGGAGGAAAGTGGGGTGTGTGAATCAAACTCCACCACCCTGTCTAGTCAAAGCAAACTCTCTCCTGCTGCCGTTTTACATTGCCAGAATAAATGAGAGATTCATTTGTGACAAAGATAATTCAGGAAAAAAAAATGTGTTTATATTATCTACCTATTGGAATGATATATTATATCATCAGAGAAATTTTAGAGAATTGAGAAAATGCAAAAGTGCCCAGAAGCCGACCAAAGGCAATGCAAACATCAACAATCACCTTTAACAGTGAGATGCCCTTGAACACACACCCTTTCAGGATTGTGGTCTTTTTATAGATAGCCCTGTACCCCCTTCCTACACAGCCAGAAGCCTCATGTTTCATTTGATGACAGATGACAGGTAAGAAGTAGGCACCCGAGAGTCACCATGTCTGTGTCCAGATGCCTTGTCATGGCCCCATAGAGAATTATCACATAATGACACTTTCTTCCCAGCATGCCTTTATGAAGTTGTATAGCAACAAGATTTAAACATGCCCAGGCTGTGGTAGCTATTTACTCTTCTTTCCTGATAACAACAGTTCATGAAATTATGTTTGCATTTTAAGAAATAAATTTTGCTCCACTTTTTAATTTTATGAATACATAAGTTGATATTTCTTTCTAGACTTTGCTTTTTTGGCAGTGAATAAACAGTTCTTGCTTAGAAACATATTTGAAATGTTCTTTTTTCAGTATCTGGAATAATGTACAGTTTTGTCAGTATAGTCAATTCATTTTATTGGATATCTCAAAAAATGAAAGAGTTGGAAAACTGCTTCTGGGCTGACAAATTTGTAATCATGTGCAATATAGTATGTGACTGCTCTCTGCTGGCTGTATGTGAATTTGCACAATTGTTACCAAGTAGAAAGTTTAGTTTTTCATTTGATAAAACAAGAACTGAGTTTCATGTTTCTATTGAAGCACAATCCATTGTCTTTATCATTCCTGTTTTGTTTTTCTAATACTTTTTATTAACTTCATATTTTTGACCACTAAATTGAAATGGCTGTAGTCACTAAATAGAAACTTATAAAACAGATTCAGCTCTTCATATTATTTTACTGTATTTAAAAATAATTTAAACTTGTTTCACCTAAAATGTCAATAAAATGTTTTTCTTGTAAACTACTGTATCAAGTTTACTAAATGGATTGTAATGAAAGTTACATATAGTTAAATTGTACAATGTGAAGTTTTGATATACAAATAAAAATATGCACTGCAATAACACTAATCACCACATTCATCTCTTCATGTAGTTACATTTTTAACACATGTAGTGAAAACATTTAAGATCTATTCATTTTTTGAGCTTCAAGTATGTAATGCAATATTGTTAACTATAGGCTCAGGGTATATCTGAGATTTCTAGGACTGATTCATTTTACTTAGATGAAATTTGGACACTTTGAGGAGAATTGTCCTGGCAATGAACAGTTTATTCTCAGTTTCTAGAAATTGATGAAGATATTTTACATGTGAGATCATCCATATTTTTCTTCCTATCTCCAGTATGACATAATTTCTTTCCCAGCCCATCCATGTTATTGCAAGTAGAATTCTTTCTCTCTAAATTAAATAATATTTCTTGCACTTATAAACACAGCTTTTCTTTTCCCTTTCATCTGTTATAGACATGTAATTTAAATGCTTATTTTCGCTACTGTGAATAATGCCACAATG
The DNA here is from genome assembly GCF_023159225.1 of Perognathus longimembris pacificus. Classification (NCBI taxonomy): domain Eukaryota; kingdom Metazoa; phylum Chordata; class Mammalia; order Rodentia; family Heteromyidae; genus Perognathus; species Perognathus longimembris. The sequence continues at coordinate 29,099,331 of NC_063179.1, read as the reverse complement.
GATATGAGAATGTATATATCGTTTTGAGATACTGACCAGATTGTTTATCTTCAAAACATTAAATATTTATTGAAGAAATATTGTCACACCATGCAACTACAAGTTATATTCCCATTAGGAATATTTTCTGCTGTTTTGTTCTGCTTCTTAGAATTATAACTGTAATGACTGCCAGTATTTCCTTAGCTGCTTAAAATATTTTTTCTTTCTCCACAGTAATTATCTTCTTGATTTCTCATAGATACTTTAAGTGTATCTTGATTTGGTTAATCATTCCCTTTTATGTAGTATTCACTGTCTCCAAGGTTACCTCACTGAAAACTATATTGAAATGAATAATATCACATGCTGAAACTTTACTCAAAAATGACACATCTTTATATATACATATCAAAGGTTAAAAATAATGTCAAAAATGAATATCATTTTGGCATTTGAATTAATATTAGGTGGGTGGGGATGGTTTGCATCTGTAATCTCAGAAAGCAGATGTAGGGAGGATTGAAGTTCAAGGCTGACTCTAAGCAAAAAAATAAGGCCTTCTCTGAAAAATAAACTGACAACAAGAACCCAGGGGTGTGGCTCAACTGTCTGTTCACTCATTTACTGTAAATTGCTCTTCCACACTGGTGACAAGAACTCACAATGAAAAAGGGGCAGTGTCTTCAATAGAAAGTATTGCCCACACTGGATATTCACATGAAGAGGAAGGAAACTGGACCCTTATCTCATACCATATATAATAATCAACTCAAAGTAGATGCAATCTAAAACTGTAGAAACTACCAAGGGTACGTATAGGAAAACACATTTTAACATTGGTCTTGTCTATGTTTGGGGGGCGATATTTTCATTTTTCAGAATTCATAGTTTCCTAAGATATGGAGACAAAACTATAGACAGGCTGGGGATATGGTCTAGTGGCAAGAGTGCTTGCCTCGTATACATGAGGCCCTGGGTTCGATTCCCCAGCACCACATATACAAAAAATGGCCAGAAGTGGCGCTGTGGCTCAAGTGGCAGAGTACTAGCCTTGAGCAAGAAGAAGCCAGGGACAGTGCTCAGGCCCTGAGTCCAAGCCCCCAGGACTGGCCAAAACAAACAAACAAACAAAAAACTATAGACAGGGAAAGCAAAACAGATTAATTTGATTTCATCGATCTACACAGTAAAGGAAACAATTCATAGAATAAATGGCAAGTCTATAAAATGGGAGATAATATATTATAAACCACACTTCTGAAAAGAAGTTAGGATCCAAAATGTATAAGAACTCCCCTGTTGTCACTGTATTTTATTCTGGGTATTGTATATATGTTTGAATTAGGGAAGGGAATGGGAATATCAAAATGTTGAAACAAAGAGTAAAAGGCAAGTCAAAGAAGCAGCAATACTTACAAAACTATATGCTGTAAACCAATTGTAAACTGGGTGGGAGGGTGTGAGAAAAATGAGGGTGGAGGTAACAACTTTGACAAGAAATGTACTCACTACCTTGGGTATGTAACTGTAACCCCTCTGTACATCACCTTGACAATAAAAACAAAAGAAACTCTATCTTACCTATGTAACTGTAACCCCTCTGTATATCACCTTGATAATAAAAATAAAAGAAATTCTAAAGCAAGAAAACACAATTAAAAACAGGCAAAGTAAATGAGTGGTCATTAAAAAAATTGCTAACCAGTAGTGAAATGTAAATCCATATGTGCAGAGCTCACATTGATTAGAATGCCCAGTATCAAAAAGGAAAATAACAAATCTTAGTAAGAAAATGGGGAAAAAAGAGAGAACTAGGCATTATTCAATGGAATGTAAATTGTTACAGCCTTAAAAAACCTAAACCTAAAAATAACCTAAATATAAAGCTACATGAGATTCAGCAATCTCTCTCCAATGAATCAAAAGAAAATGAAGTATTGTCTTAAAAAGATTAACTGACTCCCACATTCATTGCTACACTACTGAAAACTGACAAGATATTGGATAGTCTTGGGGCTGGGAATACGGCCTAGTGGTAAAGCACTCACCTGTTTACATGAAGCCCTGGGTTCGATTCTTCAGCACCATATATAGAAAAGGCCGGAAATGGCGCTGTGGTAGAGTGGTAGAGTGCTAGCCTTGAGCAAAAAAAAGCTCAGGGACAGTGCTCAGGCCCTGAGTTCAAGCCCCAGGACTGGCAAACAAAACAAAACAAAACAGGATATTGGATAGTCTTAAATGCTCAGCAGAAGATAGATGTGAAGTCTGTATGGATAAGCTAGAGCATTTTTCAGCCTTCAAAAAGAATATTACATATATATACATATCTGTATACACATAATATGCATATATGTATCTTATACATATATATTCAGGTTTATATTTAAACAGATTACAAGTACATTGAGAAGCTCACAATATATCTTATTCCTTTTATCTTCCTTCCCTGTGAAATAGATTATCAAATAGGTAACCTCATACTTAATAACAATCAGAACAAGTTCTTTCACATTAATAGAATATGTTGAGGAACAGACGGGAGAATGGAAGCCTATGCTTTAATTCCAGCCTCTGTGGGATTTTCCCCCCAATTAGGCCGATTTTGCTTAAGTTATTTGGCCCTCCAGCATCATTGATACCACTTATCAATTAAGAGGTTTCTATCTGCCACCTTATTTTGAATTTTGGAATCATATGAGACCTCTGTTTTTGGAAGTGAAGAATGCAACGAAACTCCCGGGAGGGTCTGACAATTCTGAAAGTTGGGAGCAGGAGGGATATTTCTAGGACCTGAGTGAGTACCTTCACAGCAAGAAGCAGGAAAAGGTATGACATTTGAATTAGGGGAAGGATAAGAAGGGCAGAAAATGAGATCTGGTTCGGCATTGCTGGAAGTCAAATCCCTAAATGACCTTGGCGAGCTCCAGTCTTCCCACAGGGCTTGCAGTGCTCAGACAGAATGCAGCCTGCAAGTAGCAATATCATAAACTAAGGAGGAGGCATTGTGCAAGGGAGGCCAGGGTTGCTCCTCATCCCTCCCAAACCAGGATGTGCTGCAATACTCACAACCCCAGTTTGTTTGGAGTAAAACTCGGAGTGGGGTGCTTCTAGGGTCCGTGGGTCAACTTCAGTGTGAAGACAGACACTCACGAAGGAGACCTGCTCCTCGCTGAGCTGTCTTGACTGGCGGATGGTGGAGTTTAGGCTTCTGTGGATTCCTGGCACTGGTGTGTGAATCATAAAATCGCTGTAGCAATGCAACATGTTCTACCTCACACGACTGATACCTTGGCAGCAGAGTGTGTACCAAACCGCCTTCCAGATCTAAAAGTCTTAACCAAAATTGGCAAGTTGCTTGGTCTCCTAAGATTGGCAACTTATACAAACCATTCTCCCCCCCCCCCCCCAGTGCTCCCAGGTAGGTGGTATTCTAATCAGGTATTTACCCAGAAGCATAAGAAAACCAAACTATCACTTGTGTCTTTCAAATGAAGATGGAAAAATTAAGAAGAAATGTTACATTCCATTGGCGTTCATGCTTGACTCTGGGTCTATAAAATAGCAGACAAAATTAATTTAGAAACATAAAAGCAGTCATTGCCAGTCAAATCAATTGCACCACCAAACAGCAGAAAGGAAGAAACAGTAAGCACTTATCTGGTTCTTATGCATTTTAATCCAGAAAAATATCTCTGGTTTCCAAACAGACAAGAAGCCAGTTTCTCAATAGACATACATATTTTTATGATTTTTTTTCAGGTATGCATTCTTATTGGAGGAAAACATTCAACATAAGAATATAAATTGGCTGAAAAACCACACAGAAACTTTACCTTGAAGAATAACTTTCCTTCAGACCTAAGGCTAGAGGTCTACTAGCTGGAAGCTCTTGGGGAAAAAAAAAAAAAAAAAAAAAAAAAAAAACAAATAAAACCAGCTGTATTCCTAATCCTATACCTGAATCTTTCCATTGCTTTAATCTGTCATTGTTAACTTATGGCTTATATAAATGTGATATTCCTGAGAGAAACCTAAAATCCCCAAGAGGATTATTACATTATTACCTAACAATAGGGACAAACAGGAAAACACACAGAGTTCATTTGGATAACTTCCAAATCCTTGGCCATTTGACTCTGAACAAACAAATGTAAGCAATTATAAAAATAACATCTACAGGACACCAATATATTTCCTCTGATATTTGAGCCATCTTACATTAGGAAAGGAAACCCTGGGAGTTATTACTGATGAGTTTAATAATCACATAAGTATAACTGTGTCTTTGCTCAGTCATCAGCTGAAATATTTTCTTCATTAATGCTGCTCAATTTATAAGTTTCTTGAACTCATGATACATTTATAGCAATGTTGACCCTACCAATATCCTCTGAGGAAGTCTTATCATACAATCACTTGTGACGAGTACAATAGAGTTGAAGAAGGAACAAGTAGAGAAAAAAAATTCCCTGTTTACTTTTAAATATATCACATTTAAATATATTTCTCAAATAAGAGGAGTTTAAATGTGAGTAGAGATATGGAAAAATAACACCTGTCTGTTGTTTAGTGTAACCGCATTTTTTATAAAACATATAGTTTAGTTGTTGTTGTTTTTATTTTCAAACTGATGTACAGAGAGGTTACAGTTTCATATGTTAGGCATTGGATACATTTCTTTTACTGTGTTACCTCCTCCCTCAAAGTTGTATTTTTTTATATCACCTAGAAGTCCCACTGTCAGGATTTTACTCTATTGGCACACAAAATTTTAATAAAAACAACTATCACACACACACACACACACACTCACACACTCACAAGGATTTTTATTTCAGCACCATCAGAGTTGCAAAACAATACAAGCAACATGACAGTAAAGGTCTAAAAGCAACTCTATAGATGACTGGTTAAATGAGTTCATGGGAGGAGAAAGATGGCGCCGACAGAATAGGGAGGCACCCCGACTCGCTCCAACTGAATAGCGAGCTGGGAACTCCAACACCCAACACCCCATCAAGAACCCAGCAAAACCAGCAGCCAGAAGCAGTGGAGAAACGCAGGAAAACAAAAAGGAGCAAAAAAGAAGAACCGAAAACCTACACGGAGCCAGAGAATCTCTGGGGCACCCTCCCCCCACCAGCCGACCCTGGCCCAAACAGGGCCAGGCTGGGAAAGGGGACCCCGGCGATCGGCAGACAGGCTGCCAGGAGCGCAGAATTCAGATAGCGGGAGACCCCACAGACACAAGGGAGGGTGCGGAACAAGACACACACCGGAAGCGATGAGAAGTTCTGGTCCACACCGGGTTCGGACAAGGGAACCCAGCGCGGCAGAAAGAGGGAACCAGGGAAGCCACCACGACACTTCGCCAACCCCTGAAGGACCAACGGCTGCGCGGGACACACACACAAAGCAGCAACTGTGAGTCCCCCATTATCCCCTCCCCCAACGGGAGACCAGCTATCAGAGACCCAAACACTACAAAGAAGCTAGATCTCCCTCCCTCCCCCTCCCCACCCCGAGGGAACAAAGAACCCCCAAATCAGGCGGGGAGCTCCCATCAGGCGCTGGGAAGCCAGTTTAGCAGGGGAAGGGCGGAGCAGCCCCAAGGCCCCACAGGTTCCTGAACTGACAGAACCGGCCCTGCCCCCTTCCCAACAGGGGCCGGGGGACAGCCGGCAGTGCAAGCCCCACCCGAGGTGCCTGGACCTTGCAGACTCTTACAACTAAAATCACAGGCGCTGGTGGGCAATACCAGCCCAACAGGGACACCTGGGCCTGATCATGTCCCCCTCTCGCAGCAGAGGCGAGGTCTGAGGGTGCTAACCCACACCCGGACAGTTGATCCCACTGGGCCCCACACATACCGCCCCCCCCAACGGACTCGGGGGAGGGCGCAAGCACAACCCAACAACCCAGGGCTCGCTCTGGGAGACATATCCCGCTAAAGTGTCTGTTGTAGTGGACGCACAGCACACAGGAGGGCGGGGCCCCCGGCGACAGCACCTGCTCTGGTAGGCGTACCCTGCACTGGTGGGCAGGGCCACAGCGACAGCACCTGCTGCTGTAGACACGCCTACACAGGAGGGAGGGAAGAGCTACACAGATCTCCAGATGAGCAAATCACAAAGAAACATAACTCAGTTCATGAAAGGGCAAGGCAACTCGCCAGCTCCATAAAGCAGCACGACTGAAGAGGAGATGGAGACTAAAAAAGCAAATGAGGCCATGTTAACAGGAATGATCGAAAGCGTCAGAAATGAAATCAGAAAACAATGCCAGGAGTTTAGAGCGGAAATCTGGAAGGACACCCAGGAAGCCAAGAAAGAAATGGAAGCAAAACTGGATACAATGCAAGCCTTCTTTAAAGAAAATCTCCACATCCTGAGAATTGAAATGCATGAAAAAATAGATTTAAAATACAACTCTTTAAAGGAAGAAATTTCCATGATCAGAGCTGATATGACAACCATAAATAGCTCTCTGACATCCATAAACTCCGCAATTGAAACCATAACACAAAGAGTGGACCATATATAATCCAGAATATCTCGCCTGGACGACGAAGCAGCCAACAACAACCAGAAAATGACCACACTCCAAGAAAAGGTGAAGCTTCAGGACAGGCTAATCCAGGAACTAATGGACAAAGACAAGAGATATAATCTCCTCATAATTGGAATAGAAGAAGGAGCCGAATACCAGAACAGAGGGCTTAATCATGTTCTCAATAAAGTTATTGCAGAAAACTTCCCAAATCTCACAGGGGACACCATCCAGGTAACCGAAGCCTGTAGGACACCTGGCAGGCCAGACCCCAGGAAAGCCACCCCAAAGCACATAATATTCAAGACTACAGACCTCAAGATTAAAGAGCAAATTCTGAATTCAGCCAAAGCGAAGAAGGAAACTTTCTTCAATGGGAAGAGGATTCAAATAACATCCGATTTATCCACACAAACTTACCAAGCTCGAAGTGAGTGGAACAACACCATCCAAGTACTTCAGAATAACAATTTGTAACCTCGGATCAAATATCCAGAGAAATCGGAGTTCACATTCGAAGGGAAAACCAGATCTTTCCACACCAAAAAGGAGCTAAAGGAGTATGTGAATAAAAAACCAGCCCTACAGCGAATTTTAAGAGGGGAACCCCACCCAACAGAGATCGTAAAAGACACACAGACAGAATCAGAAAGAAACTTCAATAGCCAAAGTCCAGCAGAAAGACCAGCTCACTAAAGACAAGAAAAAAAAAAAAAAAGAGGAAAAAACAGCCCAACAAGAAAATGGAAGGAGAAAAAACACCTTTATCCTTGATCTCTTTAAATATAAATGGTTTAAACTCCCCGATAAAGAGGAGCAGACTGGCAGAATGGATTCACAAACAAAAAGTTGACATCTGCTGTCTACAAGAGACCCACCTTACAGCAAGGGACAAAAACAGGCTTCGATAGTGGCAAGAGTGCCTGCCTCGGATACACAAGGCCCTAGGTTCAATTCCCCAGCACCACATATACAGAAAACGGCCAGAAGCGGCGCTGTGGCTCAAGTGGCAGAGTGCTAGCCTTGAGCGGGAAGAAGCCAGGGACAGTGCTCAGGCCCTGAGCCCAAGGCCCAGGACTGGCCAAAAAAAAAAAAAAAAAAAAACAGGCTTCGAATGAAAGGATGGAGCAAGATCTACCAAGCAAATGCACCCACCAAAACGGCAGGTGTAGCCATTCTGATCTCAGACAAGCTGGACTTCTCATTAAAGTCAAAAGACAAAGAAGGACACTACATATTAATACAAGGAAAAATCCAGAATCAAGAAATCATGGTGATAAATGTATACTCACCGAACAAAAGAGGCCCTACATATGTCAAGCAAATTCTCACAGAATTACAGAACAAGATAGACACAAACACAATCATAGTGGGTGACTTTAATACTCCTCTCTCTCCAAGAGACAGATCCAACACCCAGAGGATTAGTAAGGGAGCTGAGGACCTAAATAACACCATTTCCCAAATGGATCTAACAGACCTATATAGAACCTTCCACCCTACAGAGACCCAATCCACCTTCTTTTCAGCAGCCCATGGATCATATTCCAAAATAGACCACGTCATAGCCCACACAAAGAACCTCAGCAAATACAAAAGTATTGACGTCATCCCATGTATTATATCTGATCACAGTGGATTAAAGGTAACCCTCAACAACAAAGGATACCACAGAGGCTATACAGACTCTTGGAGGCTAAACCCCACGCTGCTATCCAACACTTGGGCCACAGACCAAATTAAAGATGAAATCAACGAATTCATAAGCCACAATGACAAAAAAAAAACAAATAAAAAAAAACCTATGGGACACATCTAAGGCAGTACTGAGGGGCAAGATCATTGCACTCAGCACCCACATTAAAAGAATGGAAGCAGAGCAGGTGAATAACCTCACGATGAAACTAAAACAACTGGAGAAACAAGAAATGACAGAATCTAAAACGACTAGGAGGGGAGAGATCACAACGATTGAAGAAGAGATAAATCTGATTGAAAATAGAAAGACCATTCAACAAATAAATAAGACTAAAAGCTGGTTCTTTGAGAAAATAAACAAAATTGACAGACCTCTTGCAAGAATTACAAAAAAAGAAGAGAGGAGACTCATATACATAAAATCAGGGACTCCACCGGAAAAATTACAACAAGTACACATGATATTCAAACAATCATAAGGAGCTATTTCCAAAACCACTACTCACTAAAAAGCAATAATTTTACAGAAATGGATCAATTCTTAGAGAAGTACAAACTGCCCAAACTGAACCAAGAAGAAATAAATCAACTAAATAAACCAATAATTTATGGTGAGATACAGGAGGTAATCAAGAACCTCCCTACTAAGAAAAGCCCAGGCCCAGATGGATTCACCAACGAATTCTACAAAACCTTTAGTGAGGAGCTAATACCAATACTCTTCAAACTCTTCCGTGAAATAGAAACAGAGGGAGAAATCCCAAACTCATTCTACGAAGCTAATATCATACTCATTCCCAAACCAGGCAAAGACTCAACAAAAAAAGAGACCTACAGACCAATATCACTAATGAACACAGACGCAAAGCTCCTCAATAAAATATTAGATAACAGGATCCAGAAACTGATCAAGAAAATCATACATCATGACCAAGTAGGCTTCATCCTACAGTCACAACGATGGTTCAACATCCGTAAATCAATCAACGTAATTCACCACATAAATAGATCTAAAATTAAGAATTACATTGTTATCTCAGTCGATGCCCAAAAAGCCTTTGACAAAATACAACATCCATACCTATTAAAAGCTTTGGAGAGAACAGGAATAGATGGAACATTCCTCAAAACAATAAAAGCCATATACAACAGATCAACTGCTAATATCATATTAAATGGAGAGAAACTTAAATCATTCCCCCTAAACTCAGGAACAAGACAAGGATGCCCACTCTCCCCACTTCTTTTCAACATAGTGCTGGAATCCCTAGCCATAGCAATAAGGCAAGAGGAGGACATCAAAGGGATCCACATCGTCAAGGAAAAAATCAGGTTATCCCTATTCGCAGACGACATGATCTTATATCTGAAGGACCCAAAAAACTCAGTACCCAAACTCCTACACCTAATAAACCAATTTGGCATAGTAGCAGGATACAAAATCAATCCACAAAACTCAGCAGCTTTTCTGTACACCAGCAATAGACAAACAGAAAAGGAAATTATGGAAACAATTCCATTTACAGTAGCCAAAAAAAGAATAAAGTACCTAGGGATCAACTTAACCAAGGACGTGACCTACCTATTCAATGAAAACTACAAAAATCTAATAAGGGAAATCAAAGAAGACACAAGGAGATGGAAAGACCTCCCATGTTCATGGGTAGGCAGAATCAATATAGTGAAAATGGTCATATTGCCCAAATTGTTATACAAATTCAATGCAATACCTATCAAAATCCCAGCCACATTCTTCACTGAAATAGAGAAACCAATCCATAAATTCATATGGAACAGCAAAAAACCTAGAATAGCCAAAGCAATTCTAGGCAAAAAAAGCAGTGCAGGAGGTATCACAATACCAGATTTCAAGCTCTACTACAAGGCCATCATAATAAAAACAGCATGGTATTGGTATAAAAACAGATTGGAAGACCAATGGATTAGAATTGAAGACCCAGAAATAAAACCGCACTCTTACAGCCAACTGATATTCGACAAAGGAGCTAAAGACATACAATGGAATAAACATAGCCTCTTCAGCTACTGGTGCTGGGAGAACTGGGCAGCCATATGCAGAAAACTCAAAGTAGACCCAAGCCTATCACCATGCACCAAGGTCAATTCAAAATGGATCAAGGACCTCAATATCAGACCTGAATCCTTGAATCTACTGAAGGACAGAATAGGAAAGACGCTAGAACTTATAGGCACAGGAAGGAACTTCCTGAATAGAGTCCCAGGGGCACAACAAATAGGGGAAAGACTCAACAAATGGGACTACTACAAATTATAAAGTTTCTGCACAGCTGAGGTCATAGCCACCAAAATAGAAAGACAGCCAACCATATGGGAAAGGATATTTACCAGCACAGCAACAGACAAAGGCCTGATATCTGTCATCTACAGAGAACTCAAAAAAGTAAGCGCCCCCAAGCCCAATAAGCCTATTAGGAAATGGGCAAAAGAGCTAAAGAGAGACTTCACAAGAGAAGATATAAAAATGGCAAAGAAACACATGAGGAAATGCTCAACATCCCTGCTAGTAAAGGAAATGCAAATAAAAACAACCCTGAGATACCACCTCACCCCAGTTAGAATGGCCTATACTCTGAACTCAGGAAACAACAAATGCTGGAGGGGCTGTGGGGAAAGAGGAACCCTTCTCCATTGTTGGTGGGAGTGCAAATTAGTACAACCACTTTGGAGTATGGAGGTTTCTCAAAAAGCTCAATATAGACCTACCCTATGACCCAGCCATACCACTCCTAGGCATCTATCCTAAACAGCAAACCCCAAGATATCAAAAAGACATTTGTACTTCCATGTTTATCGTGGCACAATTCACAATAGCCGAAATATGGAAACAACCCAGATGCCCCTCCACAGACGAATGAATCAAAAAAATATGGTACTTATACACAATGGAATACTACATAGCGATTAGGAATGGTGAAATATTGTTGTTCGCAGGGAAATGGTCAGAACTCGAACAAATAATGTTGAGGGAGACAAGCCTAGAACACAGAAAACAAAGGGGCATGATCTCCCTGATATATAACTGTTAACAAAGGGAGATGGAGAGACAGTAGAGACCAAGTCTGTGAATACTGTATATGTTCTTGATACATTGTATATTGTATATATGTCTACCTGACCTAGACAAGGGATAGAAAAACAGGACGTAAGATATCACAAGAAATGTACACACTGCCCTACTATGTAACTGTACCCTTTTTGCACAACACATTTTTAAAAAAATTATGTTCAATTAATAAATAAAAAAATGAGTTCATGCACACTATCAAAACAATGGAGAGAAAACTACTGCCGAGAATAATGAAAATGAATGCTCAGTTGTAAAAACTCTCCAAAGCAAATATTCAAACATGAAACTCCTGGTGTAAAACAACGTATGTCACATGATTTCCTCTGTAAAGCAAATGAAGGCATGTGTGAATAGATACCCCTCTGCTTTCTTCAGCTTTTGGGAGGCTGAGACAGGAGGACCACAGTTGAAGGCCAACCTGAGCTACACAACAATACTGCCTCAAGGAAATCAACAAAATAAAATATTTAATTAAAATAATAAAAATAAACTCGAAGAGTTCAAAAATATTCTTAATGATAACTACCTTTGATAAATAAAATAATTGAAAATGGTAAGAGTTATTTTCTATAAGTTGCCACCTTTATTCAGTGATTTGAAAATTATCTTATTTGACATACTATGAGTAGTAATAAATTGTGTGTAGCTAGTATAGACACCCCCCAGTTACTTTTAGTAAAGGTTTATTTATCTCTTCTTGATTTTCAAATAGATACTTTCATTTTTAGTAAAATTGTTCCTGTTTATAGGGGTCAATGGGACATTTCAGTATATGTATACTAGGTATCATCAGATCAGATGAGAATAATTAGTACATCTAATCACTTTACATATGTATCTGTTTTGAGTGTTGAGAACATTTAAAATTCTCTGTCAGAACATATTCTTGTCAGCCATAGTTGCCCTTCTGTGCTATGTAATTTCAGAATATATTGTTCCTGTCCACCTGCACCCTTAATTTGTTCACCATTTTCTTAGGAAGTAGATTTTTACTTTTTAATTCATTAAACTTTCATCTATTTATTTCTATGTATTCGTGTGACCTTACCATCATCTTTGTTTTTAACTACACTAAAATTACTAGTACAGTGAAGCATAACTGTTTTTGTTTGTATTTTATATGCTTTACTAAGTCGCAGTTTATAAATGCATGTTTTATTGTTTTATTTTACACACACACACACACACACACACACGTGCAACATGGAAATGGGAAGTTTGACTGCTTAGAGCTTATATTACAGCAATGAGTGATGGGGATTTTCTAAGAAAAGAAACGTGGCATACAACATACATGAAAGTTATTTTACTGGCTGGGTAGCTGCTTGTAATCCTAGCTATTGAGGGGGCTGAATCCAGAAGACCATGCTTCAAAGCCAATCTGGGCAAAAATAGAAGTTCTTAAGACTCTGTCTCAAAAAAAGGGGGGGAGGGGAAGGTTACAGAATGCTTCAAATGATCAAGCACCAACTAAGTAAGTACAAGGCCCTAACTTTAAAACCACAGTTTGTCTACCCCCCCCCAAAAGTTACTTAATACAAACCCATCTTTAAAAGTATTAACTACAAAAAACAATATTCCTTGTAAGAAACCTTAGAAGATTCTTATTTTATCTGTTAAAAATATCAATTGAATTTTAAGTTCTTTGGCATGGTTAATTATAGAGGACACAATAAAATTTGGTTGAGTTTAGACTTGGAAGTCATTTCTACCTTTATATTTATTTTATAACAACAATTTGTAACTTACAGTGTGGGCCAGCCTTCTTGCAAAATCACCATTGGTAACTATTTCAGCTTTATGAACCATCTGCACTTTTTTGCAACTACCCAAGCACTATACAGGGAAAGCAACATTTAGATAATATATGCACAATTGAATATATTCATAATTATGCCAGCATGTGTTGCCATAACATTATATATATGTATATATATATATATATATATATATATATATATATATATATATATATATATATATATATATATATATTACACAGAGGCCTGGATTTGGCCTCTAGGCCATAAATTTCCAGTGTCTCATAATGAATGCTTTGTATGCAGTTTGTTTAAATCCATTATCAAATCATTCTATAAGGCCTGCTACCTGCATTGAATTGGATCATATAACTGTAACAGGCTAGACAACTCTCTTTAGCCAAGGCTATACCATGAATTGCTGACAGTTCACAACTCCAGTCTGCTGGTCCTTGAACAGCCAGGAAAAATTCTAGTGTGCATCCCACCAGTTGAGGAGGGTGCCTCCCTTAAACCTAATCGCCATCAACATAGTCACTCATTTGTGTAATGGTACATTACCTTTGTCAAATTCTATGTGAAAATTAGTGTTTTCTCACACCCTTCTAATTCTGTTCATAGTTTATTATTTTAAAAATAAGATTTTGAATTCTCAATTATGTTTAATATGTGTGTTATGTGTTTTGTGGGGTATGCAAGATAAAAAGGAGTGAGAGAGAAGAGAGACAGAAAGAGGAAAAAGTTAATTTGAATGTGTCAGCTTGATTGACTTAAGTAATACCTGATGATTTGTGGCTGTTTTTGTGTCTTTCAAGAATAGATTAGATGTGGCACCAGTGCCTGTAATCTTAGCTACACAGGCAGCTGAGATCTTAAGATTGCAGTTCGAAGCCAACCCAGTCAGGAAAGTCTGTGAGACTCTTATCTCCAATGAGAAAGCTGGCAGTAGACCTATGGCTTAAAGTAGCAGAATGCTAGCCTTGAGCAAAAACAGCTCAGGGACAACACTCAGGCCCAGAATTCAAGCCACATGACCATGAAAGAGAGAGAGATAGAAACAGTGACAGAGAGACATAGAGAAAGAAGAAAAAAAGGGAAAGAGACAAAGAGATAGATTAGAATTTAAAACAGCAAAGTGAGTAAAGAAGATCTGCAGCACCAACTTTATCAGGTATAGATAGCTATACAAAAGTCTCAAATAGGAAAAATGGGCAGCACAATGGTAAATACACTATTTACTTTTATTATTATTGTCTTTAATTCGTTTTACAAAGATTGCCCTTTAACAAGGCAGTTTGCGAATAAAGTGGATCTTGATTCCACATTCTCAACCAACCCCTCCAACTCACCCTTTTCCTCCTTACTCTAATTATGCAGGATATATGTTGAATTCTTAAAAAGAAATCTTTCCATTTTTAAAAATTATTATTGTAAAGGTGATGCGGGGGAGGGATGCAGTTCCGTAAATCGGGTATTGAATGTGTTTCCTTTTTTAACAGTGTCACCTCTTCTCACTTCTCCCAGTTTCCCCCTACCTATCCCCCTTCCCAACAAGAGTTTTTCTTGTTACAATGAATTCTTGAGGGCATTCTTGCCACCCTTTCTTCTTCATTACTCTCTCTTAAGCTGGCACATCCACCTTTTTTCCGTCAGACACAGAATGCCTTGGTTCTCAAACTTCCGCCTCTTTCATCTTCTTGGCTCCCTACCTTGGTTCCTGGGCCTTCAGCCTGCCACAGGAAGTTCCCCACCATGAGCTTATCTAGTTCTCAGGTGAAAGTCTCAATATAGACTATACCCCAGCATTTCATGCTCTCTGACTAATAAATGGCAATGGCAGTGTGAAACCCCAACATCTCTAATTAATCTGTATTAGGTCTGTAAGTATAGCAGCCTACCTTTATAACAACAACCACTCTTGATCTTTTGCTTTTCTCATACCTAAATAATAACAAGACCTATGTTTTGAGATAATTAAAGCTAACCAGTACATTATATTTATTCCTATTGGAAAGATTCTACTAATTTTTTTCTTTTTCTTGTTGCCAGTCCTAGGGCTTGAACTCAGGGCCTGGGCACTGTCACTGAGCTTCTTTTGCTCAAGGCTAGCACTCAACTACTTGAGCCAGAGCACCAGCCTTTTCTTTTATGTGGAACTGAGGAATCAAACCCAGGGGCTTCATGCATGCTAGGCAAGCACTCTACCACTAAGCCATATACCCAGCCAACCCACTATTTTTTTTATATCATGTGACTAATTAGTTTTTTTCTTTTCCTCTTTGTTTACATTGTGATAAAAAATTACTAATATAAGATCTACATAGGTGATTTTTTTGTTAAGTTCTTTCATATACTTATGGCTTGTCATTTTAATCCTAATGACATATAAAAATCTTTAGTATAGCTGCCTAGATTTGCAAAATATCTACTGTGTCAGGTTCACTAATTGACATGTTTTTTGTTTGTTTTATTTTGATTTTGTCCATGTACTAGGGCACTGTCCCTGAGTTTAGGGCCCATACTCTACTACTTGAGTCACAGCTCCATTTCTGGATTTATTGCTAGTTATTAGAAATAAGCATGTCATAGGTTTTTACTGTCCAGGCTGGCTTCAAACTAAATTCCTCAGTTCTTAGCCTCCTAAGTAGCTAGATTTACAGGTGCGAGCCACCAGGACCTGTCCTGCAAAGTTGTTTTTAAGTCAGACCAAAGTGAAAGCTCTTACTTTTGAATCACCATCATGTGGGCTGAGAAGCTCCTGGCCTCAGATCAATCCCACGGACAGTGAGTGATTGCTTTTGCGCAACATATTGTTACATCAATTGGAATCTGTTTCTTCCATGTACACAATAGCAGAGACACTGATACAAAGGACATAGGCCCTTGATAAATTGATAGGAAGCAAAAAATTAAGAGTCACAGATGAATTGCTCATGGCTGAGAGTCAGAGGAAATAAAAAATAAATAATGCTTGTTGTATTTAAGAAATAGACCATAATTTCTTTCTATGTATGACTTTTAATTGACAAGTTCAGGGATCATGAGCTCAACTTGTACTTTCACTATCAATTTTTAAGCTCAGCATAATGTCACAGAACTCAGCAAGACACTATCTAGCAAGGACAGAAATTAAGTCTCATGACAGGAATAATTTTTTTAATTAAGGCCTTACTTGGATAAGTAGATTTTTTATAGTTTCTGTTATACCTTTATGTAGTTTATGTCTTTGAAAATAACCTTTCACCAAACTAAAAATGAAACATGCACCAAAATATGTGCATGAGTATTCTAGAAAATAAGAAGGTACAGTACAGCCAAGTAAGCAAAAAGCCAAGAATGGCCACACTAATTAGTGTAGAACAAACAGTTTCACAAAGAAGGCCACATTCACCTTTCATTAAATTGGCCTAGGACTTGTAATCAGGAAGAGAGAGTGGGCCTGAGCCATCTGGCTTCCCCATGTACCCTATAAAGGGCTGCACTCATCTTAACCAATTCCTGCGGGTGCGGACAGAGCCCAGATGCTTGGAGAAGCTAGAAAAAAGGGAGGAAAAAGGGGTGGAAGCCCCCTTACAACTACCACAGGTCTTCAAGATCAGAAAAACACAAGAAACTGATCTTTCTTCATCATGAAGAAGGAGAAGAACAGAGCTAGATGCCAGTATCTTCAGTCTGTCAGTACATGCCTCCAGGGTGGGTCAGTTTCTCCTTTAACTTTTGCTGAAAAGAAACTACATAGCCCAGACACAGCGGCACACACCTGTAATCGCAGCGGCTACCAAGATGTTATCAGAAGAGTGCATTCCCAGACCAGCCCAGATTTTTAAAAGCTCATGAGACACCGTATCAACAGAAAAAAATTAGGCATGGTTCCATGTGCTTGTCATCCCAGCTGTCACAAGAAACATAAACAGGAGGCTCATGGTCCAGTTGAAGAGAGTCCCTATCTCAAAAATAACCAGAATAAAAAGGGGGTAAAGGTTTGTCTCAGGGATTATAGAGTCCCTACCTAGCATATGTGAGCCCTCAGTTCAAAGCTCAACATTGCCAAAACACAAAAAAGAAAGAAAGAAAGAAAGAAAGAAAGAAAGAAAGAAAGAAAGAAAGAAAGAAAGAAAGAAAGAAAGAAAGAAAGAAAGAAAAAAAAGAAAGAAAGAAAAAAAGAAAGAAAGAAAAAAAGAAAGAGGGAGGAATGGAGGGGGGAGGGAGAGAAGGAAGGAAAGAAGAAAGGAAAGAAGGAAGGAAGGAAGGAAGGAAGGAAGGAAGGAAGGAAGGAAGGAAGGAAGGAAGGAAGGAAGGAAGGAAGGGAGTCTGTCATGAGATGTTCTATGTAAGAATGTGATGATCACAACTGAGAGCTATTATGGTATACGCATAAAAGTAGACAGAGGAATCAACACATATCATAAAATTATCAAATGACAATGAAGACAGGAAGAGAGAAAGAGAAGAGCAAATGAACTGCAATAGATATAGAGAAAGGTTAAAATGAAATATATTTTTATCTATTAATTGCTTTCACTATAAATCAAAATAGTGATGATTTATAAAGAGATGTTAAGTGAAGTTAAGTCAGGCCCAGAGAGACAAAGGATCTGTGTTTTCCCTCATATGTGGAAGCCAAATTGAGCTTACAAACTCATAAATAAATATGTGGGATGGTATGTACCAGTTATGATGGCTCATGTCTGTTATCTCAGCTACTCTGGGGATTGAGTTTGAAAAGACTGTCCTTTAAGGACAGCCTTAGAAACATTTAAGCAAGACTGTTATGTCAATAAGTTGGGCACAGAAGCATACAACTGTAACCTCATCTCCTACGGAAAATGGCAAGAGGGGTGATTATAATCTGATGATAGCTTGGGCAAAAATATCAGACTACTTAAAAAAATGAGCCCAGGGAAGGGGTCAGGGTTGAGAGCCTGACTTATGGTAGATAGATAGCCTAGGAACCACAAGGCTCTGAGTTCCAACCTCACTACTCAACAGTACAGTACCGTATGGACATGCTAACACGTAAGATAGATCTCAAGCAGAGCATAAGCCAATAGCTGAATTAAGAGTATAATTTGAGAATCATCTTAAAAATCTTAGATGGAATTTTGAAAATACAGACTTGTAATTACCTTTGCATTACCTGCAAAATAGAATAGCCAAGAGGCTGGCTATGGTATCACCAGACTGTTGCCTATTGCTTACACCCAGTGCAGACTGTACGTCCATCTAAAAATGCCATGAACTGTGTGACACCACTCTTCCCTTCTGCTCCACAGTGAAACTATGATAAAGGCTTCAGAACACTGAGTCAAGAAGCAAGAGTGGGCAAGTACGGAGATGACAGGAACCTGTGATGATGGGAGGTGCAGCTGGTTGACATATTTTTATAAATGTGAAGGTGTTGACTCAGCCTTAATAATATCTTTGTTTCAAAAATAATTTTTTCTCAGCTAACGTGTCTACTGAAGTCATGACTAAGCATGAAGAGTAATTTAAGGACAAGCGGTGACCCTCTCCCCATAGCTACAACAACAAGGAGTAAAGATAAATTTGAAAATGTCTCTTTATAGTGAATCAATATGAAAGGACACCAAAGGGTTGGAAAATAAAAACATTATCTAGGACCAGTAAAATGAGAGTTAAACAAGCAATGGGTCCTGGGCTGGGAATATGGCCTAGTGGCAAGAGTGCTTGCCTCCTACACATGAAGCTCTCAGTTGATTCCCCAGCACCACATATATGGAAAACGGCCAGAAGGGGCGCTGTGGCTCAGGTGGCAGAGTGCTAGCCTTGAGCGGGAAGAAGCCAGGGATGATGCTCAGGCCCTGAGTCCATGGCCCAGGACTGGCCAAAAACAAAACAAAACAAAACAAACAATGAGTCCTGACTCCCCAGAAACCCTGTGGGAACACAGAACTGTGGTTCCATAAACCTAGAGAGATTATGGAGCTTGTGATATAACTGACCAGCTAAAAGAGCATTGTATTGGAAAAGGCACAAGACTGGGTAATAGGTTCAATTTCTAAACACTACCAGGTGGGAACTATCCCATATAACAGAGAGGCCAAGAAGTGCTCTCAAGGAGTCTTTGTCATCCCAGAAGGATGGTAGGCCTGTACACCTGTGCTCCCATGATATAAGGTACATGATCACTGATTTTTATAAGAGGATAATGTGGAGATTTAAGTGATATGAAACACTTGAAAGTATTTTGTATATAATCATGTGCTACACAATTAATTAATGTTAGTGATTAATAAATGTGACAAGGCACGAATGCACACAGGGTTTGCAACAAACTTTATAGACACAGTAAAAATTCTGTTTCTAATTATATGAAAGAAGTGCATATTTTTATATATTTAAATGCCTCAAAGTCCAAGGAACAAGCAAACCAAAGCAATAACTAATGAATTTGAGGAATAATACGTTTTTTCCATGATCAATACTAAATAAGACTTTAATTTTTTTTTTTCTTTTCAACAAATTCTGAAGTGAGTTCTGATGTGTTCTAAGGGTATCACAAGGCTGTGGCATAAGCAAGAGTGTAAAGGGTAATAGTGAAACATCTATAGTACCATGTGAAAGAATATAGCCTTGAACATTCTTTAAAGTCAATGTGTAATTAAGATAAAATAAAAATAAAGGTTTCAGTGGGCACTGTCTACAAAATCTGGGGGCAATATGTATTAAAATCAAAAGCTATATAATTTTGGAAGTTATACAATTCATTTCTCTAAATGTTAATTTTCAATTATTTGCCACAATTTAAAATAAGAGAAAACTTATGAAATTTAATTTTTATTAAAGTGTTCATCTACTCCAACGTACTTCCAAAACATTTAACATACTCAACTCTGTGATTAAAAAGATAATTTTGAGATGCTGGGAAGCATTCTGGGCCCCATCCCTTTGTGTCAAAATTAGTTCAACACAGTGGGAGGAGACTGGCAATTTAACTTTGCCATGTTGCAAAGTGAGATCTTTCTGTTTTATAAAGACTCCAGCAGCAATGCAAGTGTTGTAGTGACAAGTGAGGCTGACACAAAATTAAGACTTTAGGTGTTCCAGTCAGGAAAGGTCTGATTAGGAGAGTCTGGTGGTGATTCATGGCCATTAAGGTCAAAGGATTCAGAACTGGAATAAGTAAAATACCCTAACAAATTTTAAGTGTAAGCCTTCATGACAAAAACAGGAAGATTGCAAAAGGAGATTTGCATTTTAGTGTTAATTGAGTATGAGTACCTGGGAATTTTATGACAACATTAAAGCTATTTATTATGCTATTAAATTTCATCAGCTAGAAGGAGTCATACAATTTCCAACGTGTGAAGATAAACTTGGGAGTTTTCCTGCCCTTGCTTTTTCTACCGCTCTGCAGCTTGATCTGCAGTCAATTCAGAACCAGCCCCTTAGCTAATCCACCGATCATCTGAACTTTAATGGAAGCACTGTTTTGAATCAAACAGTGGCAAAGAAATTTCCCAGAAGTCCTCTAGAGTATAAAGGCAAAAATCAACTTGAGTGTTTTTTCTACATAATATTACTTTAGATAACTTGTCTTTCCTAGAAAAAAATTAAATGGCAAGAATAGTTATTTAAAATTTCAAATTACTCCATAAATGTTTCAGATTATTTTACCTTAGGGGGCAGCAGTTTCTTGTGCTTGAGAACTACTTTAATGTAAACAGTGAGTGATAGTAAAACATATGGATGCATATGCAAATGAAATGCATGTTGCTTGAGGTTTTGTTTACACTCTGGCACAGATATATGCAAATCAGCTGCATGTTATTTGGGGTTGTGTATGTATACTCAGTCACAGATATATGTAAATGAATTCTGTTCGGGATTTTGATATACCCAGATATATGCAAATACACTGCATGTTATTTAGAGTTGTGTATATACCCAGTCACAGATATACTGATTTGAATGAGACATGTTCAAAAGCAGCTTTGAGAAAATTCTCACTGAATTCAAATCATTCAGATGAATTTCTCTAAATGCTATATCTCCCAAGATGATTCTGTGAAGTCAATAATGAATTAAATTGAAGCAATTGTATTGCTCAGACCAAGGATAAAATGCTGTCTGCCATAAAGGGGGTAACCTAGATCAACAAAATGTGCATGGGTAATTAACATCGCTTACAACCAAACACTTATTTTTACAAGATGAGTTGTAGTGCAGTATCTCAGAAACAAAAAAAATGAACAGCTTCCATAAAACCATTTCCTATGTATCATTCCTTCTACTAATGTTGGAAAACATTATAAAATTCTACCATTCATAGGCACGACAAATGATGTAAATGTCTATGATGTTGTTCTCAGATGACTGAGATCATTTTGGGTAGCATACCTGAAATCCTAGAGCCACAAAGGCCCACTCTAGTATCCTGACACAATTTTAATATTTCATTTAAAGCCACTGACAACTTTTCTTGTCCATTCAGATTTTATTTGATTTGGTAATAGCCATTTAATAGAACATTTCCATTATTTATGTAATAGAAACTAAACATCCCATTTATGAAGATAAGGCATTTGTAACAAAATAAAAGAAATACTTTGGTATACCTGGATTTCAGTCAAAATGAATTATTATTAAAAAGCACTAACAATGCATTTTTATGTAGTTTATTCAACTGGCCACAGATTCCCCAAAACTAGGTATCCAATGAAACATAGCAAGAAGCCATGAATCACTGAAGCATTCCAGGCAGCAATACTACATTCTAGCACGAAGATCTGCACCCTCAAATATCAACAGCTGATGGATGTGAAGAAGCTCAAAGTGGGACTTTGCAAACACACAGGTACACGTGCACACACACACATACACACGCACACACCATCACTCTACTTCAATACTAAGAAGCACTTTGGCTTGTTGTGAAAAGCAGTGGAAAAGTGTAGATTAAACATGTAGTGATTTGCTTTTGTAGTGACAACACTCTGGATAGGCACAAGTTTTATTCCCTTGTCCTCCCCTTACTCACAGATTGAACGTCTGTCTTCCAGTTTAGTGTCCACCATTACCAAAAGCACAAAGCATCCATTTCCCCATGAAAACATGTGTTCAGCACCAAAGAAGATCACTAATTATCCTGGACTGCATCTCAGTCAACACACTGGAGCCAAACACTTTGCTTTAATGTAAAACAAATTACAAAATGAAATTATATCTTCCCATCTGAGCCAGCACATGTTGTTTATGAAGCTTCTGTGATGCATGTGGAATAAGCTTTTTGCCTTCAAAACACAAAAATAAAAACTCTGCTGCTCTTAAAAGCAAAGATAAACAAGCGGACATAGGAACTTGGTACATCTTCCTGACAGCTGATCAGATATTTTCCATTCACTGGTCCACAGATTCCTGTGTTATAGAGTACATAATTGAACACAATCAATTTCCACATTATTTTTTAAAATAAAACTTACTTTTTATTAAAAAAAAAAGTACTATCACATTAACCAAGCAAAATAGTAATGGGAATGGTGGTTACAATATACTGCCAACACTAAGAGCTCTAAAATTGATGAACAAAGAAAATGTGGCTCAATAAAGAAAATTAACCATTAAAAATTAGTTCATAGGACCAAATAATAATTATAACATTATATAATAACATATGTATTAGTATAATATGGGAAGAGGGGAAGGGGATGAGGGAAAGCCAGGGAAGAAGGGTGAAGGCAAGGAGAAAAGAAGAAGGGGAGAAGGGGTGAGGAGAAAGAAGAAAGAAAAATAAAAGGAAAGGACACAGAAGGAGAGGAGGAGGAAAGGGAAAGAAAACACTGTGGTTGATTTTTATTGGTTGCTGCCTATTCACTGGTAGAAAGGAATGCAATTATTTTTTGTATCACTATATGTTTTATTCTATTATAGTGTAAATAAGTGTATTTAAGCACCCAACCAATGACTAAAGTTTTTATGAAACTTCTTTGTCAAGTAGTGATTCATAGATAGCCAAGCCAGGTGTGATAATGCATACTTATAATGTCAGCACTTGGAAAGCTGAGGCAGGAGGATCATAAGCTCAAGGCCAATGTGGGCTCCAAGACTAGGTTTCTTTCTCTTATTACCTTTAAGTAGTTGTACAAAGGAGTTGCCATTTAACAAAGCAGTTTATGAATAAAATATATCTTAAGCCATTATAGAATGAATCTTTCATTTGGACTACATTTGAAAGTACCTTACAGCAACATAAACAGAAAGCCCACAGATTAGGAAAAGATCTTTACTGGCCATACAACGGACAAAGGCCTCATATCTAAAATATACGTAGAACTCAAAAAATCAAATTCCCCCAAAACAGGGGCTGGGGATATGGCGTAGTGGCAAGAGTGCTTGCCTCGTATACATGAGGCCCTGGGTTCTATTCCCCAGCACCACATATACAGAAAAAATGGCCAGAAGTGGCGCTGTGGCTCAAGTGGCAGAGTGCTAGCCTTGAGCAAAAAGAAGCCAGGGACAGTGCTCAGGCCCTGAGTCCAAGCCCAGGACTGGCAAAAAAAAAAAAAAAAAAAAAAAAAATTCAAATTCCCCCAAAACAAATCCT
This sequence comes from Perognathus longimembris pacificus, assembly GCF_023159225.1. Lineage (NCBI taxonomy): Eukaryota > Metazoa > Chordata > Mammalia > Rodentia > Heteromyidae > Perognathus > Perognathus longimembris. The sequence goes on along the minus strand of NC_063179.1, from coordinate 29,075,669 downwards.
CAAAGAACCAACGGCCCAGCCCCCTCAACAAATGGGCTAAAGACCTAAAAAAAGACTTCTCTGAAGAGGAAATGGGAATGGCCAAGAGTCACATGAAGAAATGCTCTACATCCCTGACCATAAAAGAAATGCACATCAAAACAACACTTGAGATTCCATCTCACCCAGTAAGTATGTCCATTATCAGGAAAACTAACAGTAACAAATGTTGGAGGGGATGTGGCCAAAAGGGAACCCTACTTCATTGTTGGTGGGAATGCAAACTTGATCAACCACTCTGGAAAGTGGTATGGAGGTTCCTCAGAAGGCTAAACTTAGAGCTCCCCTATGACCCAGCAGCCCCACTTTTGGGCATTATCCACAATATTACAAGCAAGACCATACTAAAGCCATCAAAACAGCAATGTTCACTGCAGCAAAATTTGTCATTACTAAAATATGGAACCAACCCAGATGCCCCTCAGTAGATGAGTGGATCAAGAAAATGTGGTACATATACACAACGGAATTCTATGCCTCTATCAGAGAGAATGACATTGCCCCATTTGTAATAAAATGGAAAGTCTTGGAAAAATCAAACTAAGTGAAGTGAGCCAGACCCAAAGAAACATGGACTCTATGGTTTCCCTCATAAGGAATAAATAGTACATGTTTAGGTTAGTCATAGCAGAAGATCACAATAGCCCAATAGTTATGCCTGTATGAACACATAAGATGATGCTAAGTGAAATGAACTCCATGTTATGGAAGCAAGTGGTATATTGTTGTAATTATTTAACATGCCATGTGAAACCTTACCCTTTTTTTTTTCTCTCATATTCCCTTTCCATGGTTTAACCCTGCTATTATTGTATCTGATCTTAGTACCCTGGGTACTGTATATACATGCATTAGAACTAGGGAAGGGAAAGGGAATATCAAAATCAAGAGACAAAGGACAAAAAGACAAACCAATGTAACAGCAATACTTACAAAACTGTATTGTTGTAAGTCAACTGTACAACTCAAGCAGGAAAGAGGGAAATAGGGAGGTGGGAGGCGGGGAAAAATGAGGGAGGAGGTAACAAGTTGAATAAGAAATGTACTCACTGCCTTACATATGAAACTGTAACCCCTCTGTACTTCACTCTGACAATAAAGAAAAAAAATTTAAAAGAAAGTAACTTACAGTTTTTCTGAGCCTGGGGGCTTTATTTTCTATACCATTGCTGTCATCTGATTTCCTGTGAGAAAAACAAAAAAGAAAATCACCATATGGTTACAGTGTGCCATCTGTACCACGGCTATCAAGATAAATGTCAAATAGCAGCCTAGCCAGAACTATTTCCTCCTAAGTCAAAATGTTAATTTCACTGATTGTTTTGGACTATTTGAAGAAACTGTTGCCACAGATGACAGTGACCAAGGAGGAGAGCTGTTCCTCCCTGAGCAAGAGAAGGGGCCTGGATATAACACTCTGCCTTACTTCAGAATATGCAAGAGAACAGCCAACTAGGACCTCAGCCAGATTGCAAAAAGCAAGTGTCATACAGTGGTGTTGATCCCATTAACTTAGAGGTAGAATGTGGTTCTTTCCCCAGTGTGCATTAGAGCAAGCTTCCGATTCATAGAATTAACAAGACTAGGTAAGGATTCTGCATAATCAACATCCTTGAATGTCTTAGCAGCAGATTGCACTCATAAAGCTACTAGTGGCAGAGACTAAATCTAATCAACCAATAATTGGGAGGGTATGGATTAGACAGCCACTGAACTATGTGAAGGAGTTGGTTTGCTTTGTTATGCTTCCTATTATTGTTTTTAATAGTATTTTTCCTAAGAAATTCCTCTGAATCATGAATATCCACTGACACACATTATAAGTGAATTCTTTTTCTTTTTCTTCCTGCCAGTCCTGGAGCTTGAACTCAAGGCCTGAGCACTGTCCCTGGCTTGTTTGTGCTCAAGGCTGGCACTCTACCTCTTGAGCCACAGCGCCACTTCTGGCCATTTTCTATATATGTGGCACTGGGGAATCGAACCCAGGGCTTCATGTATATGAGGCTAGCACTCTTGCCACTAGGCCATATTCCCTGCTACTGACACACATTATAAACAAAATATATTGTATGTACAACATGCAAACTTTTTGCCAAAAGAATGTTCTAAAAGGATCACTGTAGAGGATTGCTCAAAATGAACTTATTATTCTCTGTAAGTGAAGGCCACTGAAAGAATGTGAAAGGAGTCAATTTTAGTGGTCTCTGTGGTGAGATAATAGGTGAAGAACATGATATAGATTCTGTTCTGTATAGATATCTTTGTACATGAGGAATCAATGTAGGACCAAAAGAAAAGTGAGGTTTATCCTTTGTAATAGAGATTGAGTAATTTTGACACTGGACCTAGAAAAGAGAAAAGAACAACACTGAATAGGGCAGGTGCATAAATGAAAATTAAATTCTATAAAGCTCAGGGCCCATGACACAGTCCTGGCAGCTTCCTTTCAGAGCATGCCATGACTCAAAGAGGTTTGAGATATGGGAGGCACTGGGAGCAAGAACCAGGGCAAGGTTTTAACTGCTACGCACATGAATGGCTGTCACACTTTTCAGGACAAAGAATAAGAAAGAAGCCCAGTCTGTGCCAATCAGGAGAAAAAGAAAAAGGTTTGAAGGTCAGGTCAAATGTCCAATCAGATCAGATGTCCAATGAGATCAGATCATGCAAACAACAAGAGTCCCCAACAACACTGTTTCGCCTCTCGGGTTTTATGAAAACCCTGAACTAATTATTTTGTTCCCTTCTTTTGAAAGCATATATATTACTGACTTATTGTACCTGCTTTACATAAACTGAGTCAAAGCATCCCATTGAATCATGCCTCTGAGTATCCAAAGGACAGCTACAGGGCTCAATCTGGTTACTGAACATGGCTGTGGACTCATAGCCACAGGGACTTCCGGTGCCATACTGTGTTTCTGATGCTCGTCAGGTCCATACTTTTCAGGTTCCTCTCTGCTGCCTTAGTCTGGCCTCATGCTTTTGGTTCACAGCCACAGGCTGCCATGCAGATTTTTAATCCCCTAATCGTCTTCTGAAGTGCCTATATTTCCCAGCTTGGAGGAAGAGAAGTTCCCAACCTATCCCAAAACAGATTCCCTCCTGGGGATTCTCCTCCCAGCCTCCTGATACCACATCTGCAGTGTGTGTGAGAACTCCAGCTCATAGTGTGATGTGAAGAAAATCAGAACCAGGACGTTCACAAGGTCCCATCTCGGAGCATATAATGTGGGGGACCCAGTGGGTTTGAGTAATTGTTCATTTTAAGAGCCTCTTAAGTGATTCAAAATACAGCCAAAGTTGAAAATCAATTAAATACATCCTTATACTTACTGAACATTTTCTTTGTGCCTGAGAATACATACATACATATATATATATGTACACACATATATGTGACATATAATATTATTTAATGTCCTTAATACAGCAGACGGGTATCATAAGTACTACCATGAAACCATTTGCAGAGGAGAAAACTGAGGCAGCAGGAAGCAAGAACAGTGGTTGGTAATGGAGAGGGTGGGCACAGACAGGCACATTCTCATGGTCTTAGTCACCAGCACAGGCAGGTGTACAGTACATCATGTATGCCTGTGCTTTTATTTTAGGTGCAAACCACATTTCTGTATTCATTTGTAGTTTGCTCAAATGAAGATTAGTCTGTAAAAAAATAATAATACTTACAGTTGTTCAACCTGTTCAAATTCTTTCCCATCATCTGTGTAACAAAAGAAGTGGACAATTAAGCATGGTTAACTTTTGTTTATAGGTCACAGGCATTCAATTGAATCTGGCTCCTAAGTGACAAATGCACTTCCTCTTAGAAGAAAAATAAAGACAGGCAACCAGAGACACTGCACTTCCTTCACACTGGTCAGACTTGACCTGCATTCCCATTTACTTAGCACCAGTACTTTTTAAAATATGACTGAATGAATAACCTGTCATTTAAGGTGCTACAAATTTACAAATCCACCCAGGTTGAGGTGGTTTAGGCTTTAATCTCAGGTACTTGAGAAATGGAAATCGCTTGAACCTAGCCATTATGCCCAGGCGAGCCTGGGCAAAAAAAAAAAAAAGTTTGTTAGATTCTAATCTCAGCTATCAGGGCTAACATGATGGGGCAAGTCTATAATTCAAGGCTGGACCAGGAAGTAACCAACAGATCTTGTCTGAAAAATAACCTAAAACTAAAACACTAGAGGCATGGCTCAAGTGGTCAGTAGTAAAGTAATATATACTGAGTAATACATACTGAAGTATATACATAGAGTGAGTAATATATACGGATATCTCACTGAGTTTAAACTCTAAAGCAATACCAAAGGGGTGAGGAGGCAGAACTATCTAAATGAAATTGTCTCTACATCTTATAAATAGTTATCAATCATGGATTTTCTAACTAATACCCTGGATGTCAACACCCATATCCAATAGTTTGGTGCCAATGGCACCAAAATAAAACCACATAAATTTTAATGATTTTTTTTCAGAAGTTGAAATAATAAGACCAGCAATATAGGTTCATAGCTCATTACCATTACTGTGATTGATACAAATACTAAGAAAGGATTTTTCCAAAATCTCTATGGTCACTATTCCATATTAAGTCATAACATAGTATGTAGGCAACATTGTCTATGAAAAAACAATCCTACCTGGACCCTGCTTCTTTTTCTTTGAGTATATTTCACAAAGAAGGATAACAGCCACTAAAATGAACACTTCGGCAACAATGGCAAGAAATGGTTTGAGGGGAACCAGAAAGCTCAGTACGACCAGCTCAATGTGGTCCTCACTCTCGCCCAGCTGGAAGACCGCATGGCAGGAATAGATGCCCTTGTCATCCTCTAGAAGCTGCTTTATCCTCAGCTTGGTTTCGTTGGCGTATGTTCCATTGACAACGTATTTATCATCCAGGTGTGTATCAATAGGAACCTAGTGCAAGGAGACAGTACAATCTTTACATCCTGTTTCTAAAGAAACTACTGGTTTTTCATGTGGTCTAATTCTGAGCAAAGCTCTAGAAAATGCCAAAAATATAAAGAAAAAAATCTACTTACTAGAAAAGCACATTAAATTTTATGAGAAGTTATACACAAGAAATCTTATCAAGCGAGCAAACAAAGGAAAAAGTACACTGGGCTGGTCAAACTTTAAGCAATGAATATGTCAAGACATAAGCATGCATGCAGGTCATCACAGGGAGAGCGCGGATTGAAAAAAATCAACCATGGGACTTCCATATTCCAAACTCCTGTGTAGCTCTGTACACGAGGGAAAGTGCTCACCCAGGGGAAAGCGCTGCTATTTCTGTTCATTCCTTCGGAGAAAGGTGGCTGAAGAGCTTCTCATGCTAGCCATGAAGCTGTAACCTTTTCATGCACCAATTCTGCCCCTTGTTTTGTCTGTCTCGCTCACTCACTGGTTGGTTGGTTGGCTGTCAAGCTGGCTTCTTAAAATTTGTTGGGTTTCTTTTTTTTTTTTTTTTTTTTTGCCAGTCCTGGGCCTTGGACTCAGGGCCTGAGCACTGTCCCTGGCTTCTTCCCGCTCAAGGCTAGCACTCTGCCACTTGAGCCACAGCGCCGCTTCTGGCCGTTTTCTGTATATGTGGTGCTGGGGAATCGAACCTAGGGCCTCGTGTATCCGAGGCAGGCACTCTTGCCGCTAGGCTATATCCCCAGCCCAAATTTGTTGGGTTTCTTCACCAGGCTAACAGGATCTATACTAAGTTCTTTGGATGCTGTTCTACTTACTCTATTTAAATTAAATTTTATTCTCAATCCATTTGATGCTTTTTTCTGCTGTCTCAACTCACCTATGTAGTTCAATAAATGTTCATCCACATACATTTATTCTTAGAAGTGATCGAACAACTCTCTGTGAGTTTATTATTTGCTAACAATATCTAGGGCCCCAGTTGCATATGCATAGCACTTCCTGGGAAGCTAGTGGCAAAAGAACCCTCCCCCTCTCATGGCAGATACATGACATTACTGCATGCTGAGTAAATACTCTGTTGCTTGAGGTGCAGATGGTTGGCTACATTGTGCAAAACACTTGACCTGAAGTTATAACTTGTACCCTCTTCTTCCCTCTACCTTTTGCCCAGCTTAATATAACCAGAGCAGATGGCTAAATTGAAAAGAGAGTGATGCTTTGTGTAGCAAAAGCACAAAAAGTGGGGCTGGGGATATGGCCTAGTGGCAAGAGAGCTTGCCTCATATACATGAGGCCCTGGGTTTGATTCCCCAGCACCACATATACAGAAAACGGCCAGAAGTGGCGCTGTCGCTCAAGTGGCAGAGTGCTAGCCTTGAGCAAAAGGAAGCCAGGGACAGTGCTCAGGCCCTGAGTCCAAGTCCCAGGACTGGCAAAAAAAAAAAAGCACAGGCATTGGTAAAGTGAAGTATTCTAAATCTTGAATGAAATTGAGTTAGACTACTGTTTGTCTGGTATCACATATGGTATGAGTGAGTAACTTAGGCTGTCCATTTTTTAAAAATTTACATCTTCCTGTTGTAATTATCAGTAAGGTACAAAAGAGTAATGCTTTAGGATGTGGAGCTATTTCCTTGTGAAATTAAATCTGTGTCACCACAAAAATCACTCTCTATATCCTTCCTATGCCAACATTGAGCCATCTAGAATGGCATGAATTTTGTGCTGAAATGATTTAAAATGTCATCATTTAAGATCTGCTCTGCTTCAAATGTTCCTTCTCAAATTACAGCTTGCCCTTAGCAGGACTTTAATCTCAATGCTCCTTAGCACCTTACAAGCAAGAGAAAGCTGTCTCCTAAAGAACAAATTGTCCAGCCATTGGAGGGTATTGTAGGTAGAGAAGAGAGAAAGTCAAACATGATTTACTGAATTTTCTTGTTTTTCTTTACACAGCTCTCTGAGGTGCCATTTCTCTTAGATAAATAAGAAACAAAGTGCAATATCTGGTTTCCTTCTGATATCTGGAAGGCCGTAAAAGGACAATGACAGGGAAGACATTATCCAGCAGGAACTATACTCATTAGGCACTTAGGGATCAAATCTTACACTTAATACAGTAACCACATTTTCATTACGTTTTTCAAATGGTGCATTGTATTATTACATTCTGTCACAGATCTCAGGAGGAAGAAGCTGGAAAGAAACCCAGGTTTTGTTTAGTTTGATTTCATGAATGGACAAGAAAGAAAATCTTTTAATGGTGATAACTCTTTCCACACTGATCAGTGAAAAAATCAACCCTAGCTTTGTTTCAAATAATTTAAATAAGCTGCTTACCCTCCCCCAAAGGAAACAGAAGTTTCTTTAGATATAAAACATCATTCATCACTATGGTTTTCCTTATGTATTCATAAGGAATTCATTAAGTATCAAAATAACAAAACTCTAAGTCATCCTAAAAATCTTAATTCTGTCATCATCTTGTTATTTTGTGAAATGAAAGGGTTTCTTTTTTCTAACTCCCAGAAATGCCATCTTACCTGTGTGCTCTCATTCATTCTGTACCAGGTCCAATTTAAAGGATGACAGCCCTCACATTTACACATCAAGACAGTGGAATCTCCCACATAAGTGATCAATGGCTTATGTTTTCCATGCAGTTGAGGGACTAAGGAAAATTTAGAGAAATACGTTACCAAAACAGAAAAAGTAAAGTACTAATCTTGAAGATACCTTCTCTTTCATTTCCTGTTATACATGGTTTTGTTTAGGTAGTTATAGTTATATAACAGAAAGCCACTAGTCAGGAGAGTAGTCAGAGAGAGAGAGTAAGCAGAGCCATAGTGAATCATAGAGTGAGCTCCAATATAACTGTCTCCGTGGCAGGATTGGAAGGCAAGTCCTCTATCGTTCAGCAGGTAGCATCTTCAAGTGTTGTAGGGAACAGAGCTGACACCATTTTGATTAGGAAAACATGGTAGGAAATGTTGGGGGAGTAGATTAGGTCAACCTGACCCCCAAATTCTGATTTTGTAAATGGTTTGTTGCGTACTCTACCCCCCTGCATCAATCTCCTACATCTGTGCCACACTTGCTTGTTAATGTTGCTTGCTCTACCACTTGCGTCAAGCCCCTACATCTGTGCTATGCTTTTACCTTTATAAACCCCACTTGGAGGACTGCTTGGGGGCACGGTGGCAGCTCCGAGTCTGTGCTGTGTCCCTGTCTGGGCAGTTTGCTTCCCCAATAAACCCATCTTTTTGCTTGAGACTGTCTCTGAAGGGTGAACTCTTGGGGGGGTGTGGAATCTCGCCCGCCCCCCTGCCCTCAGACCCCGTGACATTTTTGGTTCCCTGACCAGGAAGAGTCCTTAACCACTTTCTTCTTGAAAAGAAACCGTAGGCTTCTTTTTGCTCAAGGCTAGCACTCTACGACTTGAGCCACAGTGCCACTTCAGCTTTTTTCTATATATGTGGTGCTAAGGAATCGAACCCAGGGCTTCATATATACGAGGTGAGCCATTTACCACTAGGCCATATTCCCAGCCCCATGTTTTCACTTCTATGGTCTCTTTTTCGCTTTTTATTTAGTTTATGAACTAGAGGAAGAATAGATAAAATTACAAATATAAAAATTTTAGTACTGTTTTGAAAAACTATAGAATTTTCAAATGCTTTAACACTTGTTATTCTGCTTTAGATCTTACAGTTGAGAGGGATAGGGTAGGAATGTAAAACTGGTTTTAATCAACAAAGTTAGATGTCTAGATTAGCTGTATTTCCCAAGCACTCCTGAGTTTCTACCAGTCAAGATAATCTGGCATTTTCTACATATATGAAGCATGAAGTCTTTTTTTAAAAAAGGAAAATTATTGGTAATAACCTCAAGAAATTACAATTTATATAATTACCAGATGAAAGTTCAAGTCAGAGTTTTATGGGTTTTGTTCTCAAAAGACTAATATTACAGTGCTAAGAAAGGCAAGCCTTCTTTCATTCTTGAGTGTTTAACATAGGTTAATCCACTGGCTGCCATACAGTCACACACACCACTCCCTGTGTCATTATCACTGACCATCAGGGCCGAATGCTCCTGAGAAGATGTTTCAATCACCAGGAGGCTCAAAATATAGCAATCAGTAAGTCAGTAGTTCCTACACTTTATATCCAAGCAAACATGTTTTGATTACCTTCAACAGTCTACAGTTATACAATTACCCAAAATGTAAACTGACAATCTGAATTTGTAAGGACTCCACTGATGCTCTGCAAATAATCTCCAGACACCTCCAGAGGAACTCTTGGGATACCTCTGTGGACATGACAGGAAAGGCGAGTACGTGTGAGTAGGCTGAGGTGACAGGGAGGGCTCCCACAGGCAGAAGAAACTGGTGGCCTGGCCAGGTCTCCAGCTAACTCACATTCTCTACTGGCCACCTTCAAGTCGATGAACCCTGACCCCAGGGTTCATTCCAAAGGCCACTGATTTGTGTAGGAAGCAGACAGATTGATAATGTAATAGTGTGAAAAGATATGCTTTAGCTTTGAAGACATGGGCTAAGCCCTAACCTCCGGCAGGCAGTACAGGTGTAAAAGACAAAATAAGGTAAAATCTTATTCTGGTGCATGGTAATTACATTTTGTTAGGATTATATGCCAATGCAGCTCACATTCTGTCTGTCTCTCTCTCTGTGTCCTCTATTTACCAAGAAATAAAAATAAATATATAAAAAGTAAAAGAGGTATGTTGCATGTCTGCTCTGTCACTTCTTTGGTTGTTTCCTCAGTTTGCAGCTACCCCTTCTCAGTTCATTTATAAACCCTGACGGCAACAAAATGGAGAAAAGGAATCATTGTAAGAAAATTGAAAACAGCTCTTAAATTCAAAAAAGAAGTGGTCCATCTGTCATTATATGAACGTAACAAGTATATTTTAAGTTCTTGAGAAGAAAAATGACTAAATGTCAAAATGTTAAAGGCTCCAGCAGGCTGAGTCACAGGACATTTTATTATTTATTTTTTTCCCTAGGGCCCTATGTTTTTAGAAGTAGGAATTTGGAGGCATGAGTAATTCATCTCATGCTCATGGGTTTTTCTTTCTGGTTCAGGTGAACAGATATTCTTTCTCTAGATTAGTAGGCACCACATTGGGTTTTGGTAGTGGAGAAATACACTACTCTACTTTGGTTTATGGTTGCGATCTGGTGAGTAATGTTTTAAAGGTAACAATTTTTAAAAATAAACTGAATGATGTAGCTGCAGGAAAGCAGCTAGTTGCTCATGACTTCTCTGGCTTCCTCAGCAAGGCTTGTGTCCCCAGCAAGCCACAAATACAATGTATTCTTCCTTTTCTTTGTATTTCTTTTCCTAGGATTTTGTTTGTGAGGAGGAATGAATGAACCAGTGGAAAGCTAAATTATTATCACAACAAAGTACTGTCAATCAGATCAGTACCACTTCCTAATTATAATTCCTTTGAAAATATCCAGAGCCTAGCATGTATTTTTGTTACTTATGAGAAGTATGAGACCACAGAAGCATTTGAGGGTTAAAGTTCCACTTTAGAGAAAGAACAAGATCAACCCTACTTTAGAAGAAAGTTTAACCAGATAGGGGCAGGTAAGCAGGGATTAAAATTAACCTAAGGATTTGCAGCAGTCACTAGCTTTCTCCCCCTCCCCCCACCTGTAAAGGAGCCAGGCCACACCTGTACATCCCCTATGGCGAGGTCCCCTGTGGCGAGAAACAAAAGCACTGTGGAACAATGCCTCTCCTCATCGTTAACACAAACACTGCTCTCAAGGGAAGACTGCACTGACTTTGTTGGGCACTAGTTAAGGCCATCAGCTCTGCTTTCCCAGGTGGATTAGCTTCTAGATATTCTAGTACTAAGCATGCATGCTTCTTTCTGGAGAGTTGATCATGCTTTCATAGGAAAGTTTGTGTTGCAATATGTCCAAAATATTGACATTTGCCCACAGGCTAAGAACCAAAAATGAAAAAATACTGCTTTTTAGTAAGCTTCTATGAGACAAACGCCTGAGACAAGATAGATAGCTGGTACCTAGACAAGGTGTTTCACAAAAATCATGGGTATTCAACTATATGCGGTGAAGGACAACTATATGGGTGAGGGACATGTGACTATACAATGCAACTATCCCAAAGAATCTTCAGATCAAGCTGTACACTGCAGTTAAAGGACAATGCCTTAGTGATGACATGGAGAAGATGACATCGAAATTCTGTTTTCTTTTCATCTTTTTTCTTTCCTTGATTATCTCCTAGACTTTACCCATTCCTCTATTCTGGTGTGTATAGTATGCCCTGTCTTTATAAAACATTAATTTACTTCAACTGTCTTGGGAGTCACAGTTACTTTGGCGCCATTGTTTATTATTTATATTTACTAGTCTAATGACATTATGACAGTAGTCACACTGTTGATCGTTTGAAAGTTTTGATAAAGTAGGACACAGTAAGAATGTGTTTCAAGATGGTAAAACTGCTGCTTCAAGCTGTATCTAGGAATATGGGTTTGGACCTCCTAAAGTAACAGCTCTCTAAAATTGTAAGACTGGAGATATATTTGCATATTCATGAAGTAGGCCAGTTGGCCTAAATGTTATGTTTGTTTAAAGACATTTAGATATCATCATATTAGGAAAGGAAGCTTCCAAATGGCCAGCGACATCTTAAGTGAAATTTTAACCTGGGATTTCGGGTTAAAGTCTACATGATTCTATTAGGCTACTTTTCCACACTTGTCATTCTTGAACAATTTCTGGGGAAGACAGATGGCTGAGAAATCTCATAGCATGCAGTATTATCACAGTTTTTGTTTTCTATACCAATTAAAGTTTTTCAGTTTCTACAGATTTTGAACATTGATGAACAGTATGGAAGTTTTCAGAATATTCAACACACAAAGAAACACTCATCTCTCATCTTTCTTGAATGAAATCACACCAACATTGTTTTAATCAACACATTAGCAGCTATAAGAGGAAGAGTAGGCAGCACTAGTGTTTGAACTCAGGGCCACATTCTGACTAAACTGATACATTACCACTTGAGCCATGCCTTCAGTTTTGCTTCTTTGTTGGTAATCGTGGAGATGGGGTGTAGCGAGCTTTCAGCTAAGACTAGTTTTGCATAGCAATCCTCCAGATCCTATCCCCTTAAGTAGCAGGATTACATGGCCAGAGTGTACCCCTGCTCTCTCTTCTCCCCTGGCATCAACAGACAATCTTACAGTCAACAGGGTTGTTTGCTTTTGTTTTACATAGTACTAACCAACAATGTTGAAGCTCTTTTGCATTCTTATAGTAACAAATCAACAGATTTCATGAAAAAGCAGGGACTCTGAGAACCAAGTGTCCCAAGGTTCAGGAGCTATCTATAGTTGACTCTTAAAATCTATGGCTGAATAAAACTCATGTGGGGGTTTTTAACTAAAAACAGAGGATGGAATATGCTTCACACCATGTTCAACTGTTGAGCCACTAAGAAAGTATCCTTCTTAGGAAAAAAACACAAGCAAATCAAGTGCAGAATGAATGTAAGAGGAGATTTATATAAAAAAACAGAACAAACAAAAAACAACAAACCTACATGCCATTCTATACACCTTGCAGACATAACAAATATTAAGTTACAAGTTTTTGTTAATGTGTCTTTAACTGAATGAAATTATTTCTCTAAGCAATATCCAATTTAGATGACTTATACAAAAGTATTCTTTAACCTAGAAAGATCTCAAAGGACTCAATTTACTAATTTTATAAATACCTTCAGGATGCAATATATACTTAAAAGTTGGGTCTGGATAAAGTGGTAAATGAATTGCTCTAAGCTGCTTCTAGCAAATTCAAAAAGGTAAATATTTAGTGGCTTTTCTTGCATTCCTGAAAGATCTGATTTAAAACCTCGACTTTGTGTCCTGATAACACCTAAAACCAGCTTAAGTTATCTCGCCACAGTGCAGGAATTCAATGACCTTCTGAAGAATGCCTGGCATGAAGCTGACTGACACAGTAACAAGTAAATTTTTCCTGATATTCTTCACATTAAAAATAAGAACATTCACTTCCATCTAATGATGTATGTATGAGAGCTACTAAAAATATACATCAACTTTGATCAGAATAACTAGTACATATTTCTAGAGAACAATGGAATCTAGAAAGAGAGAGAGGATGAAGAAAAAAAATAACTCTTAAAACCCATGGCTAAGTAAATTTTGGGGGGGGCTCTTAATTAAAAGCAGAGGATATAATGTGCTTTCTATCCATATCCAACTGTAGCATCACTTAGAAATATGTCTATGTTTGATGGAATTTTTTGTGAATGTGTTTCATGTTCTCTTTGCTTGTTAAAAAGAGACAGAAGAAAAAAGTGAAGGGAGGAAGGGCAAGTAAGGGCAAGGAGAGAGAAAGGTGCAAGATGGAAACAAGGGAGAGCAGGGTAGGAAAAGAAGAAAAAGAAAAGGACTGAAGAAAGGAAAGAGCTGGGAAATAAATGTGCTATCTATTCCTTCACTAAGTTAAACTAAGAAACAGAGATAAGATTAGGAAACAGGCAGGAGAGATGACCCTCCTACACATGTTGTTGTCCTTCAAGGCCATGCAGTGGGGAAGACTTAGAACAGTCATACCAATGAGCCTGACTCGGTATAGACAGAGACTAATGTCTATCTTTGTCTTGAATAAAATTAGAAAAGTGTAACAGTGTTTTGCTTTTTTAAAGTGAAATATAGAATCTTGAAGAATAAGCATATATAGAAAATATTTTTGAATTGTGGTAAAATGTGGTTTGAAGAGTCAAATTAAAAAATAATGTATTGGCTGGGGATATGGCCTAGTGGCAAGAAAGCCTGCCTCGTATACATGAGAACCTGGGTTCGATTCCCCAGCACCACATATACAGAAAACGGCCAGAAGTGGCGCTGTCGCTCAAGTGGCAGAGTGCTAGCCTTGAGCAAAAGGAAGCCAGGGACAGTGCTCAGGCCCTGAGTCTAAGGCCCAGGACTGGCCAAAAATAAAAAATAAAAAAAATAATGTATTGATTAAGTTAAGAGAACCTGATAACTAAAGAAAAATAAGTATTATGCAGAAGAGTGATACCATTCACCAAGATGCACTATACTCATAAATTGGCAGGTCGGAGTGAAACCCTTTCTTACATCTACTAAAAGATGGCAGTGATAAAAATAATTGATTTCAAAAAACAAATATAACATTGAAGAAAAATACTGTTTGTAGATGCAGTGGAGCCAAAGCATGCAGTTTATGACGTCTGCAATGATGGCTGCACCTGAGCCTCCACTCCCTCATCTTTCCCTTGCTGACTCAGTGGATTGCAGGCTTTCAAGCCCCACTCAGGAACAGTGAGCTTCTGAAGGACACTCCCTTATGTTCTAAGTTTAGATAAACAAATCTCATTGTGTCACAAACGCCGGCAGTACAGCAGCATCCAGAACATCAATGTACACCTCATGATGCTCTCTTGACAATGAAATCACCCGGTGATAAACTCCTCAGATCACATCTCTGATACTAACTGCCATGCTGTATTTTTAGGGATGGCTATTTTGTTTTTAAATGATGACACTCAACAATACAAAATATAGACATCTTTTGGACAGATCCATATTACTTTAAAATTATATGGGTCTCTAAAATCCCAAACCCTAGAGCTACAGACACAGCATATCATATCTTAAGTTAGGAGTCTAGGAACATACTTACTCCGAAATCTAGAGCATGTTATAAAAGCTCTAAATTTAGAGGGCTAAAGTAGTAAATAAAATAAGACATCGATGGGAGGCTGGCCTTTTTATCTGAATCCTGTGTTTTAAACTGAGAGGTGGAGGGGGATGAGGTAGCTGTAAAACCTCAAAGCCGTTTTCCAGTTTGCCTCTTGTAATTCAGTGAAAAGTACCTGGTATCTTTTCATCTGTGTTATGTGTACTAAAATAATCATAACTGAAAACCCAAGGGTTTAGAGATCAAAGATCATAATGCTGAAGTCATTATTCCTCAAGTTATTAATACTGACCTTTGATTTTAAATGTTCCTCTTGGTTCCTTTTCCTCTCCAACGAAGCAAGAATAGTCTCCCATTTGCTTGTTGTTAATGAGGGTGAGCCTATAGACAGTTCAGTTTATTAATACAGAATTTGTCCTCAAAAATATTTCTTAATTAAAATCAAGTTGAAGTCACTAATCAAAACTTAGAAATAATTCTATCAACAGGCAAATTAGAATCTTGGTATAACATTCAAGTGGTTTAAAGGAAAGAATGCTCATGCTGTAAAAAGGCTAGCAAGGTAGGTCACTTACGTGTATTGGGTGTGCAAGGTGTTTCCTGTCACATTGACGATGTAATTGTTCTGAAGTAGCTCATCACCTCTCTTCCAAGTCACATTCGCTGCATTCGCATCCCCAGATATGACGAGATGGCATGTGAGTTCCACCTTAGAAGGCTTTTCCAAAGTGATATTTTTTTCTAATGGAGTATTAACATGTTCTGCTATTCCCAAAAGAAAAAAAAAAGACGTGAAAGTTGCAATTGTGGGAAATTTCAATATATAAAACCTTTTAAAACTTTCCACAATGTTCTAACAACAGTTACTGTTTGTCCCATTTATCTGTTTGAAGAATGATTCCTGTCAACATAAACCTGGTTATTAATCTTATTGTCCTTCCTAGGCACAACTGAAGAGGAGCTCTGATATAGCATTAATATCACAAATAATATAGCATAATAACAATATAGTATTCATATCATATAATGATATAACATAATATCACAAACAATCACAAAAGTCTAAAACTATGGTATTTATCTCCTTAATTAAGCTCAGTAAATGAACAGGCGGGAGAATGAGGCAAGAGTAATAATAATGTCTTCATAAGCTCTTAGTGGGAGGAGAAACAACTGCAAAAACAACACACACCAGTTAGCGAATGACTGAATTCTGCTCAGTAAGCATAAATTTGGTTTTCTGAAAGAATGTTTCCTGCATTAATAGGTATTGGATTGATAAGTTGTCATTTATACTTAAGAATCTGTAAGAAGCTGGATAAAGACACAGATGTGATAGAATTTACGTAAGGACCGTACAGGTTTGAGTTTTAACTCAACCTGAAATGTCACTATGGATTTATGCTGGTTATGTCCCCCTCCGAAAAGGCTCCAGTATTGAAGACTTGGTACGGAGCTGGTAGATTCAGTCATTCAGAGGTGATTTGATGATGAAGGCTCTGACCTGACCAATGAGTTAATCCATGAGAGATTCATGAGATGGCATCGCTGAGCAGTGATGGAAATGTCAGGAGGTAAGACCTAGCTGGAGGACATAGGCTATTTGGTGTTCTGCCCTGTAATGAAATAGCTTGTCCCTGGATCTTCCCTGCTCCATGCCCTCCAGCCCTGATGGTCAGTCTGACCATGGCCCAGAGACAAGGGGACTAGTAAACCACAGACTAAAGCCCTTGAAACTATGAATTAGACAAATCCTTTCGATTAGCATCATCTTATGTGTTCATATGTACTTAGCTATTGAGCTACTGTGATCTTCTGCTAGGACTATCCTAGACATGTACTATTATTACCAGTGAAGGAAACCATAGAGTCTATGTTTCTTTGGGTCTGGCTCACTTCAATTAGTATGATTTTTCCCACTTCAAGTTATGGAAATAAGTGATTTATTATTGTTGTTATTTTCAATGTACCATGTGAAATTGTGCCTTTTTCTTTTGTCTTTCTTCCCCATGGTTTTACCCCTCCCCAAGTCACTATAACTAATTCTGGTACCCTGGGTATTGTACATATGTTCATCAGAACTAGGGAAGGGGGACATCAAAATGGAGAGACAAAGGGTAAAAGGCGAACAATGTAACAGCAATACTTACAAGACAATATGCTGTAAACCAGCTGTGCAATTGGATGGGGGGGAAAGCAATTGGGGATGGAAGAAAGTGGGAGAAAAATGAAGGAGGAGGTAATAAGTTTGATCAGAAATGTACTCACTGCCTTAAGTATGAAACAGTAACCCCTCTGTACATCACTTTTTGAAAATAAATTAATTAAATAAATAAACCCTTACTCCTATAAATTGTTTCCCTAAGGTGTTTATCACAGCCATGAAGATCTAGTGAAGAATTAATACAAATATTGCCCTCAGAAAGAGGGGGAAATTTCAGTTCCTGAAATCTCCTAGCTGAATAAACAGAGCATCTCCCCAAATTGCTACAATTCAGTTGTCCTAAAACCCCTCCCCAAGAGCACTCAGAGAAGATCAGCTCTTATCACTAGAGAATTCTTCACACCACACCTGAGCAAACATTGTCACAAAGCTAGCAGGTTTCCTACTTAATCTCCTAATTTACTCAAAGATAAATCAGCTTCCCCTTCCTCTACTAAACTCCAATAAAGATGAGCCCAGATATTTAAGTAAATGTCAGGATCGGCAATTTACACTTAAAATTACAAAGCTTATATGTGTAAACTAAAACTCTTAATCTCAGGAAAATGGAATGCTGAATCATGGTTTTGAGACCTAGGAGGGTGGGGGAAAGGATGAAGCAAGGTTCACTGACAGGCATCTGTTCTGAAGGGCCTGCACACTGTTTCACCTTGGACGAAATGAAGAATATCAAGATGGCAGAGATGGAATACTGAAAAATCAAGGGCCAGTTTTCTTAGGCTGCCAATTAACTTTTCAATGTTTAAAAAGATGAGATACAAAACTAAAATCCTAACTACTCCTTTGAGTTACTTTTTTCCCCCTGAGAACTACTATGACAGGTGTGATTAAATCAGTCCCTTTCTTGCTAATCCTTTTTGTCAGTTTAATTCCTAGTAACTAAGAAAAGTGCTTCTTCCCCCATAGTTTTTCACAATGATGACTTATACTCCTCAACAACCCCAATCCCAGAGCCTGTAGCTGAGATGCCAAGACCCTGGGACCAACCACCATGATTTATTTACTGGTCAAATGCCAGATTTCAGTTGGTGTCACGCTGAGTGAGGATGATTAAATGCCTCCCTTACCTCTTTTTCTTTAATCTTTAGGCTCCCAAACATTAACTCCTTACACACATACACACACTTATGGAAGATGTACAATGCTGATTTAAATTCTGAACAATGGTTTAAAAAAGAAGTATCAAACATGCAAGTGGATGCTAACTGAACCACTGGGTAAAACAGAGGAAGTGTAGCTCGTACACTAAGCATGATGTCACAGCTGCTGGATCATGGATCCAGACATTTCTCATCTACCACAAATATGAGAAATAGCAGGAAACAGACATCAACCACATCCATCTAGATTTTGGGGGGAAAACTACAGAAGTAATGTGATCTGGGTTTTTCAGTAAAAAAAAAAAAAAAAATTTGAAAATGAGGAAGTTGGCAATGCTTGGAAATGAGAGTAATGGGATACTTTACCAATAATCATATATGTATGTATGAAAAGTAAAATTAAACTGTAATGTTTCAGGCTTCCGTATCTGTCCTTATTATATCTGGAAGATTACAGAAAAGTAGAGCTTCTGTGTAAATGTAGAAATAGTGGTGCTTACAAGAGTCAGAAAAAGGAAGCATGTTTGAGAGAGAGAGCACTGCACTACATAGGCCCATTTCTTCTTGTGCAGAGCCCAAATATACAAAGAAATACACGAGAACACTCACTACTTTTCATTAGATTTGAGACCTCCTAAAATGCAAAGTGTGCAAGCAGGGAAGTACAAGCCAGCAGGAAGTGAGAACATGCTTGACATAACTGCTGTCTAACTGCAAAACGGCTGAACTGAATTCTAGGCTCAAAATTAAAAACAAACAAACAAAAACTAAGGTCAGGTTCAAAATATACGGGGGGGTGGAAATGGAGTAAGTAAAATTGAAAGAATTTACACAACTCAGCAAAATTACTGAGCTGAGTGCCATCCACATGCCAACAATTATACTAAGTATAAATAATGAGAGAAAATACTATATTCATTCCTAAGGGTATGTTTGCTGCTATGTTCTCCATGTGTGCATTTAGCTCTGGGATAAAACTTAGTTTTACCCTTTACTTTTTGTGCCATCTCTTGGCAAAACTCAGCTAATTTTTAGTTAAATAATTAATTTAGTTACCTGCTTCAATAAATTTGCTGCAGCCTGTCTTCACCCCATTCCCAACTTAATATAGTATATTCTAGAGTCTCATCTCATCAGAGAAAAGGCTTTCATTTATGTTAAAAACAGCTTAACTACTAAAACCTGATGGTATTTATTCAGAGTTCAAATTCCACATACATGGTTTCTACAGAAGGTTAGATACTGCCAGAGACTTCCCATTCCTTGAAATTCCTTTTATTTTGCTTCACTTGTAGTTTTTCTACTTCTGCGTCACCATTCTAGCGAATTTCCAACACTTTCCTGGCTACATAAAATGCTACCAACTACTCTTTTGAATGTTGTTGCTCCTTGGGTTTGTTTTGGGAGTAGTTGTGTTTTCTTCTTTGCCTCTTGGTGGTACTTAGCACTGAACTCAGAGCTTCACAATTTGCTAGGCGAGCACTGTACCACTTGTGCCATGCCCCTGAGACTTTTCTTGTAGTTTTAGCTTTTAGATATGGTCTCTCACAACATTGTCAAAACTGGCCTCAAAGTATCTATCCTTTTATCTTTATCTCCTGAAAAGCTAAAATTACAAGTGTGAGCCACTATACCTCTCTTGAACTTTTAAGATAGCATCTCTGACTTTTTTTTTTAAACTGGGGCTGGCCTCAAATACTGAGTCTCCTATTTCTGCCTCCTGAGAAGCTGGGATTATAGGCTCATACCACCACATTCGGCACTCTCTGGCTTCTTTATTTGTCAGCTTAAAATATTGTGTTCAGTTCAATGATCACTTCTAATATCTAATAACTTCTAACTTGGAAGAGTCTAGACTTAATTCTTGATCTAGGTCCATGGCTCCACATGTCTACTGATACCTAAAAAGCCCATGAGTACTGAAAACTGTACGCCTGAGTTAGTAGGTCCACTAGACTTCCCTTTCTTTTGGCCCCCAATACTGGCTCATTGTACAGAAGCATTCAGTCGATTTTAACCTCTGCAACATCAAGTTTGCTCTGTTTTCCCAGCTTCATTCACTGTAATTCTTCATTAACTTTCACTAGGCCTAGACAAGTGACCTAATATCTCTGGGCTACTTTCTCTTCTCCATCTGTTTTTATATAACAAGATATCAAAATTATGCTTCCAATTATTTAACTGCTATCCTTAAACAACTTTCACTTGTAAATCAAAGTATCTGTAATGAAAACCACCGTTTCCTGATTTGGCCCATTTTCTTGACCTATAAATTGGGACAATACATGTCTCATAAAACTGCACAAAGAACCACAGTACAGCAAGCAACCATCTCTGGTAAGCTCTCATTTCCTTTCACCATTATCTTAATTGGGGAATGTAAGAAAAGCCATGGTGCATAGTGTCAATAGTCGTGGGTTGATGACATCACTTCATCTTCACAACAGTTCCCATAAGGTAAGAACAATTTTTCAGGGAAGTCCTGGGTGAGTCATCAAGACACTAGCAGAGTTGAATGTTAAATTTAGATGGGGCTAAGACCAGACTCTCCTAATCTACACTACAAATCAATTCTCAAAGACACAGAACTTTTATGACAAAGGGATCGATGTCATCACCTTCAAATGTTTTAGTCAAGATTTTAAGTTAAAAAGTATTAACATCATTATTATTATATTATTATTAATGGCACAGTATAGTCAATATACCACTGTGAACATAAAAGAGTTGGAAGGTGTGATCAAACACATTTAAAACACATTTTCAATTAAATGCTTTTTTAAGCTAAAAAATTTAGCCACACTGATAACTTTCTTGTGTCAGGTCATTCACTGAGTCTGTTATTTCATTGTTTTCTGCAATATTTCTGCAGGTTGGGGATTTTTGTTCAGCCTCAAAAATATGTAGAAAGTTCTGTTTTTTTATTAATTTACTTTATTGTTATTATAGAGGTGATATACAGAGGGATTACAATTACATTAGTCAAGAAAATGAGTACATTTCCTTTATACAGTGTCTTCTGTTCCCTCACTCTCTCCCAGTCCCTCCCTCCCATCTCCACCAGCAAGCTGTATAGTTCACTTTTATCAATGTCCAGTGAGCTCCACTGCTGTACTTTTTCACCATTTTCCCTCGAGTTCTGTACCCTCCCCCAATCCTTCTGAAGATGTACATGTGAATACACCATACATAAAGAAGACAGAATCATCAAAAACTAAAAACTAACAAAAAAGAGGTCTCTTGTTTTCATATCTTAGACTTCATTTCAGTATATTATTTTATATAAATATGAAGAGGCACTTAGGCATTACACATTTGTGTTTCTCTTCTAAGAGTATCCTCTTTTGTTCTCACTATGTGTGTCTGGAATTCTGTATAATTTATCATATCCCAGTGCAATTTAGATCTAATTTCTGCATATCAGAGAGAGAACATGCACTGTTTGTCTCTCTGACCTTGGCTTACCTCACTTAATATGATTTATTCTAGCTTCATCCATTCCCTACAAATTGCATTATTTTATTCTTTCTAATGGCTTTGTAAAATCCCATTGTGTATAGGTACCACAGTTCTGGAATCCACTCATCTATTGTGGGGCATCTGGGTTGTTTCCATATCTTGGCTACTGTGAAGACATATCATATTTTTTAAGTCTTTTGTAGCTAGCCGACAAATGAACATGAGTTCAACAAACAACATTTCCCAAACATTGCTCAAGAGCAATGCACTTCTGCTATTCTAAGGTTTTGCATAGCATCCATGACATCTACATTTCTAGGATTGCAGAAATTCTCCCAGTTTCTGAAACATATTACATAAAGATTTTTCTTAGCTGGACATTATGGTACATGCCTAAAATCCCAGCAGGTGGAAGGTGAAGTCTGGTGGATCAGGAGGCCAGACTAGCTTCATAATAAAAGCCAACTTCAAACATAGAAATAAATAAAAAGGTCAACAGTTACATTATATAAAGAGAGAGGGGGGACATAAATATATGCATACACAAAAGTCCAACTCTATAATACAAATTAAAATAACAAGGCTATGGCTTTTAACACTGTATAGCAAAGACCAAAACTCCTAATAATATGAAGTGCTAGTAAGTATGTAAGAAAGTTGTGTTCAAACCTGTGAACCAGGGGAAAAGCAAACTGTCCAGTTATTTTGGGGGAAAATTTCAAAGTGTCTACTAAAATAAAGATGCACAATTCTACATTCTGGTATTTGCTCTGGAAGAACATTCAAAATTATCCCAGGAAGGAATGGTATCTGTTGCTATATGAATATGTACATAAGCACATATATATATATACACACACACACATATATATGCAAACTCATTATAAAAGTGTTAGTGAACTGATATATCCTGTATATATAAACTGAAGAAGTGTACCCCCATATACTATATGGCTACATCCCCAGCAAGTGATATTGAAGGACAAAAAACAAATTTTAGCACAATACTTAAGAGATATTTACTGCTAATATTAAAGATTCCAAGTCCTACTACATAGTTCCTATGGGTAGGGACTGGTCTAGTATAGCCATATGCACACAAACATACACAGTTGTCACCCCTATCTATGAGTATTATGAAAATATTAAATGAAAATCCAGAAACAATTTCTAAGTCCCACCAGAGACGTGAATGTAATCATCCTTCTTTAGAGTATGTCAACACTGTATTGACTACCTGCCTGCTAATAATCTGGCAGCCATCTTTGTTATCAGATCAACTGTCATGCTACAAGGCAGGACTTGTGTTCAAGTAATCCTACTTTATTTATTAATCTTGGATCCACAAGGCAAGAGTAGCTGTACCAGCAATTCAGATTCCAGGTCAATTATGAGGCATTTCTTGTCACTCTCAACCCTATGTAGTAGTTCTACAAAAGGTAAAAGCATTATAGATATTTTGAGATGCTACATCCAGCAATGTATTACACTGTACCACTATATGTGGTTTTATTAGTTATTGCTAATATCTTCCTTCCTCATATTTGAACTTGGGACTTGGGACTTGCTAGGCAGGCCATTTTCTGCTTAAGCTATACCTCTAATCCTTTCTCCTTTCGTTATTTTTAGGATGGTCTGGACAACCTAGACCATGATCCTTCTATTTGCTGATTAACAGGCATGTACCTTTATGTCCAGGATTTTTTTGTGGTTTGTTTGTTGTTTTCATTTTTTTTTTCCTGTAGAGATGTGGTCTAGTAAGCTTTTTTACTTGACCTGGCTTCAAATTGCCATCCTCCTGATTTCTGCCTCCTGAGTGGCTAGCTTTACAGGAGTTAGCCACCAATGCCTGCACACCTTAAATCATAGTTTAAATAATGCATTATTATGTAAACAGAATGTAAACAGATGAACAGCATTGTTTAGGAAATCAGGACAAGCAAAAGCAGCTGTTTACATTCTGTATATATGCACATCTTATTCTGCAAAATTCTTAACTCACAGTTGTTTTCAATACATAGATTAAAAACCCAAGGATCCAGGGGACTGACTATACATAGGGTTCAGTACTTCTAGTTTTGTGCATCCACTAGAGCTCTTGGAATATATCCCCCACTAATAACATGGAGAGGGAGCAACTGATCAAGTCTCCTAATAACAGCATAGGGATGGACTGTAACTCAGTGATAGTGTGTGTGTCTGGAATGTGAAAGGATCTGGGTTCTATTCTTTCTTTGTACCACCAATTTTTTTTTCCATCAAGTCATTTAAAAAAATGTTCCTATAGGGTGTAGTATATGAAGTCGCATGCACTATATTAACACTATATAGATATTATGGATACACACACACACACACACACACACACACACACACACACACACAGAGGGAGAGAGCCTGAGAAAGGAGCATTACAAATGGAGGTTGCCACTAAAGAGCCAGACATTCAGAGCAGCAATGAGGCTTTGACTTCATTTGTAAAGTTGTCTTTTTTCTCACAATATACTATTTCTTTTGTTTTTAACATTTCTACTTTCTTGTCTGTCCCTACAGAGACTTCTAGAATGTCTCAACCTTTTGCTCCTACGCTAGCTGTGTTAATAAGGCTGCTGCTCCTTTCCTCCAGTTCTCAAGATGGAACATGCCATCAGGAGGACATCACACCTGCCAGAACTGCCCATTGCATTCCTGTGGATGGCTCATCACCAGGGCTGTTTTGTGTTCTTTCTCAGCTAAGAGTCGCCATATAACACATGTAAGGTGACTCTGCAATCCAAATCTCTCGTCTCTGAATCATCACATGAATCTTTCAGGGTCCTTCTTTTACACTTCATTACTATTATTTGTAATGACTGATAATAATGGGAAGTCTTGTGTTTTTCCATAGAAAAAGACTATCACAAAGAAGCCAACTTGTCATCTCTTTGTGCTTTCAGCTGACTTTTTTCCAGTTTGTGTCAAACCTTCCACTGTGCTTGTAACCTAGGAAGGATCAGCTTTCCGGAAGTTTCCAGTTCCTAACTTCTATCTCCCTGCACAGATGCAATACTGTGCACTTCTGCAGTCTGAAAGCTGAAGTGCCCCACAAGTCTCCAATGCCTGTAGCCTAGTCACTCATGGAGTACAAACTGCCTTTACCTTTCTTGTACACTTACATTTAAGAGAATATTTAATATATATTACACATCCCCAAGGATGACAAGAGAGTTTTCATATTCATTAACTAACTGGAATGCTGGAAATGTTTTCATATTGTTTTTAATGGATTCACACTTACTTACATGATTACAAATAAATAAAGCCCGAAACAGCATCTCATTATATGATTATATGTTGAAGATGTAGCTTTTGCCTTAATTTTCAAAGACAGGCAGGATGAGAATACCAGCAGCAGGGAGAGAAAGGTGGGTTTTGTAACTGGCCAGGGGAGGCCTGGTGGGAGGGCCTTAGCTCATCAGGTGTCCTGCCAAGGGATTAGGTAGCTTTCCTGGAAGCTTCAACTTCTGAAATATTACTATGAAGGGGGAAGTCCTGGGGCTCCATCTGTAATCCCAACTGTGAGGAAGAAGGAAATCTGAAAGATAATTGTTTGAGGCCATCAGTAAAAAGAACATGTATCCTAGTCTAGTTGGGCAAAAGCTTGAGAGTCTATATGAAAAATAACTGAAAGCAACAAATCCTGGAAGTGTAGCTCAAGTGGTAGAGCCTAGATATGAGACTCCTAAGTACAAGGGCCAATATCACAAAGAGGAGTGGTAGGCAATCCTGGCCTCCCCTCTACCTCTGTTCTTGGTTCAAAATGAGCTGTTTTTTCTTGCATGTGCTCTGCCATCCTCCAGAGGGGCCTTGCTAGAGCTTGTGCCATGCTATTGGGACTCTGAAGCTACAAAACTTGTGAGCTAAATAATTCTCTTTACTTCGGAAGTAGCCTGCTTTAGGTATTTCATGGTAGTAACAAGAAATGAACTGATACAGTTTATTCTCTTCTATGTGTACAGCAGTGAGGGTACACTGGAGATAAATTTGTTGTTCAGAGGACATTTTAGCTATGTCTACTGGGTAAAGGCCAGTGAACCTGCTAAACATCCTACAAAGCCTAAGGCAGCCCTTAATAATAAAGAACTGCTCCCTGAAAAACATCAATTTTTCTGCTGCTTAGGACAAACATTGCCTGCAGCTGCTGTCATACTGCTATGGTGGAGCCTCTTCCAGCATCTCTATGGCTCCCTGTGAAAATCAGCACTCCCGTTTTTCTTCTCTGCTTCAGCTTGCTGAACGCCTCTGAGAAGTATAAATATCTGTGTCTCACAGGAACCATTCTAGAATCTTCTCTGGAGGCCAAATGCAAGGCTGTCTCACAGCTTTTTATCTTCTCAATCACCTGTGACCTGAGTGGTCCTCCTGCCTCCATCTGGGTCACAGTGCTGGCTTTCCTAGTAGATTTGCATTTGCATTTCTGCACCTCCAGTGTGTGTTCAGGCTACTTCCTCTCTCACCAGGACCTTGCTCAGTCACCGGGTCATATCTTAGCTGGCAAATACAGTGTGCCACTGAGTCAACAAAGTTGCTGATGGCAATACCAACAGGTTGTGTGAGAAAATGGCCAGTTGGTGTTTTGATTTTAATATCATTGTTTGAACTATAACACATTATTGAGTCAGTAAACAGTACAATATGCAGACGACAAGAAAAATCATTGACAGTAACAACATGGAAATACTAATGATAGTAACATACATATTAATTATCAAACACTGATATTAGAAAAGTTAACAATGGTGTTCATTACTCAAACATCTGTTCTGTATACCTGGTGAAAGAAAGAGAAGAAGAGGGCAGGAGAGAAGAGGAAGAAAAGAGGAAGGGAAACTTTTTAATTCTAGTCAGATCAATGGTACTTTTACAAATTCAACATTCAAGAAGTGCAATTGCTCATATGACCTACAAGGGTTTCAGATTATTAGAATCGCTTTATTTTCATAGTTTTTGAACACATCATTTCACAACTGCCTCCATCTCCTTGAAATATTCATAAGGGTTTGAACAAAATAAAGAAATACATTAGTCAGCCATTAGACATACCACAAAGTATAATGATTAAAGGCATTGATTCTGGTGCCAGATTTACAGGGCTCAAAATCAAGCTCCAACCAGAGACCTGGAATCATGATCACTTAATCTTTTTGCTTTTCTTTTCTCATCCCTAAATTACAATAATAATAATACTCATTATGTACATGGTATATGATTAATACCATGAATTGGTTAAGTAAATAATTCATATTATTTTTAAAATATTAAGTAGACATGTAAGCTCTTGGGAGTCAATATATTCCCCTAGGCACAAGGCTAGTGAAGTTCCCACTCTCATCAAGTAAATGTACTGAGAGTATCTAAGGTCTAAATTTGTAACTAAGGCACTGTATATAACTCATGCTAGGAAAAAACAAACAAACACATACACGCAAAATTGTGATCTAGTAGAAAATTTTAACTTCTGAAATGGCCAGAGATAAAAAGAAATAATAAATAAAAATAGGGAAATGCACTAACTACTTTTTTGTGTGTTGTTCAGCTATGAGTCTGGAACTCAGGACCTGGGCAATATCCATGAGTTCTTTTGCACAAGTTTGGTGCTCTACCACTTTGAGCTACAGCTCCACTTCCAGTTTTTAAGTGGTTAGTTGGATATAAGAGTCTCAAGGGGATTTTTTTGCCTGGGCTGACTTTGAACCACAATCCTCAGATCTCAGCCTCTTGAGTAGCTAGGATTAAAGGCATGGGCCACTGTTCCTGACTACTAACTACTATTTACAGATAAACAATAGTAATAATAGTAGCATATCAAACTAGCAATGATAGGACAATATGAAAATCTTCACAAAGTTCATTAAAAGCCTTACTGGTGCAGTAAGGACCATCATGGCTCTTTATAAGCTCCTAAGACCACACTTTTGATAAGACAACCATGTAATGCAACCCCATGTTTCAACATTAAGGTTAGGTCTTATTTATTTATTTTATTTATTTTCAAATAAAACCAAATTCTATTCTACTTTTAAGAAATAAAAAAGGCTTTGTTTCCTAAAAATCTAAATAAATAAAGAAGGAAAATACACTGTAGCAAAAGCTCCAAATTTAAGATCTTCAAGATATTCAAAATCAAAGAGAAAAAAAAAACATTTGTTTTGGAAGGAAGGACAAAGAAGCTGGCAGGACTTGAAGGGAAAATGAGTAATCAAGAGATTGTAGCTAAATAGCATACTCAAGCTGCATCATTGACAGTTTGCTAAGACATAGGGCAAGCTGAAGTGCAGGAGTCCATGAGGAAGAGAAGTGCTAGCACAAAGTTTCATCAAATCAAATGAGTAGGTAAGTAATGCACAACTGTAAACACCTGTTCTCTTTATAAGTGTAGGAATACTAGTTTTATTTGCATTACTAGAATAAAAGAATAGGAGTTAAACCCTCTAAACACCATAAGCAAATAGTTAACTTCTTACTGGGCTCTGAGTGTTAATGCATTGTTTCCAGGCCCCAGTTGTCCTGGGTGAGTGAGAAGTGACCTCCTGGGCACAATGGCAGAGTCATCAAAACATTGGCAAAGTTAAAACTACTCATGATTCTCTCTTTAAAAACAACCTATTTAAACTTAAAGAGAAAACCAATAACTAGAACTGGCAGAAAGAAAAAAGAAGTAACTACACAGTAATAGTGTCATTATTTTTTACAAGAATAAATTTCTAATACTGGGATAAACATATCTGGAAAACAAAAACAAAATATTTACACCAATTTATAAAAACATTCTACCACAATGGAAAGGGTAATATTGATCAATATGAACTGTGTTCATAAACTGCTATGTCGACCTGAAACCCCCTTGTGCAACTAAATAAAGATAATAATGTTCTTACTTAAAACAAATAAAATTGTTCTACAAAGATGCTTAGCAAAATCATTCCACTGACCTCAAGCCAGGGTACACACACATACATGTACATTCGAATCATTCAAAGTCAGAAATAATTAATAATATTGTGAAACATTTTAAAACCTAACACAAAAGGGGAAAATACTACTTGTTAATTTCACACACAGGTTTAAACATTTTTAAGTTGTAATTATGATATTTTATCTTAATTGGCCTCAGGTTCCTCACACTAATTTGAAAAACTCTGTAGTTACTTTTGATTGGAAAGCAATTCCGAGAAATGGTAAGGCCAAGTGGAGTGTATTTCTGGCATTACTTGTTTCCCACAGCCCTGTCCCTCAATCCTGGGATGTCATCACTAGTTTCTCTTGCTGATATGATAGCTTTCCAGGAGATCCACTTATGACCCCACTGCAGAGTGGTCTTAAGGGAAGTAATTCATGGGAACTGACAAAAGAGTAAGAATATCAACAAACTAAAACCAATTTCCCCTTCTCTTCAGCATATACCCCTCTTCTAGGGCTTTCTCAGGTCTAACAGATGTAGAATAGCTTGTTCCTCCCAATCACACAGCACACTGTCCTTCTTAAATTCAAGACATTTGTGTAAATTATCATATGGTATTCCCAATGACCAGGATCAGATATTTGTAGGCATGGAGACAAAACTCAGTAGCTTAAGCTAAAACTTTTTTCTTTGAGCCCTATGTTGACAGTATTTGGAAGATGAGATATCTACCTGTCAGTGATAAGTTATGAATCTCCAAGGGAAGATTAGAGTACTTCGACATCATTTCATCCCGAACAGGCAGACTTGTAAATGCTGAATCTGTTTAGAGAAAGAACACGTACCAACACTCAGTACTTTGCTCAATGTCACTCCTTTAACATTGATCAACACACACTGTATTTATACTGTTTTGTTGAATGACGACTTATTTTTATTAAAGATAATAAAAATATTTTTTAAAGTAGTTTAAAATAGCAAAGAATTACTGTGAACTGTTAATAATAATAATAATAATAAATAAAAAGGCAGCCAAGTGTCAGTGACTTACAACTGTAATCCTAGCTACTGAAGAGTCCAAAGTCTGGGGGCTGGGAATACGGCCTAGTGGCAAGAGTGTTTACCTCATATACAAGAAGCCCTGGGTTCAATTCCTCAGCACCACATATATAGCAAACGGCCAGAAGGGGCACTGTGGCTCAAGTGGCAGAGTGCCAGCCTTGAACAAAAGAAGCCAGGGACCAGTGTTCAGGCCCTGAGTTCAAGCCCCGGGACTGGAAAAAAAAAGAATCTCAAGAGGCCAAAATCTGAGGATCACAGTTTGAAGCCAGCCTGAGCAGTAAATTCCCTGAGACCCTTATCTCCAATTAACCACCAGAAAACCAACAATAGCGCTGTGGCTCAAAGTGGCAGAGCACTAGCAAATGAGCTCAAGGACAGCACCCAGGCCCTGAATTCATGTACAAGGACCTAAAAAGAAAGAAAAAGAAAAGGCATGTAGAAGTTATAACTGGGGCTGGGTGGCATTGATCAAGATGGGTTGTACACGCAAATTAGCATACTGAACTGAAACACCTTGAACAACTACATAAAGATATTTCCTTTTAAATTAAAAATAAAATAAATATATAAACCTAAATTAAAGTAAGTAGATAAGTATCAATGTAATTATATAACCCAAAAATATTTAGTAATGTATTCAGCTATTAAATGTGGCCAGATTTGTGGGGGTTCTTTTCTGTTTCTTATTTAAATTTAAAAAGCTGATATTTTGGATATATTTTTCCGTTGAATAAAAACTTCATAAAATTGTAATTTCCTTACAAAACAGAAATGAACACTGAGAAATTAGGTAAGAATGACAGAAAACGGAAAGTATGAAGAGGCAAAGGAAGAAGTACAGAGGGGGAGGGAAGTAAAAAAATTAAACTGGAAATGTTGGGCACAGGACAGATAAAGCAAAATGTCTGCAGACTTATGTTATTTGTTTTCTGACTACCCACTTCCCATTTCCTGGCACTTCCCTCTTCTTTTAAAAACTTTCATGAAAAAATCAAACAGGTTTTACAAACAAGACCACACTAAAGCTACCAGCACAACCATGCTCATTGCAGTGGTATTTACCAAAGCTAAAATATGGAAACAACCCAGATACCCCTCAGTAGATGAATGGATCAAGAAATTGTGGTATATATACACGATGGAATTCTATGTTTGTATCAGAAAGAATGACATCACTTCATTTATAAGGAAATGGAAAGACTTGGGAAAAAAATCATATTAAGTAAAGTGGGCCAGACCCAAGGAAACATACACTCTATGGTTTCCCTCGTTGGAAATTAGTATATGTCTAGGATAGTCCTAGCAGATGATCACAACAGCTCAGCAGCTATGTACATATGATCACATGATGAAGCTAAGCAAAATGGACTCCAAGTTATGGAAACAAGCAGTTAATCATTGTTGTTATTTCTAATGCACTATGTGAAATTATTTCTCTTTTGTTTATCTTCCCTATGGTGTAGGCCCTGTAGTCACTGTATTTGATTTTGGTACCCTGCGTATTGTATATATGTTTGTCTGAATCAGGGAAGGGAAGGGAAAGATCAAAATGGCAAGAGAAAGGGTAAAAGGCGAACCAATGCAATAGCAATACTTACAAGATAATATTTTAATTTTTAATTGTAATTAAGAAATAAGGGGCTGGGGATATAGCCTAGTGGCAAGAGTGCCTGCCTCGGATACACGAGGCCCTAGGTTCGATTCCCCAGCACCACATATACAGAAAACGGCCAGAAGCGGCGCTGTGGCTCAAGTGGCAGAGTGCTAGCCTTGAGCGGGAAGAAGCCAGGGACAGTGCTCAGGCCCTGAGTCCAAGGCCCAGGACTGGCCAAAAAATAAATAAATAAATAAAACAGGCGTGCATTTCTCCCTCTTTCCTTCCCCTCAGAGCTTCCTTTTTGTTTTTATATAGTTTACTGCTCTCCTTTGACCTTAGGGTATCAAACATTACCTCCTGCAAAAATTAACCCAATTTCATCAGACAAGTCATGGCGAGGGAGATCTTATTAATATAAATCTGGCTGCATTCTTCAACCTTCCATCCAATTTAAAAACTGGTGTTCTTTACTGCACTTAAAATAAAAATACTACACTCAGATATTCCTGCTACAAGATTAGAATTCTAAACCTTTGCTTTACAGCATAAAAAAAAATGTTATCAAAGCAATCCCCTTGGTTGCTTCAGTTTTACAGATAGCTTTTCCAGTGCTATCTAAACCCAAAACATATACCTAGCAAAATCTAACTCTCTACCAGGCTGTGTTTCAAAGGTTCACTGATTTCTAATATTCCTTTGGAAACTGGAATGTGCTTTCTCATACTATCATCTTTAATAACACACTTAAACTACTCCAGTCTCTGGAGAAATATATCTGAGTTTCTCATTGGACTGTCTAGAACTGAAAACCTATTTTCTACCAAAATACAATACTCATTTATACTAATAGTCACATCCTCTCTTCTCCCTCCAACACACACTACTAAAAAAAGGCTCCCGTCAACATTCTTAGTCCTAATGAAAATGATTTTTCACTTACCTGCGCATAGATGACTTAGAAATTGCATTAAAGAAAAGCTATCTCAGGGAAGTTAAGGAAGATACCACTTCTTATGAATGAATGAGAATCCAGTAGTGAGGTTCAACATCACATTACCTAAGTAAGCACTCTATCACTTGAGTTTTCTCTCCAGCAACTTGGGCTTTGACTATTTTTCAGGTAGGTTTTTATGCTTTTGCCCAGGATTTGCTACCACTGTCAACTCTCCTACTCCTGAAATTGGGTCTTGCTAACTTTATTCACACCTTTAAACGGCCTTGAACTGCAAAAATCCTCCTATCTCTACTCCCAAGTAACAGATTACAGGATGTGCCACTATGCCAGGTATATGTGGGTGTTTTTGCTGCTACCTGTAAAAGAATGCGAGGTAGCAATTTTCCAGAAAGAGTTAAGAAAGGGGTGATTATGCTAATTTCAGGAATGTATGTTATGGTCAATATACATGTAACATTCCTGAACTAGCTCTTTCTTCAAATGAATGAGGCTTCTGATGAAAGCTAGCCATTTTCAGTTGCTAGTGGATATAGTAAAAGCACAATCAGACATCCATAAGCCTGATGCCATTTTTACTTACCCTAACTTCATA
Source organism: Perognathus longimembris pacificus (assembly GCF_023159225.1). Lineage (NCBI taxonomy): Eukaryota > Metazoa > Chordata > Mammalia > Rodentia > Heteromyidae > Perognathus > Perognathus longimembris. The sequence continues at coordinate 29,042,985 of NC_063179.1, read as the reverse complement.
AGCCCTTGAGAGCCTCTATCAGCCTCCACTTATCACTGAACAAGCAGGTACCATGTGTAATGATGACTATTTTTGCTCTGGGATGAGATCCTTTCAGAGAGGCAATGTACACAAATATACACCTTAGTGAAAAAGTAGGGCAAGGATGAGCTAGAATAGTAAAAGCGAAAAGCTGTTTGTTTGGATGAGTTATTATTTTTAATAAAAAAAAACTGAGACTAAAAACCTTATTGCTTTCAGTAGGACAGTTGGCAGAAAGCTGACTTAGCTAACATTGATGTGTAAAAGAAATTGGTAGGAGACTCAAGCAGAGGTGATTTGAATACTTTCCTGAAAGGATTAAGCTGAGTCACCAAACAGAAAGATAAAATAGAAATAGAGGATTTTGTGTCCCAGTCCCACTTCTGCCAGTAACTTGCTACTTGGGGTTTCACACTGTGATCCAGGGAGCTCAGGGCTTGCATGAGGACAAACCTCTACCACAAGCACATTCCATTAGGGAAAGAACCAAGACAGTTGTCTAAATACTGAATCTTGAGGTGAAGATTATACTCCCCCTCCCCCTTCCCTGACCATTTCTGAAAGTTTTGCACCTGGCATTCTTTTTTTTTTTTTTTTTCCCAGTCCTGGGGCTCGGACTTAGGGTCTGAGCTTCTTTTGCTCAAGGTTAGTACTCTACCACTAGAGCCACAGCACCACTTCTGGCTTTTTCTGTGTATGTGTGCTAAGGAATTGAACCCAGGGCTTCATGCATGCTAGGCAAGCATTCTACCACTAAGCCACATTTCCATTCTTTTAGAGATGCAAAAATGCTACCAACAGGAAAGAGTAACAAGCAATGGCTCTTCTAGAGTAAATGTTTTCCTCCTTCTTCTGGGGAGATGGGGCATGACAGCCCTATACCCAACTTCTACCTGTTAGGGCTTCATGAGAAATAACAAAACTATCTCTACTTTTTCACATTTTAGATACATGTCAATACACTTTTAAATGGACATGACTAGAGGAGCTCCCAGTTTATGTCACTAACACTTTGAAATCAAATGATATGCATGTGCTGTTATATCTACTAAAAATATTAAGAGAACATTTTCACACACTCTACATTGGGGCCTTATTTAATTGAAGTGTGCTGCAAGATGAGGAAAAAAGTACAAATTAATGTTAGTAAATCACACTGAGTTTAAGATTTAAGACTGAATAAAAATTTAATATCATCTCCTATAAGAATATGGGAGATAGCTTCCTTTTAATATCCTCTCTTCATTTTTAATATCATCTCTTCATTATTTTTTAATATTCTAAGACTTCATCTGTAAAATTGCATAAGCTGGGACAGAGGCATAACTCAGAGGCAAAGTGATGGCCTTGTAGACACAAGGTACTGGGTTTGACCCCCAACACTGAAAAAGAAAGAAAGATGGGGGGAGGAAGGAAGGAGTAAGGAGGGAAGAATGGAAGGGGGGGAGAGAGAACAAAGAAAAGATGTAAGCTATTATTAAAATTAAAGTTATCATTCTTCATATCTCATCTACATATGGTTGCTCTCAATATTGCATACTGAAAATTAGTTAAATCTTCATTTTAACATTCTTGATACCTAACATTGTAAATCACATGTAACTCAATCAGAAAAACACTACAATTCAGAAATACTGCAGATATATAGACTGTTTAGAAAACAAATGTTTGGAAATAAAAATAGATTTCCTCAAGAAAACTATATTAGTCACCGGTGGCTCACACCTGTAATTCTAGCTACTACTGAAATCTGTGGATCTCGGTTTGAAGCCAGCCCAGGCAGAAAAGTCCCTGTGAGACTCTTATCTCCAATTAACCATTCAAAAAGCAGAAGTGGCACTGTGACTCAAAGTGGTAGGGCACTAGCCTTGAGCAAAAGAGCTCAGGAACAGTGCCCAAACCCTAAGTTCAAGCCCCACAACTGAGGAAAAAAAAATAAAATAAAAGAAAGCCATAATATGGCATAACTAAATTTCTCAAATCTCCATTTACCAAGTAAAGTAATGTTATGAACAATGTATTTAGATTTGTATTTCTAGGTCCTAACATATCTAGAATGACTCTCTTTAGTCTGTCAACTGGATTAGAAAATTTAAAAAGAAAAGAAAAAGGAGGAAAGGATGTTTTGAGTTCTGGACGTTACAACCAGAGAGAATTTGTCAAGAAAAGAGGAAAGAAAGTTTGTCAAGAAAATAAGTTATTAATCCTGACAGAGCTATTATAAGTCAGCCTTTATGAAACAGAGACAGATAACAGTCCTGATAAGGAACTGGTATTTTTTGTTGTTGTTGTTCACACAGAACAGAACCTACTGGACAAAACAGCCATGCATTGATTAATTAAAAAAAAAAACAAGACAAAAAAATAAACAAAAAAGCTGGGTGCTGATAGCTCATGCCTGTAATCCTACCTACCCAGGAGGCTGAAACCTAAGGATCATGGCTTGAAGCCAGCCCAGGCAGGAAAGTCTGTGGACACTTAAGTCCAATTAGCCACCAAAAAAAAAAAAAAAAAAAAAAAAAGGCTGGAAATGATGCTTTGGATCAAGTGGTAGTTGCCAGCCTTAAGCAAGAAAACTTTGGGACAGCACCCAAACCCCTAATTACAAGCAAAATGTGTACTCTCACATTATTTTATAAAACATTTTCATTAACAGCCCCATGACAAAGAAACATCCAGGCAAAGATGTATACGAAGCTAAGTTGAGAAACCTTCATTCTTAAAGTTTACTTCACAATCACAGGCGCGCACACACACACACACACAATCTCTAGTGTCTTCTACTGAGAGGGAGACTAACACAGTGTCACTAATGTGGGCAATCAATAACATTCATCCCAACAACTATTTATTACTAGCCAGTTTCTGTGGGAAAGTAGTGTAGAAAGAACAAAGATAATCACAGTAGCAACAAGCCATGTTCACTGATTGAGAATCCCAACATTTTCAAAGAACACACTGCACTATTCCAATTTTTTGCAATAGTGCTAAAAATAATGCTGAATGAACCCCATTTATGTTCTCCTATTTAATTCTCCTATTTCTCTTGTTTAATTGAAAAAAAAACCTTGGATGAGTCAAAGTAAATTCCTGGGGCTAAACTTAGGCCAGGACACAAACTGCCAGCATGGCCTTCAGATCAAAGGAAACATTTAGCTTCAACAATTGCAAATACTCCTTGCCATGCCAAATTATCTCTGAGACAACCAACCACTGTGTTTTCAAGAAAGGCTTAGAAGTCAGACTGACCTATGCTCAGTTTCCTGCTCTACTGCTTAACCAAATACAAATATTTGGGCAATTCTTTATTCTGGCCCCCAAATTTCTCATTTGAAGGCCAGAGATAATAAAATTGATTTCATCAGGCTATAAATTGCATAGTGCAGGGGCTGGCACACTGTTGTTTTATAGCAAATGAAATAACAGATACCTGTTTTTATTATTGAAATCTGCCCCCAAAGTCTTACTTTAACATAATACTTATCTCCAAGTGGGTCAAAGCATCTACGTAAAAACTATATAGGGGTAGGTTAGAGATGAGAAGATTCTGGTTCAGAGCCCTTTAACGAAACTGGTGAGATTCTATAAAAACTATATAGGGGTAGGTTAGAGATGAGAAGATTCTGGTTCAGAGCCCTCTAATGAAACAGGTGAGATTCTATCTCCCCCAAAAGAAGCAGCTATGTAAGAAGTAGAGGGAGGACGTTTACAATCCAAAGTCATCCATGGCAAAAGTGTGAGTCCCTACCTCAAAAAATAAAGTAAAAGAGACAAAGGGTATGATTCAAGTGCTTTCTTAGTAAGCATGCAACCTTAGTACCACCAATAAATCCAACAAAATCTGCAACACCTTGTAGCAAACAACCAGATGAATATCATACAACTCAAGACAGAATCTAGAAAATAAGCTGTAGTTGCCTGTCCATTTCTAATTCTAGCTTAAAGTTAGATGCTAAGGCATACATTTCATATATCATAATTCATAACCTGAACCCAAGCAGAGCTATAAGGACATGACTTAGAGCATGCACATACTTTCTACTCTCCCTGGCATCACATGTATTTCCATCTACATTTATTCCATGGATTTTTTTTCCTTATACAAGGAAGCCAGCTGTGTATTATTAAACCTAATGCCAACAGAATAAATACCTAACAGTGCATTATCTAAGTCACATCATTTCACAGAAGTGATTTTCAACCTGTTTTACCTCACATGGGAAGTGTTGAAAACTGCAAATGTCCAACAGGCACTGGAGACTCATGTCTACAATTCTAGCCACATGGGAGACCGAGATTGGAAGGATCATGGCTTGAGGCCAGTTCAGGTTGAAAAATTTACAAGACTAATTTTCAACTAGTCTTCAGCTTGATGGCATAGGGTACACCCATTATACCAGCTACAACCTGAAGTGGAACATAGAAAGATATCACCCAGGTGCATTCTGGAGCACGAAGCAAGACCCTATCTCAAAAACAGTAACAGCAACAATTAGAGCTGGAGGCATGGCTGAGTGGTAGGAGGGTATGCATGCTTTGTATAACTTATGTATGCTAATAAAAAAAAATCTTTAACAAAAAAGAAAACCAGCAAAAATAAGGGCTTGAGATGTGGCTGAGAGGTAAAAAGACATTCACTACAGTACAGAGCCAGCCACCACCCCACCCCACTCCACAAAAAACCTAACTAATATCCTGGCTGGATCCCAGGCCAAAAAATGAACCTTTTTGATGGCAGAATCCAAGTATCACTCTCTTTAAAGCTCTCTCATCATTCTGATAAAAATTCTCACCCAGCTGGGAATATGGCCTAATGGCAAAAGTGCTTGCCTCCTATACATGAAGCCCTGGGTTCAATTCCCCAACACCACATATATAGGAAACGGCCAGAAATGGCGCTGTGGCTCAAGTGGCAGAGTGCTAGCCTTGAGCAAAAAGAAGCCAAGGACAGTGCTCGGTGGTCCCTGATTCCAAGACCCAGAACTGGCAAGAAAAAAAAAAGAATTCTCTCCCCATGTAGAAGACCAAACCACTATGACTAACCAAGAATGGAGTGACTCTCAAAACAACAGTTTGGGGCTGGAGCTGGAGTCAGGAAGCACTTGCCTGCCTGAAGGGATAAAGGGGAGCAGGCAAGTAAATAAGTAATATTGTGAAGTGAATGACATATGAAAGAATCAATGATAGAAATGCAGGGATACCCAGAAAGTAGAAAATGATTCATAAAGAGTATGATGGAAAGGAGTTGTGGGACAAGAAATGGAGAGACCATGCAACCCCTAAGGCTTTGTCTGAGTTATTTCACAACTACTCCTTCTCAACGGTATGTACAAAAACATGAAGTCTTGCTCTTTGATCATCTTTTCTTCCTTACAATATGTTCAAAAACTCTACAAGCTAAACTCTCAAGAAAACAGTTTCCATAAAAAGGTTAAAAACCAAGCCAGGCACTGGTGGCTGACACCTGTAATCCTAGCTCCTCAGGAAGCTGGAATATGAGAATTACAGTTCAAAGCCAGCTAGGACAGGAAAGTCTGTGAGACTCTATCTCCAATTAAGCACCAGAAAACCAGACATCAAGCTGTGGCTCAAAGTGGTAGAGCCACTAGCCTTGATCAAAAGAGCTCAGAACCAGTGCCCAGTCCCTGAGTTCAATCCTCCTGGTGGCCAGTCTTTACCAGTTTGGGATGTAACTATTCCCTTATCCTTCCTACATGTTAACACTTAAAAGATTTGTGAACACAGGAGAAAGCAAGTCACATGGACTAGCTCTGACACAAAATGTTGCCAAGTAAAGAGTCAGGCAAAAAGGCCCCCCCCCCAAAAAAAGTGGGGGGATGGGGATTGATACTGTCTGTACTTAAACCCCTCTGTCAAAGTGTTTTAAACTAGCAACAAATTGGTCAAGCTTTGCTTAGTTGGTTGGTTGGGCCTGGTGCTTTGTCCACTCACCTTTAAAAAAAAAAATCTTCAAAGTTAAGCACTGGCGAGGAGGAGGAAAGGTGACATTTGAGCCTTACGGTCCACTCAAGCCAAGGGAGTTGGCCTTGAGAATGTGACTTAGAAGCAAGCCACATTAGCAAAGTCCCCACGGCCACGTCACGCTCTAACACCCTCTACCTAGGAAAAAACCTAACCCTGTCCTAAAACCAGCGCCCCCCTAACTTGCCCGGCTCTAGTCATTCCCGAATCTCCCCTCGGAGCAGCCCAGCACACGGATCCCCAGTCTCACATCCCTTCCACGGGTAACCCACGCCCAGCCAATAAGAGGCCTCGGCCGCGGCTCCTCACCCGCCAGCATCCCGGCGCCTATCCCCACCACCCGGGTCCAGGCGCTCGCGATTCCCTCCGCACTCGAAGGAATCGGGGGTCACGCGCCCCTTCCAGGGCGCCAGAACACTCCACACACCTGCGGGGTCCCCCGAGCTGGGGCGCGTCGCTGCCAGAAGGCACAGGAGGAGGAGAAGGAGCCCGGCGGGCGGCGCTCGGGTCGTTCCGGGGCCCCAGAGACCGGTGAGCGCGTGCATGGCGCCTGCAGGTTGCCTGTGGTCCCGATGGAGGTGGCAGCTTCCCGGCGGTTCCCGGTTGGCCTCAAGAGTCCCGGCGCACTGACTGGAAACCGAGAGGCTGAGGCTGATCCCCGGCACTAAGGTTTAAAGGCAAGGCGAAATGGGAGGGGCCGGGCCGCGCCGCCCTCCTCCCCCGCGAGGCGCTCGGCGCACCCCTGGCAGGCCCTGCCTTGCGCCCGGCCCCCATCAATTATGCAGCCCGCAGTTGGCTGCAGGCGCGCCGGATGTGCGGTGCCACCTCCGTGTCGCATCCTCTCCAGCCCCCTCCCTCTCTGAGCTCCCAGGTTGGAGAGGGAGCGACGCTGGCTAGGTAATGGCTAACCCATTGCTTTAGGGATTAGAATAAAACTCCCTGCAGACTGCATCCACTGCAAAGAAGTTTCCCTTATTCGCCTTGGCAGGACAGACCAAAGAAAGAGGACACTTCTCCCGAGACTTGTTTGAACTTCTGTCTTCAATTGGATTTTGTGTGTGTGTGTGTGTGTGTGTGAGTGTGCACGCGTGCTTGCCACTGGAAGACACGATCCAGCTACCCTTCATCTTTACACCTAAATTGTCTTAGCTCTGCCAACCAATCAGCATGGCCTCTTCTCTAGTCTCTAAAGGTTTGACCGGTTCTCTCCGGATTAAGGCTGTGTCCCCAGGCCCCATAGTGTACCTGTTTTTATATTCTTTTTGTAAGAGTTCTCCAGCAGCCAACAAGAATTCAAGAAAGCAAAAAACAAAAACTGCCTAAAGGAAACACTATATCAACTTCACGAAGATCTTGACCTTTATCAAAGGTCAAGCCTTTGGCCTGTAGTTTCGATTTCTTTTTTACCCCACTAAAAATATAATGAAACCATTTACAAACTATTGCTTTATTGGAAAAGGAATCTAAGATTATTATGTAACTGAGTGGAAAGATGTAATGATTCTGGGGATGCTTTACTTTAGCACATTAAATTTTTGTTGTTTTGTTTAGCTCAGGCTGTCCCCAGAGCCCTGGGCTCAGGCACTCCTCTTGCTTTATCACTCAAATCGCCCTGAAGAGACAAATTTTAACACTTTTTATTGTGGAGGATTTCTCATGAGTTTAGGTGCCCTCTCCCTTTGCTCTTTATAGGTCAGGCTTGATAATTATAAATTAAATACAGATCAGTGGGAGAGGAGAAGATGTTTTGCAGAATAAACTTTTGTTTTCTTTTTTAGTGTTTATATTTAATATATTCTTGTTTTCAGATTAAAAACATATAGGCAAAACTTTGGGGAAAATGTAGATCATATAAATTGGTATTGAAAAAATATATAAGACAATTTTTCCCGCAACACTGTGTTCAAAATAGGCTGCATAAACAGTAAGGAGTTCACACACATAATGATGAACCTAGAGAGCTCAGAAAAAACTCACTTACAGTGATTCAACCATTCAGAACAGAACCTTCAGAGCCTCTCATGACCTGTACCTGCCTTGCTGTCCTGTATCCTCTGTGTGCCAACTGCAAACATTTCCTATATCTTAGGAGAATGTTACCAGTAAATACTTCCAGAACAAACTTAATTCTGACTCAGCTTTTCCAACTAACCTTTAAAATCATTAATCCAAAGTCCACCCTTCTTTAAATGAGTTGACCACATTTAAAGAAAAATGATCTTTGCAGTTGAATCAGCCTGTTTATGAATGGTAAACAGTGATTTGTCCAATTTGAGACTCTGTCTTCCCATTCTTGGAGCACAACAGTTGAAAAAGAATCATCATTTCTCTGGCGTTTGAGCTCAAGGCCTTAGGCCTGTTAGGCAGTTGTTTTATCTTTGTGCCACATCCTCAGTCCTACAATTCTTGTTGGGCTGAGCTTTTGGAAAGTCTTTTCACCATTATTACAGTCTTAAAATTATTTGATATGGGAAGTGGCACTGTAGCTCAAAGTGGTAGAGAGTCTTGAGCAAAAGTGCTCAGCAACAGCCCCGAAGGCCCTGTGTTCAAGCCCCACAACCAAAAAAAAAAAGTCTTAGCAAAATTATTTGATATGTTTAGCTTTAAGTCCACTCCACTTTCTAAAATGTTGCCTATTGAATTAAAGCTAGAATTTTCCTATATCACTTTTTCTCACTTTTCTCTTTCAAATAGTCTTTTCACTGCATGGTAGACTGAGAGGGAAAGAGAATCCAGTATAAGTATCTTTTCTCTTTCAACTCCTTGACTCTAACTCCTATAAGAGACAAATTAAAAGATGCTTTTGTTGGGTCTGGGATTATAAACTTGGTACCCTGTCCAAACACACACACACACACACACACACACTTTGAATCTCTGCCCTTTGATCTTCACCATTGTTTTCCTGTGGTTGCTTTACAATCATCTTAGGCTCCAAGATAAGATGTCACAGAAAACAACTAGTGACAAAAGGCAAACTGGCTCTCTGATTAGCAATGCCATCTTTTTATCTTGTGATAAAAAGCAAATCTGCCTCCAAAGAAGAAAACAACCAAAAGGTACAGACTACCTACCTGCCAGGCATCCAGAATCTGACAGGCCACACCTGTGAGACTGCTGTAATTACGTACACCCTTCTCACAATCTTCCCTCAGTTCTCTTATTTAACATAATGCCAATATTTGTACCACTAACACCTGAAGATGTTCTGTCCCATGACTGCCATGTAATAATTATCCTTTGTACTTCACCATGTTTTTATGTTTTTGTTGTAGTTTTCTTAATTTGGTATATAGACATGAGTGGCTGATCCTAACATAGGACTCCTGGAATGGGTTTCACTGGCCCTATTGAATGAACAATGCTAACAATGTGTTGTTTTTTGCCTACCCATTAAAGTAACAGTGTGTGAGCTTCCTGAGCCAGACCACAAGAACTTCCCCTTCCTGTCCATTGAAGCCTCCTTCTTTGAGCACAGCTGCCAGGTAAATAGCACAATTACCACAAGACTCCCATGCTGTGAGAAAACCAAACTACAAGGAGGGCTCTGTTCAAATAAAATTAGGTCAAATTCAAAAAGAAATCTAAGTTTATTATTCATACAAAAGAACAGTTTGTGAACTGGGCAGACTTCAGCCCCTTTGGCACTCAGGAGATACAGTGCAGTTTATAAAGCACACATGAGGAAGTACATTGGTCTTTATTGTGATTGGCTATTAAAAACATGCCTTCCTTTTACTGTGAGCATAGCTAAATAAGCTTACTTATCCATGACTGATCTGTTCAACCTTATGATTGTCCTGACAAGAAAGAATAGCTCTTCCTGCTACATGGCTACATTTGGTAGAGGTAGTAGACCCACATTCTGACAATATTTTAACTTTCAATTGAACTGACATTGTGACCATCTCTTAAGATTCATTCTGATTACATATTTCTCTTTGCATGGTCATCAGTGGCCTGAATTTTTTTTAACTGAATAAAGATATTCCAAATATTCAAATTCAAAGCTTTTTTTGTGGTTTAATGCAATGCAGGTCATTTGGTGCCTCAGAGACTGCCTACAAGCAACTAATACTCCTCAGACACCACACTGCACAACTGATGTCATCAGTGAGACACAGATAATACCAAGAGTTTAAAGAACACCTTAGGCTGAATATTCCAAAACCAAGATTTAATCAACCAATTGTCAATTTTTTACACCTTCCTGATCAGAAAAAATATCTGTATCTCATCTTTTAAATCTCTATGATAGGATGTATGCATATTTCCCTCTGTGTTTTTCAATAAAGATTCCTACAGCCCAGCCCAGCTGGGAATATGGCCTAGTGGTAGACAGTGTGTTTCATTTATGGAAAAAAATAATGTAGAGAATTTAAAATAACTGGACAGTCCTAACAGGAGGATTTTGCAATGCACAATTGCATCATTCTTATGTACTTCCCAAAGAGGAGGTTCTACAATATTGTTTTTAGACTTTTTTTTTTTTTTTGCCAGTCCTGGGCCTTGGACTCAGGGCCTGAGCACTGTCCCTGGCTTCTTTTTGCTCAAGGATAGCACTCTGCCACTTGAGCCACAGTGCAACTCTTGGCCATTTTCTATATATGTGGTGCTGGGGAATCAAACCCAGGGCTTCATGTATACAAGGCAAACACTCTTGCCACTAGGCAATATTCCCAGCCCCCGCAATATTGTTTTTAGTCAGCTCATACAGTAGAGAAAAATTGGGGACCTCAGACCAGCTGTATCCTAAAAATACCAGGATGCATCTGGGTTGTCATCCAGTCACAGGTCTAGGGTAAATTGGAATGGAATTACTTTTTACTTAATGCATACAAGCCCCTTTTGTAGATAAGTCATCATCTAGATAATGTTCAACTTCTAATGGGAATTACAATTTATCTCACTAAGTCATAGAGTTCCAATCAGCCAGTTGTTGCAACAATACACTGAGTCAAAAATACTCGAGGCCTTGTGAGATGAAGAACAAAGAAATAAATCATCTATATGTTGAATTCAAGGAAGAATTATAGTACTCAGATTCTGATGTACAAATTATGAGAACTATAAAGGAACATCATATGCTTTCTAAGGCATTACTGTGCAAGTATAGTGCTCAGCTTTAAGTAAATACCAAGCAATATCACAGTCTTTGTCTACAGGAATGCTAAATTTAGAAAAATAGTAATATACAACTCTACTGTGAACTACTTGGATTCAGATCATACCATGGATAGTGTGATATTTTGATACAGTACCATAGAGAATTTTGGAGTTACAACTTTATTAATCGCTGTCGGCTCCTGAACAAAGCCCCACCTTTCTCCTTCTTGAAAGGCAATCTAGGAATGATACAAGGATTAGAGCACGGGATAATTAGTCCCTCTTTTATTAGGTGCTTTTCATCAGAGTGAGTCTCTATATTGCTTTGGGTATCAAAATGTTGTGGTAATTTAGGGAAAAGTTTAAAGGGGTCAGTCATAATTTTAATGGAGTTGGTACTTTCATGTTTCCTATGCCTATAGAAGAGTAACTCCATGGAGTGTTGGGAATTTCGGAAGAGTGTTTGTCTACACATTCATGAAGCTTTATAGTTCCCTTGGGATGATCAATTTGGTCTTGGAGAACCCACAATGTCTCATTGTCTAATAAATCACAGATTCCTAAACTCATTTAATCCAACTAGAATTTTACTTAGCTCCTTAGTAGAATAATAGATGTCTGTCAAGGAGATTCACCAGAGCCAATCACATAATTAGGAAGGTGAAATACTCAGAAAAAGGCAAGAGTAATAACATGAATTATAATAAAGAAAAATCTTGAACTTGAAATTGCTACTGAAATATTTTTGTTACTCCATCAACATTCTTGACAGAGTATTGGAAGAGGGTTACCAGGTTGTTTCTGATAGTACCATCAAGGTAGAGCTGTTCAGAAGCAGAGACAATTTTATTCCCTTCTTCTTTAACAAGAGGCTATCTGTTTTCCCTTTCCAGTTAAGGCCTCTGCAATTGTGTAAATGGAGGGTCATTAGTTGGTTTGCCTAGTGGTTTCTTTTTAATCTCAATCCCTTTCAAAAGGTTCCAGTAGATACTGCTGTTCCATTGCATTCTAGTTTACTTTCTTTAGGAAGTCATCTATTCCTGTATGTAGTCCATTCACAAAATGGGCTGATAAAGAAACTCCATCATTCTGGCCTTTAAGGCAAGTAAATGGAACATTTTCCTGATAGCCCACAACAGATTCATCCTTTCTTGTTGGTTTGATTGAATTTTGTTTGACTGGCTTATGACCCAGACTATTCTCACAGGGAATACTTCAGGAATAACTTTTAATAGTTGTTGGCCTGAGCTTGATTCTGAACCCCTATCTTCTCTTTAGAGGCACTATTCACAGGATCCCCCAAAATGCCTAGTTAGGGTTTGGAGATGTAATTCAGTGACAGAGAAGTTGCCTAGCATTTAATTTTCTGGGCCCTGGATTTAATGTCCAGCACTGGAAAAAAAATGTAGTTGAGATATACTAACAGAGTTTTGTTGCTGTTATCATTGTCATTGAGTATCTACATACCTGATGTCATTGACTATCTGTCTTATAGGCAGATGGGTATTAATCAGGATCCCTGGTCTAATGAGATGGTGAATGGTGGTGAGTGTCACATGAAGATCCCCTTGTTAAAGGCCTGGACTCCAGGGGTGGCACTTTCATTGAACCTTTAAAGATGAGTAGGATGTCCTTAGTCTTTGGGAGTGTGCTCTAGGAAGGTAGTTTGACATTTCCTTCAAGGACTGTTATAAAAACCTGAGCTTGGAAAAGCTCCTCTTTGCTCCTATACCAGCTCCCACATTGATAGCCCATGAGTTTCTCCCCTGAATCCCTAAAATGGTGAGTTAAAGAAACTTGTTCTGCCACATAAGTAACCTAGATCAGACATTTTATGACAGTGACAAAAAGACTGGCTCCTCAAAAAATGTTAAGTCCTTCTGTAAATTTGATTTGATCCCTCTTGGGATCAAATAGAAACCTGATTTATGGGGGATATTTATGTAGGAAACAAGGGCTTACAAGGATATAAGAAATGGGTACACCTAAACTATGGCCTCAGATTTTTATATTTATTCCGTTGGTAGCACTAAATGATAAGATATTTTGCAGGAAGGCAAAGGTCTTGGAGAAGGGAGGTACCAGATTTATCAGGAGCCTTCATAAAAGGTCAATCCTAATTGAATAGTATACAGTATCTCCAATTGATGCTTCTTGGAAACAAAGAACTGCCCAGTTAAACCTTGCCTGAAGTTGTGGCCCAGGCAGCTGTGAAATACAATGAATTTGTTACTTTGAGTCACTAAAGTTTGAAAAATCTGTGTCACCACAATCCATAATCAGAACACTCTGTTCTAAACCCATGATGTCTGTAAGATTCATTTGAAAGTTCCATAATTTGTAGCCATGTAACTTGAATTTCATTGTTGGCTTCAGCTCCAATTTAAATTCATTATTATATCATCCTTCCCAGCCAGGACAGAATTATTTTAATACCTGCAAACAATTACTTAAGTAATAATTTTGCTGTACTCTGAGTTTTGCTTCTCAGAAATTTACTGTAAGCAAAGTAAGGTTTGTTCTTTGTTACAGAAACCTTTGCTGAGGTTGAAAAACATTAGAAAGTCTTATTTTTCCTTTCAGTACATAAACTGATACTCAGTGAAAGTTCATGGCAGGGATCTGAGAGGAAAGGGAAATGAGATTGAAAATGTGGGCATAGATTGTCAACTTCTGAAAATAATATTTGATTTCTGTAAAAATATTTGGAGAAAAATATGTCAGATAATGAGTTGCATAAAAGTACTAAAATATAGGTAAAAGTAGAAAAGTAACAGTAGAAAAGTAACAAATAAACAGAAATTAATCCAAAATTAACTGGGCACCAGTGGCTCATGACAATAATCCTAGTTACTTAGGAGGCTGAGATATGCCTCCCAAGTAAGAGAGCAGTTGAAAGCCAGTCCAGGATGCATTCTCAACCAAACGCTGGGCACAGTGAAACACACCTATTGTCCTACCTGTGTGAGAGACTAAGATTGGGAGGATCATAGTTCTAGACCAGCTTGTGGAAAAAAAAATTCATAAGATGCTACCTTAACAGAAAAAAACCTGACCATGCACCTACCATCTTAGTTATGAGAGGAAGTTTGAATTAGCCAGATTATAGTCCAAGAACAAGCCTGGGCTGGGGATATAGCCTAGTGGCAAGAGTGCCTGCCTCGGATACACGAGGCCCTAGGTTCGATTCCCCAGTACCACATATACAGAAAACGGCCAGAAGCGGCGCTGTGGCTCAAGTGGCAGAGTACTAGCCTTGAGCGGGAAGAAGCCAGGGACAGTGCTTAGGCCCTGAGTCCAAGGCCCAGGACTGGCCAAAAAAAAAAACAAAAAAAAAAAAAAAAGAACAAGCCTGGGCAGAAAGTAAGACCGTATCTCAAAAAATAACCAGTATGGCAAGCATGGGGCTCTGAGTTGAAAGCCCAGTACCACAAAAATAAAGAGTTCAAGACCAGGAAAATTTCTGATGCTCTCCTAAACGGACTCACGCTGATTCACATGACTTCCGTTCCCTGGCCTTGAGTGTAGCCAGAGCTTTGAACATGTTGAGATCATCCATCTCCGGATTATTTTACATTAGTAACACTTTAATTTAGCCAACTGGATGGAGAGATTGCTGAGGAGGGAGAGATGATCTCATGTTTATCTAGAAGAGACAAGAATTACCTATGGAAAGGGCCTCTTCCAGTAATTAAACACTTCAATCCTACAATTGCTAGGAGCCAAATTATACCATCCAGAGAACTTCAAAGAGGTCCCGAAGCATTAGGAGAGGGTACACCTTTATGAGACCCTAAGCAGAAACCCAAAGACTTGTACCTGAACTCTTGACTCATGCAATTTGTCAGATCATAAATTTTTGTCAGTATTAGCCTCTAAGTTGTGACAATTTGCTACACCACAATAAAAACTGGCTGCACAAAGTTGCCCATCAGATATGGCTCTAGTTACAGTGTCAGGAAATTATTCTGTAGTTGAACAGGAGCAAGAATGGATGTAGAAAGAAAAACTGCACTGGTCAGCTTTGAGAATATAAAGAATTAATTCTAACCCCTTGCTAAGCCTCTATCTTTCTAAATGATATCCATGATGCACTAATATTTTCTCTTCTACTCTGTTAACATATCCTAAAGTATATGGGTGTACATGGATACTACTTGATCTCAGGGACCCCCAACTGTCTATACCAATAAATAGGATCTGAGTCCCCTAAGCAGTGGTATGTAGAGAGGGGGACGTAACTAGTGAGCTATAAGAGCCAATCTACTTCTGGGCATCAGTGGCTCAAGCCTGTAATCCTCACCTCTCAGGAGTATGCTATCTGAGGATCACAATTCAAAGACAGCTTGGGCAGGAAAGTCCCCAGGATTCGTATCTCACACACACACACACACACACACACACACACACACACACACACACACACACACACGAGAGAAAAGAAAGAAAGAAAAGCCAGAAGTGCAGCTGTAGCTTAAGAGCACTAGCCTTAAACAAAAAAAACCCTCAGGTCCTCAGTTCAAGCCACAAGACTGGCACACACACACACACACACACACACACACACACACAGAGAGAGAGAGAGAGAGAGAGAGAGAGAGAGAGAAACAATCTACTGAAGAGAGAGGTTTCTTCAATGTAGGGTGGGGCCAGGAACCCTCAGACCTCAAACAGAAAAGACTTTCCCCTGCTTCCCTTTGCCTTTTCTCCCTTCCTTGAATATGATGCCAGAATTACAATCATTTGCTAGCAAGCCAACATCTCTAAGAGCAGTAGAAGAAGAATTAAACAGAAACTTGATTGTGAAATACTTATATTAGGGAGTATTACAGCACTATTTGGATGTTTTTTTAAATGGCACATGAATATATTTCTGTGTGTTTCAGGATTTTCTGTGGTTTGCCTCAGTTTAAAATAAAGTCATGTCCTGTTCCTTAAAATTCTTACCACAATTTTCCATCCAGAATTCTCCTTCTCCTACCTACTTCTAATGACTCACTTTGCAATGAGGATAATATCCAATATCTAAGATCTCTCATGATGTGGTCTCAGAATAATTTTTCAATTTACCTATCAACATCTTCCCTCATCCAACTTCTACTTACCCAAAAATGTGTAAAAATCAGCTGTTATGTGTGCCTCATAATGTTCCTTTGGATTAAAAAAAAAAAAGTGTGTGTGTGTGTGTGTGTGTGTGTGTGTGTGTGTGTGTAATAGCTATACCTGCAGCTTGGGTGCCAAATTCTTTGGTCAGTTGCGGTGTCTCCTTTTCTCTTGAAAGCTCTTCAGATTGTTCCTTGTCAACAGCTTCTTCTCTGCCTTCCACTACATCTGTGCACACCCGCATGCCAGGGCAACCGTTTGCATCTGGAATGTGTCCCAAAAGTCCATGTGTTGAAGTCATTGGAGTCCATGTGTGGAAGGCTCTATCTATGGCATTGCTAAGAGGCCATAGATCCGTAAGAAGATGGCACCTAGTGGAAAGAGGTTGTGTTTGGGGAAATGCCCTCAGAAAGAATACTAGGATCTCAATCTCTACTGTATCTCTGTCTTGTATCTCAGCTGCCATGAGAGAGACAAATTTCTTACACCACATACATCTGCCATGATGTTCTACCTTATTTCTGACCCAAAGGCATCAGGGACAAGGACCCCCATGTGGTAACCTCTGAAACCACAAGCTAGAATGAGCCTTTCTTCCCTTTAGTTGATGTTTCTCAAGGATTTGTCAGAGTGGTAGAAACTGACCATTAGACGCAGTTCATAACACATGATGCTGTAAGTCTCTATTATTTAGCTCCCTAAATGCTGACATATATCGAGTAACCTATGGGCTCCACATGCCATTGTACCCATGGCATAGACCCAGGGATACGTTCTCCCTTTCAACCGCTAAATATTATCCCACTCTGTGCATGCTCAACCACCTACCTACCAGTTCCCACCTGATTGTATTTACTTTGGTTAGAATGCTCTCTATTTACAAAATTTATGTAGTGGTTCATATGAATATATGCATAAAATATAATCATAGAAAATTTTTTTGCTTAAAATATTCGGGTTTTACCACCCCTTTTTTCCTTCAAAATTTTACTTTGCATTTATCACCAACGAGAGAGCTTGTTTCCTTATGCCAGTATCTGTAGATCAAAGCAAACTTTGTCAAACTAATGTATGAAAGTTCAATGAACTTACAACGTCATTTGTTTTTTCTTTTATTGTAAGTCAGAGTGAGAGAAGTTTATATGTGCCAAAATATGTGCAAATCTTGTTGCAAGCAACAAAAGCTAGTCTAGCTAGTTCTACCAGAATTATAATCTCTTAAAGGAGATTAGGTACTACTTGAGATTGTTGAAGAAAGAGGCTCAGGGCTGGGGATATGGCCTAGTGGCAAAGAGTGCTTGCCTCCTATACATGAAGCCCTGGGTTCAATTCCCCAGCACCACACATACAGAAAACAGCCAGAAGTGGCATGTGGCTCAAGTGGCAGAGTGCTCGCCTTGAGCAAAAAGAAGCCAGGGACAGTGCTCAGGCCCTGAGTCCAAGCCCTATGACTGGCAAAAAAAGAAAGAGGCTCAAAGAGAAGCTTCCAGAAACAACAACAACAATGCAATAGATATCCACTGAAGTACATATCCACTAGTGTCTCTTCCACTAAACATAAAATGCTAAAGAGTCAGCATCTCAGCATCTACCACTACCTCTTTCCCTGGTGAGCAGGTACTTGCTCTTGCTCTTTCTGCTGCCACCTACACTGCTGAGCTCATTTCTAAAGCAGTCTCACCTGGGGTGTGTCTGTTGTTTGAAGTCTAGATCACATACCTAGCTACTAGCTGCAAGAGAGGCTTCTAAGTGGAGAAACCCAGGCCTGCCAGTATAGGAAGTTATTCAAAAGATGATAAAAATCCCAGAATGTACCCAATAGCTTTATCAGGCCACCACTCTTTATATTTAGTCTTAGAAACAAAGGCAGATGGTCTCTTGACATACTCCACTCTCCTGTGTACTTCTGCAGTGCAAGTACCTCCATCCTCGCCCAGGACAGCCCATGCTTCCATGGAAGAACACGTCTCATCCCAGGTACATCCCATGATGCTGGAACAAAACCTATGCTTATTTGCCACAGGCGATTGTAAAATGTATCAAAATAAGCTGATCTGACTGAAGTGATTTCATACTACTGCAAAATCTACTCCAACTTCTCTTTCCTCACACTTTCCCACGTGTCAGATGATGTGCTAAGAGTAGTGAAGGATACATGTAGGAAAGACTCTTCCCAGGACAGTGGGTGTTCTGCAGAGATTTCTGTGCAGAGGCATGTAGTACCACCCAGTGTGGAGATGTGTCCAGTGTTCACAGAGCTTCGGCTGTGTGATAAACTCTTCACCATCATGGAGTGTCCTATGTGAGGGAGGCAAAGAGGGAAGTGTCAGAGAAAGGGTGCTGATTCTTGGATGTCATTTGCACCAGAAGTAAGTACAGAGTGTAGCAGAGACCAGGTTACAACTGTAGAGGGCCAGGAAAATGGAAAATCATTTCAATCATGTGATCAACTAAGTTGAAAGGAAGTTTTCAATTCTCATCAGTATTTAGTCAGAACTAAAATTTGTTGTTTGAGAGACATGTCTTAAGTTACAGTATATTTAATGATAAATACACTACATTTTAATGATAGTATGTGAAATTGAATTACCAGAAAAGGAAGGTTGATGGGGTGAATGAGATCATGCATATGCCACAGCGGCTAATCTACTGTCTTTGTTTCCTATCATGTCCAATCTGACCATCAGCTAGTATGAATTCTGCTTTTAATTTTTCACTTGAATGTACAACATAAATCTTTCTCTTAAAGGTACCAAGTGCCTTGTCACCATAGGCATTTCAGGTTCCCGTGACTTCTCAATCCACCTACCATGAGTGGGTAGATCTCCGTGTGCCAACCTTCCCAAGATGGTAACTGATCTTGCCTACTTTGATCTTGCCTACTGATCTTTGTCATGACGATGGCAAAGTGTCAGGGACAGTAATGCCCTATAGCTAATTAAAGTCTGTGTCCTCTGGCAGAAGTCTTCCTTATTAGGGAAACAGGAACTTCAAGTCTATAGAATCCTGAGTTGTAGCAACAGGAAATACAATTGCCCTAATTTCTACTGCTTGGCTCCTAGGCCCAAATATGTATGTTGACTTAAAGTGTAAACTGTAAGTATCCAACAAGATGGCTTCTTATCTTCTCAAAGTATCATTAACCTGTCACTTCCAGTCAAGTCAACAGGCAGTTCTATGCTTCTACCAAAGCGACAAATCTGCATGTCAGGATGAGATATGGCCAAAAGATCACAGGGCCATGTGCCTACTCCTGATCCACCTTTGCAGAAGGAAGGAAGGAAGGAAGGGAGGAAGAGAAGGAAGGAGGGAGGGAGGGAGGGAGGGAGGGAGGGAGGGAGGGAGGGAGGAAGGAAGGAGGCAAGGGAGGAAGGAGGTGAGGGAGGAAGGAAGGAAGGAAGGAAGGAAGGAAGGAAGGAAGGAAGGAAGGAAGGAAGGAAGGAAGGAAGGAAGGAAGGAAGGGAAGGAAGGAGAGGAGAAGGGGGAAGGAAGGAGGGAAAGAGGGAAGGAAAAGAAGGAAAGCGAAGGGAGTACAAGGGGAATCACTTGGTTGAGTACAGTGTTGTGTGGAATTCTGAACTACTGCATGAAACATTTAATACTTGATTTGGAAGAAGTACAGGCTTAGACTATGAACACTAGAAATATGAACCCACACAGGATATGAGTTTATTTTTTCTATCTAAATGAATTACTGTACTTTCTAAGAGTTGAAGTGATAGGATAAGCAAGCTAGTTGCTGTCTTCAAGAGTCAAAAATTTAGCATCCATTTCTATTGACATGTGGGAGATTTAGTATCAACCATGATGTTTTCTCATTCTTGGGGTATTGTGGATTGAATTCTGTTTACCCCCAAAATCATATGCTGGCTATTACTTTATAGTAATAGGGTTGTAGCATATCAGTTAATATGAAGTCATAGTGGAGTAAGGAAGTTGCCTAAAATTCATTTGTTGAAGCTTTAATCTCAATACTTGAAGATGTGAGAGTCCCTTTAAGAAGGTCCTTTTAAGAAATAATTAAGATTAAATGAGGTCATAAGCATGCACCTGAATCCATATAACTTCTCTGTGTTCTGACATGGCTGGTTCTCCATGTGTACCCATGCAGAGTGTAAGAACTTGTTCTTATGAGAACAGCGTTAATGGGCACATTTGGAGAAAAGGCCACGTCAGAATGCAGAGAGAAGGTGGCCACCTGCTGGCCAAGTCTAAAAATCTCAAGAGAAAGCAAACATTTCCAAGGACCCTGAAACATTTAGTAAGCGTTTGCGATCTAACACAAATGTCTAGGTACTATGTCATTGGAGGCTCTGATGATGTAGTCTAGCAAGGCTGGCATACGTGGCACAGCAGCTACAACTGAGAGGACATCATTGTTAACATCAGCATACAGTCATCCTAGGAAAGCCACATAGTTCTGTTTGTTTGGGAGTCAGGTGTGGTGAAAAGATGGGTGAACTAAATAGAATATGGCTATGGATCATTGCAGTTGCATGCTTTAGGTTTTAGGGATGGCAGGGATTTTTTTGGCATGTGACATTAGTTCTGATTTAAGGATTTTCAGCATATAGTATTAGTTTTGATGGACTGCCATGTGATGGCTGAAGCTAGTAGAATGTTCATGTGCCTCCACATGGCCTTCACTACAGTAACTCATGTTCCAAAGCCTGAATGTCTAGCACAGGTATTGGACTAAAAACCAAAAACATTTATGCCAGTGAAGTGTTGAGAGCCTAGGAGATTGCCAAATGAGCCTCCAGAGCCTGATCACCAACAGTGAAGCAAACTTAACCAGAATTTTATTCATTACATGATTCTTGTAATAATTCCTAAAGGACCTTGACTTTTATTAAAGCAACTTCCTATTACGTCCTAGTCCTCCAACCTTGATTTGTTTAAAGATATCATTAAATATCCATGTTGCCTGTTTTACCCTAAAGGTGTTATGATCTAACCATTCCCACGGATTTCCCAAACCTTTGACTATCCCTCCAACCTTTCCACTCATTACAGCAATTCTGTTCATTTCGTTTTGAAGGATGCTATTTTTATCTTCTACCTGTTTTCTGTCCTTTCAGATCACCACAGCTGTTACCAGTGAACCTCATTCTGTAAAGCCTCTTACTTCCATGGAGAGGAACTTTAAGTGCTTCTATAAATGATGAGTCCTCTGTGACTGCTCATGAATGGAGCCAAATGGTGGATTCTCTAGCTACATAATATTTTATTTTAGTACCCTAAGTCAACCTTCTATTTTTTTCTTCCACCATCAGACCAAGCAATCTAAGCATGAAAGGGATTTTCCATATTTCTAGGAATTATTTATCTTGTGATTCTGTAGCATTTCCTTAAATCTTTGAAAGGATCTTAATCATTTATTCCAGTGGAATGTCCCCTATATTCACCCATTGCCACATCCAGAATGTGGCATGTCTTCAGAATGCACTCTGTTTTGTGCACTTTTGTGAGTACCTGCTGAAAATGTGAGTTATCTGTTTTTATAACATAACTATGTCTTGGAAACTTAGCCTTGATCATTTTTATTTTATATCCAATTCATGAGTTCATGTATGACTTTATGACTTTGTACTTTAGGTAATACTCTGGCTGTGATGGGCTCTACATTATTCAAAGATGGTATTGGGTGAATACAAATGTATGGATGGGTTATCAGTCAAGAGGACCAAAGCTCAACGAGTTTTGTATTTTTATATAATTGAAAAGCAATGCAGTCAGGTGTGGCAGTGCACACACATCTGTAACCCCAGTACTTTGGGAGACTGGAGCAAAAGTATCCAAAGTCTGAGGCCAGCAGAGGCTTCATGGTGAGACAGGGTCTCAACACACAAAATGAATTCATTTATAAACAAATAAGAAAAGAAGAGAAAGAAGGAGGGATGGAGGGTGGGCAGCAGGTAAACAGGTAGGCAGGAAAGGAAAGAAGGAAGGAAGGAAGGAAGGAAGGAAGGAAGGAAGGAAGGAAGGAAGGAAGGGAGGGAGGGAGGGAGGGAGGGAGGGAGGGAGGGAGGGAGGGAGGGAGGGAGGAAGGAAGGAAGGAAGGAAGGAAGGAAAGGAAGGAAGGAAGGAAGGAAGGAAGGAAGGAAGGAAGGAAGGAAGGAAGGAAGGAAGGAAGGAAGGAAGGAAGGAAAGGAAAGGAAGGAAGGAAATTACACAGCATGTTCTTCAATGTTGCAGAGAATTCTCAGTATACTCCAGACTATAGTTGCTACAGCATTTCTAAAACTTGACTGAAGGTTTGAAGCCAATGATGGAAAGCATCCGATGCCAAATTCAAAGTCCTGATTTCAGAGAGGGGAGAAACTTGACTGAACTGAAACCATTTTTGGGGGGTGGAGGGGCTGTAATGGGACTTGAACTTAGCCTCATGTTGGCTTGACTTGTTTATTAGCTGGCACTCTATCAATTGAGACATGCCTCCATCTAGCACTGTTTATTTGGGGGATACAGTCTCATTTATTGCACAGGAGCACATCTGGACCCATATTTTCCTATTTTAGGTTTCTCTTCATAGCTCTTCATAGCTCTCTCTCCCAAATAGCTCAGATTAAAGCTTCAGCCGGCCTGGATTGGAAGCTACTTGTGCTTAGGAAGCAGGTGGATGGCTTCTGTCCTCTAGTACAAAAGCTTTCAGTTTACCTGGTTCTAATCATGAGCATAATTTAATTAATAAAGCAAATTGTTTTACTACCTTCCTAATTCCTGGTATTTTAGAACCCTCCCCCTCATCTTTAAAGTGTTCATTTCTTATTTCAGTTGAAATATTATGATGAAATCTGAACATGTCCGGACAGGTTCCTGTACACCGTCTTATGACACTAGTTGAATATTCCAAGAAGTGTTTCCATCTACCATTTATACATTCCAAACATGTTTCATGATCTTAAGCTAAATGCCCCCCCCCCAAGTTCTACAAACATGCTTTCAGAACTGTACTCCTTAAGTGAGCATGCTCAGGAAAATGCCTACCTCCAAAGTACTTTCCTAAATAAGTGGTCTCTCTAATGAAATCCCCACAACAGTTTGGAAATAACTCCCCACACTTTCCTACCTGATGCAGGCAAAAAAAGTCTTTCTCCACTCTATATCAAAAGAAGAGAGAGAGAGAGAGGATATTTCTGCAAATATTCCTATGCTGTTACTTAACATTCTTGTGTATGTGCGTGTAGGGGTGTAGTTTGTGCCTATAACCCCTGGCTCATGCTGGGATTCAGTGTAGTTTTACATACAATGTGGGTAGGGAATAAGGGGGATGAAGATCTTCTTGTAAGATAGTTGTCTCTGATGACTGTGTTACTAGATCTTGTTGCACTTGAGAATCTGTGTTTTCACAAGGAGAAATGGGAGCTGCTCTTCTGGTAATATTCTTAGGACCTGGATATTTTAGGAAGTCTGAACCATTGAAATCCACCCCTTATATCCCCACTTTAATTCTTCCAGCTTCACTTGCAGTAAATGAACTTCTAGTCACATAAGAGATCTACAAAATATTTTAATTCTACTTACTATTATAGAGCTTCTGAAAAGTTGAAATATTTTCTTTGATTTTTAGCTCCTTTAATGTTTTCAACAGATGGAAGCTTCTTGTTTCTTGTAACAGTCACTTGAGCCAGAATTTCAAGATTGAGCCTATCATTCTGTTTTATTAGCTTCTCTAGCACCCTTGGAAATAAGTACCCAATCCTACAGTCATTGAATTCTCAATCTTAGCATGCTGCTGCATAGTGCTGGCACTCATTATGCAAGGCTTGCTTATGAGAAAAGCTGAGTTATCTGCTATCAAATCATAATGTGTGAGTCATATTCGTTTCACTTTCCCAGCTTTTCCCTTTGATGAGGAAATCTTACTGTGTCTCCTGAAGAGTCCCACTTTTTCATTTCTTGTATAACTTTTACATGAAATGTGGAAGAAAGTTCATGTTTATGCACAAAGAATAATGCGGTTAAATGACATCATAGACCTAAAGCAGTCAAGGGCCACTATAGGCACTGCCTGCACTAAGCATCAGCTGGCACGAACTCAGGAAACTTTTGGTGATCCTGATGCAAGTCAGTGGAGGTGGTAGTACTGGCCATAAACAGAAGATCTGCACAGAGCCTGCATTCTATCCCTGCTCATTTATGAAGCAAGGTGGCAAATGAGTGTTGGTATAGGGGTAGAGGCTAGGTTGTATAATTTTGAGGCTTAGTCTGTTTTCATTGTGAGGCCTAGTCTGTCTTCAATGACTGGCTTGGAAGGCAAAAACTTCTCACATGAACACTTCCTCAAGTATAAGAAAGCTATTCAGAAGACAATGGGGAAGCAAGAACTGAACAAATGCTCACGCATTGCATTTCATTTATGACCAACAACTTAGTTCCTATGTCTATTGTCTATTTAGTGTTACTGTTATCTGTACATTAATTTTTCTCAATATGGCATTTGTTTATTACCAAGAATAATTGGTTATACAGCCAGTTTGACAATTTAAGAAATGGCTTTTGCTTACCTCAAACCTAGAAAAACTTTGTTTTAAAAAATAGAGTTATTTTATGTTTCTTTTCTCGTACTTTTTGCCTTCTCTTTTGAGGCTTAAGTCTGTGATGCATTTCCACTTTACCTCTGGTGATTATTATTCATCTTTCTTTCATACTGAAGCATTTTTCAGTGTAGAATATTGTGTTCATTTCTGCCGAATTTATTGATTATTTGTTTTGTTTCGGTATTAGTTTGGTTTTGTTTTTATTGTTGTTGCTTGTATGTATGAAAGCATGTGTCCTAATAACTGAGCCACACTCCTACACCCCTGTCCCTTCATTTTTTGTTTTTAAAAAATATTCCTGGATCTAGTTAAAGCTATAGGAAAGAGTGGCTAACTGAACACATTCAATGGGAAAGGGAGTTTATATAATCTGATGACTTAGTCTCCTGGAAGCAATAGCTGGATTGAAATTCAGGAACCAAATTCATGTTTGCATTTTAAAGATGAAACAACTTATAGGAGACAAAGTCAGAGAGGTCCAAGGTTTAATGTGAAATTTTATCTCAGTCTTTACAATGGAGTATTGGTAGAGCAATTTCCGCAATCAGTGATTCAAATGTCTCAGTTTTCATCTATATGTTTGTTTATGAAGAAATGTTTTCCTTAAAATAGAACCCAAATACTATTCCATATTGTATTTTTAAAAAATTTGCTAAATTCTACATAATAAAATATAGGCTATGTTGGGGGGCAGGGTCAGAGGGTCATTGAGAGTGAACATGGTTTAAGTACTTTATATACATATATGGAAATAGAACAATGAAAACTGTTGAAATTGTTTTAAGAAGTAAAGATGGGGGAGGTGAGAGAAAATAGTAGAGAAGGTGAGATTGATCAGTATACATATACATAATATATGTATGAAATCTCCCCTTTAATAACTAATAGATTCTGATAAAAAAAAATCTTTAAGACATTTAAAAATTATAAGAGTTACATAAAATAATCTCATCTGTACAGCAAGATCTCTGGCCATTTACTGTGATATCACCACTCATTTGCAGAGGAAAAAAAAACAGTTTTAAGAGCTCAATAGGTCTCTGAAAATGACTTTGCTTGAAAGTGTGGCAAAAGAAGTAGTAACTCTGTACTTCCGTTCTCACAGAGGTGGCTTTGTTTTCACTCTGGAAGCTTAATGATTGCTAAGGAAACTGTGAAGTTAGTAAACTTGGACATTGTTTATTAGGCAACCCTTGAACAAACAGCACAGCGGAAGGATTAACCTCCCACAAAGAAGAAAATTAACCGAAGTGGAGATGTCATATGAAAAAGTAAACCTCTCCTGGGAAATGACCTGTTCCTTTTGCCTAAGAAGATATTTGGAAAGTGCAGTTCTGAGACTCAGCAAGACCATTTACTCTTTTCATGAAATTAAAAACAACCACTTAAACACTCTAACCTTCTGTTTCCTTTCTTGTAAAGCATGAAAATAACACTTATCTACTTAATGTCGTATGGGGCAAAAATAAATATTTTTGTAGTACTTCAAACTATAAAGTAAAATATGTGGCTCTTTATTATCATGAATATTATTGTTGTTTTGTTATCATTATTATTACAGAATACATCAAAGTAATGATTCCTTTTTCTTTCCTTGAGGGAACTTAGGACAAAATAGATCCGTTTGGAGCTATTCTTATTATGTACTTGAGCTCAGAAAGTCAACTCTAATGGGTTAAGAGATAAGTATTAGTGGCAAACTTAACAAAAAAAAATGAAGTATGTGATTGCCCAAAGAAAGGCTTGGGGCCCTACAGTACCTATTCTAATCACAACAAGGCATGTGCCAGGTCAAGAATTGTACTGAGTGCATATCTAGTTCACATGTACCGTTGAGGAAGGATCTCACTGTTGATAGAGAACAGCATTTTTACTTATGGAATAAAAGATAGCTTAAAAGTATACAATCAAGATGTGGATAGCCAGCCATGGCCTGGACAGGTAAGAAAAATGGATATCTGTGCAGTCTATCAACACAGACCACGGAATGCTAGATTTAGAAATAGCTGTTTTTGTTTTTTTTTTCAAATTTTTATTATCAAACTGATTTACAGAGAGGTTACAGTTTCATACATTAGGCATTGGATACATTTCTTGTCCTGTTTGTTACCTTGTCCCTCATATCCCCCCTCCTAGCCCTTTCCCTTTCCCCCCCTCCCCCCCGAGGTGTTCAGTTCACTTACACCAAACAGTTTTGCAAGTATTGCTTTTGTAGTTGTTTGTATTTTTTACCCTGTGTTTCTCAAATTTTGGTATTCCCTTTCAATTTCCTAGTTCTAATACCAGTATACATGGTTTCCAATATACTCAGATAAGATTACAGAGATAGTGTAGGTACAACCACAGGAAGGTGATACAAGAACATCATCAATAATAGAAGTTACAGATACACATAGGACGTTGAAAGTAGTTACAACTGTGATATAACAATCGTTTCCATAACGTGGAGTTCATTTAACTTGGCATCATCTTATGTGTTCATAAGGGTATAGCTATTGGGTTTTTGTGATCCTCTGCTATGACTTACCTAAACCTGTACAAATTATTCCCAATAAGGGAGACCATAGAGTCCATGTCTCTTTGGGTCTGGCTCACTTCACTTAGTATAATTTTTTCCAAGTCCTTCCATTTCCTTACAAATGGGGCTATGCCATTCTTTCTGATAGAGGCATAAAATTCCATTGTGAATATGTACCACATTTTCCTGATCCATTCGTCTACAGAGGGGCATCTGGGTTGGTTCCAGATTCTAGCTATGAGAAATTGTGCTGTGCTGAACATTGTTGTGCTGGTGTCTTTACTGTGATTTTGTTTGTGGTCTTTTGGATAGATACCCCAAAGTGGGGCTGCTGGGTCATAGGGGAGTTCTATATTTAGCCTTCTGAGGAATCTCCATACTGCTTGCCAGGGTGGCTGAACCAGTTTACATTCCCACCAACAATGAAGTAGGGTTCCTTTTTGGCCACATCCCCTTCAACAATTGTTATTGTTAGTTTTCTTTTCTTTTTTTTTTTAAAGTTTTTATTATAAAACTGATGTACAGAGAGGTTAGAGTTTCATACATTAGGCATTGGATATATTTCTTGTACTGTTTGTTACCTTGTCCCTCATACCCCCCTCCCCCTCCCCCTTACGCTTCCCCCCCCTGAGGTGTTCAGTTCACTTACACCAAACAGTTTTGCAAGTATTGCTTTTGTAGTTGTTTCTCTTTTATTACCTTGTGTCTCTCAATTTAGTATTCCCTTTCAATTTCCTAGTTCTAATACCAGTATACACGGTTTCCAATATACTCAGATAAGATTACAGAGATAGTGTAGATACAATCACAAGAAGGTGATACAAGAACATCATCAATAGTAGAAGCTACAGATACACATGGGATGTTGAAAGTAGTTACAACTGTGATATAACAATCATTTCCATAAAATGGAGTTCATTTCACTTAGCATCATCTTATGTGATCATAAGGGTATAGCTATTGGGCTCTTGTGATCCTCTGCTGTGACTTGCCTAAGCCTGTGCTAATTATTCCCAATAAGGGAGACCATAGACTCCATGTTTCTTTGGGTCTGGCTCACTTCACTTAGTATAATTTTTTCCAAGTCCTTCCATTTCTTTACAAATGGGGCAATGTCATTCTTTTTGATAGAGGCATAAAATTCCATTGTGTATATGTACCACTTTTTCCTGATCCATTCGTCTATGGAGGGGCATCTGAGTTGGTTCCAGATTCTCGCTATGAAAAATTGCACTGCAATGAACATTGTTGTGCTGGTGGCTTTACTGTAATTTTGTTTGTGGTTTTTTGGATAGATACCCAAAAGTGGGGTTGCTGGGTCATAGGGGAGTTCTATATTTAGCCTTCTGAGGAATCTCCATACTGCTTGCCAGAGTGGCTGAACCAGTTTACATTCCCACCAACAATGAAGTAGGGTTCCCTTTTGGCCACATCCCCTCCAACAACTGTTACTGTTAGTTTTCTTGATATATGACATTCTTACTGGGGTGAGATGGAATCTCAATGTTGTTTTGATTTGCATTTCTTTTATGGCCAGTGATGTAGAGCACTTTTTCATATGTCTCTTGGCCATTCTCATTTCCTCATCAGAGAAGTCTCTCTGTAAGTCTTTAGCCCACTTGATGAACTGGCTATTGGTTCTTTGCGGTTTTGTTTTGGAAGAAGGTAATCTTTACAGTTCTGCATATATTTTAGATATGAGGCCTTTGTCCGTTGAATGGCTGGTAAAGATCTTCTCCCAGTCTGTGGGCTTTCTGTTTATCTTGCGAGCTATGTATTTTGCCGTGCAGAAGCTCTGCAGTTTGATGCAGTCTCATTTGTCCAACCTTTCTTTGATTTGTAGCCTTTCTGGGTCTTTGTTAAGGAAGTTCCGTCCTGCGCCAAGGAGCCCAAGTGTTTCTCCTGCTCCTTCCTTTAGTGTTTTCAGGGTATCTGTTTTGATTTCAAGGTCTTTAATCCATTTGGAATTGATTTTGGTGCAGGGTGATATATAAGGATCTAGTTTTAGTGTGTTGCATGTGTTGAGCCAGTTTTGCCAGCACCACTTGTTAAAGAGGCTATCTTTCTTCCAAACTATTGTTTTAGCCCCTTTATCAAAGATTAAGTAGGCATAGTTCTGTGGGTTCATTCCCGGGTCTTCAATTCTGTTCCACTGGTCTTCAGGCCTGTTCCGGTGCCAATACCAAGCTGTTTTTATTACTATAGCTTTATAATACAGCTTGAAGTTGGGTATTGTAATTCCTACAGCACTGTTCTTTCTGCTTAGGATTGTTTTTGCTATTCTAGGTCTTTTATTATTCCATATGAATTTCTGGATTGCTTCCTCTATTTCATCAAAAAATGGTGTTGGGATATTAATGGGTATTGCATTGAATTTGTAGATAGCCTTTGGCAATATTGCCATTTTGATTATATTAATCCTCCCAATCCAGGAGCATGGGAGGTTTTTCCATTTTCTTAGTTCTGCCTTAATTTCGTTTTTCAAGGTTTTAAAGTTCTCATCAAAGAGGTCTTTCACTTCTTTGGTTAAGGTTATTCCTAGGTATTTTATGTTTTGGGGGGCTATTGCAAAGGGCGTTGCTTTCCTGATATCAGGCTCAGTCTTTGGGTCATTAGCATAGAGAAAGGCCGTTGATTTTTGAAGGTTTATTTTATACCCTGAAACTTTGCCAAAGTTTTGGATCAGCTCTAGTACCTTGCGGGTAGATTCTATGGGATTCTTTAGGTATAGGGTCATGTCATCTGTGAAGAGAGAGAGTTTAACTTCATCTTTTCCTACTTGGATCCCCTTTATATTTTCTTCTTGTCTGATTGATCTGGCTAGGAATTCTAGTACTATGTTGAAGAGCAGGGGAGAGAGTGGGCATCCCTGCCTTGTTCCTGATTTTAAAGGGAATGGCTTTAGTTTTTCACCATTTAGAGTTATGCTTGCTGTTGGTTTGTCATAAACTGCCTTGATTATATTCAGGAATGTTCCCTGGCATCCCAGTTTTTCCAGGGCTTTTAGCATAAATGGGTGCTGGATTTTATCAAACACTTTTTCTGCATCCAGAGATAAAACCGTGTGATTCTTTAGCTTGCTCCGGTTGATGTGGTGGATTACATTAATTGACTTGTGTATATTAAACCAACGTTGCATCCCTGGGATGAATCTAGTTTGATCGTGCTGTATAATTTTTTTTGATGACCTGTTGAAGTCGATTGGCCAGAATTTTGTTGAGAATTTTTGCATCTATGTTCATCAGGGAGATCGGTTTATAGTCCGCTTTCCGTGATGAGTCCCTGCCTGGTTTTGGGATAAGGGTTATACTGGCTTCATAGAATGAGTCTGGAAGTGAACATTCTTTTTCAATTTCATTGAAGAGTTTGAGAAATATTGGTGTGAGTTCTGTTTTGAAGGCCTTGTAGAATTCTTCAGTGAATCTGTCTGGACCTGGGCTTTTCTTGGATGGGAGATCATTTATTGCCGTTTCTATTTCAATACTGGATATGGGTCTGTTTAGGAGGTTTAAATCTTCATGGTTCAGTTTGGGGATATGAATTTTTTCTAGGAAATCATCCATTTCTTCCAAGTTCTCGAATTTGTTGGCATAAAGGTTTGCAAAATAGTCCCTTATTATTTTCTGAATTTCGGTTGTTTCTGTGGTGATGTTACCTGTTTTATCTCTATTTATCTTGTTTATTTGAGGGTGCTGCCTTTGTTTTTTGGTCAGTTTTGCCAGGGGTCTGTCTATCTTGTTGATTTTTTCAAAGAACCAACTCTTTGTTTTGTTGATTCGATTTTTTTTTCTCTAATTGATTTAATTCTGATTTGATTTTAATTATTTGCTTCCGTCTATTGATTTGGGGTTTGGCTTGTTGTTCTCTCTCAAGAAAATTAAGGTGCTTCCTTAAATTATTGAGTTGCTCTTTCTCCAGTTTGTTGATGTATGCACTCAGAGATATAAATTTTCCTCTGAGTACTGCCTTTGCTGTGTCCCAAAGGAGCTGGTACTTTGTGTCCTCAACTTGGTTGAATTCCATAAACATTTGAATTTCTGTTTTAATTTCTTCAATGACCCTCTGATGGTTCAGCAGTGTGTTGTTTAGTCTCCATGAATTGTAGGATTTTCTGTGGTGGCTGTTTGAGTTGAGCTCTAATTTTATTCCATTGTGGTCTGAGGGAATGCAGGGAATGGTTTTGATACTTCTGAATTTGTACAGATTTTCTTTGTGCCCTAAGATGTGATCTATTTTGGAGAATGTTCCATGTGCTGCCGAAAAGAAGGTGTATTCTGTCCTTGCTGGGTGGAATATTCTGTAGATGTCGATTAAGTCTAGTTGGTCTATGCAATTGTTTAGTACTGTGGTTTCTTTGTTCAGTTTTTGGCGTGTTGATCTGTCCAGAGGTGATAGTGGAGTGTTAAAGTCCCCAACTATCAATGTGTTTGGGTCTATGAGTGTTTTTAGAGTCAGTAGTGTTTGTTTGATTAAGTTGGGTGCTCCTGCATTTGGTGTGTAAATATTTAGAATGGTTATATCTTCCTGTGGGAGAGATCCCTTTACTAGTATGTAGTAACCTTCTTTGTCTCTTCTTACCTTTTTTAATTTGAAGTCAATTTTTTCTGATACTAGGATTGCAACTCCAGCCTGCTTATGGGGGCCATTTGTTTGATAGATTTGATTCCAGCCTTTCACTTTTAGAAGATGTTTACTTTTGCTGGATAGATGTGTCTCTTGGAGGCAGCAGAAAAATGGATCTTGATTTTTGATCCAACTTATGAGCCTATGTGGTTTTATTGGAGAATTAATTCCATTAATGTTGAGAGTTAGGATTGAGAGATGATCGTT
The DNA here is from genome assembly GCF_023159225.1 of Perognathus longimembris pacificus. NCBI lineage: Eukaryota > Metazoa > Chordata > Mammalia > Rodentia > Heteromyidae > Perognathus > Perognathus longimembris. The sequence continues at coordinate 29,010,882 of NC_063179.1, read as the reverse complement.
TCTTCCTTTCATTATCACTATCTTTTTTAAGGCTGTGTCTTCCCATTTCTTGATCTGATGTTTACTAATTAGGGTTCATTTCTCTGTCTGTATTGGGATCTTGATTATTATCCCTGTATAATACATTTTTGAAGACTTTCTGTAAAGCTGGTTTGGTGGAGATATATTGTTTCAGTTTTTCCTTACTGTGGAAGACTTTTATTTGACCATCAGCTATGAAGGAGAGTTTGGCTGGGTACAGAATTCTTTGTTGATAGTTATTTTTATATAGAGTTTGGTATAGTTCATTCCAGGCTCTCCTTGCTTTCATGGTCTCTGCTGAGAAGTCTGGGGTAATTCTGATTGCTTTTCCTTTATATGTGATTGTTTTCTTTGCCCTAACAGCTTTGAGTATTTTTTCCTTGCACTCTACTGAACCTGTTTTGATCACAATGTGTCGGTGGGATGTCCTATTCTGGTCTGGTAGATTTGGGGTTCTAAATGCTTCTTGTATCTGTATAGGCCTTTCCTTCTGGATATTTGGGAAGTTCTCAGCTAATATTCTGTTAAATAGGTTGCCTATCCCATTAACCTCTTTCTCCAAGTTTTCCTCAATACCTATTATCCTTAAATTGGGCTTCCAGATCATGTCTTGAATCTCCTGTAGCGATCTGTTTTGTTGATTGGACTGGATTTGTATTGATTTTTGATCTTTCTCCATAGAATCCAAGGAATCTTCAGCTCCTGAAATTCGATCCTCTGCTTCAGTTAGTCGGGACTGTAGGCTAGTTACTTGATTTCGAATCTCTTTTGCTTCTGACTGGTCTTTCCTGATAATTTCCATGTCATTTCTTAGGTCTTGTATGGACTTCTTTACTTCATTATCTTCATTACTTTGGTTTTGAGAGTTGTCTCTCAAATCTTTAAGCTGGTTAGCTATCTTTTCATTTGACTCTTGAAGTTCATTTATCTTTCTATTTGTGGATGCCATGAAATTCTCCATTAATTTTTGCTTTGGCTCCTCACGCTCTAGAATAATTGACTGAAGAGATTCAAACTTTTCATTTATCATGTTTTATAGTAGACTTTGTAGAGTTTTTTGGGGGTTCTCTTCTATGTCTTTGATTGGCTGCTCTCCTTCCTGCTTGTTTTGAGTCGCGGATAAGACTTCATTGTTTGCCATCTTTCTTGTGTTTCTTCTCCCCATTTGAGTTGGGGATGCCAGCCTACCAGCACCTGTGAGCACCGTTTAAGACCCAAAGCAGCCCTTACCAAGCACTGTTGTGTAAATCTTACAAGTTCACAATTATGTACAGCTACCCTGTGTACTTGTCTATAAAATTAGATTTGGTGTTCCTAAATAATACAATTTCAATATAACAACTGATCCTGGGCCCTGTATTCAGTAGTTACTTATTTACTGTTACAACCCTATATGCAATTCTTGTTTTTATATTAAGTTCTTTTAGGACTGGCTTTCTCTATGGACCCATTTACTTCACTCGTATTAAGCTGGGATACCCTCTATCCAATAACCAGGAGTCATTGGAGACTGGAGTTCCAGGCAGTAAGTCAGGAGGGTAAGTTGGAGGTAGTAAAGAGAATAGAGTAAAATGTATTGGGGAGGGGAGGTGGTGATTTTGGTTTAGTTTCAGTGACGTGGAAGTGTCGAAAAGAGTAGAATCAGTAGAGAGAATAAGGTTGCAATGATAGATAATGGAGAGTTAGCAGAAAAGAGTGGAGGTGTTCTTCATAGGAAAGTAAGTTTTAAAGAAAGAGAACACAAAGAGAGAAACAAAGTAAAAATAGAGGGAGACAGATGCACACAACAGAGAAAAATTATTTTTAAAAGAAAATAAAATAAAAAGGAAAAATATCAGAAAAGGAACAACCCAAACAAACAGAAAAGAAAAAAAAACTTGATAAATCAAACAGGTAAAAATAGAAAACATGGGGAAAAAAAAAAACAAAACAAAAGTAAAAAACAAAACCGACGTTTCCGAATTGAAAAAAAAAATGTTTAAGAAATGTTAAAAAGATTGAGAAAAAAAAAATGGAGTCTTCCTTGTTTGGGTGGTCTTTCCCCAGTCTCTGGTTTCCTTGTGATTGTCTGCAATCTATATTCCTGATTGTCTGGGTTTGGCAGAATTCAGCTGGCTCCTCTGTCTGCTGCAGGGCCGCAGCCTTTAATGCCTCCCTTTGAATAGGCTGTGGACTGAGCAGGGCGGGGCGCCTCTGGCCTGTTTTACCCGGCTGAGAGTTGCTTGCCTTTGTGAGGCTTCTGCCTCCTGGTTGGGCTGGCCTCCTTGGCGGAGGTGGCTATGGAAAGCAGCTCCTTTTTGGGCTGGGAATTGGGCTTCCTCTGTGAGGGGACCGTTTAACTGTCTCAGGATCCTCTGTCTGGTGTTTCCATGCTGCCAGGAGCTGCTGGCTGTTTTCCAGTTAAATTTAGAAGTTCCGGCGGGCAGGGTGGGCACCTCTGGCTGAGCCGTGGCCTAGGACCTGCCTCCCACCTGGGCAGGGGGTGTTCTCCTGGGTGGAGATGGCTCTCACTGTTCAGTCCCTCTTGCCCTTTTCAAAGATGGCTACTTTGACCTCGCTTTTCCCAGGCCCGCTTAAGTTCCAATCTGGTCTGACCCTATGCCAGTGGCAAAGATGGCGCTTTGCTCTGGCGATGGGGGAAGGGCTGCCTTGCCGAAGCTGCTCTGTGGACGTGAGTGAGAATAACTTTCTTGGAGTACTCACGCTTTCTCTGCGATTTCAGGTCGTCCGTGCTCAGCCGCCGCCTGGTCTCCGCTGTGTGCTTTACCTGCTTGGAGTGCGGGTTGCTGTGCCCGGGCGCTGTGTCAGCACGGGCATCGGCGTGGCGGTGGGATACCGCCCAGAGCTCAAATCTGTGTTTTCAGACGGGCAAAGTCGATTTTTCCTTCCTGGCCAAAATCCCTGTACTGTTACAACTTACGCTGGTTGTCTTTCTAGTGGTAAAAGTTTCTATGGGGTGAGAAAACTGCGATGCTGGAGGGAGCCGAGCTAGTGCACTGCAGCTCCTCTGCTGTCTTCCCGCTCTCCCCCTATTGTTAGTTTTCTTGATATATGACATTCTTACTGGGGTGAGATAGAGAAATAGCTGTTTATGAGGGAAAATGTAAAATAATAAAAGGCAGTGCTAGAATAGTGAAAGATGTAATCCAACTTAATTCCCTCCGTTTCTTGTTTGTGGGCAAATGTCCCTCTTCTACTCTCAAAGGGAACTGGAGAGGGCAAGACTAGGGATATTTGGTCTTGGATCTAAGGGTTTGACATGTAATTTGTGGAACACAGTGCAACATTCAAATGAAAGCCCATTCATTACTTAAAATTTAATCATTTCAAGATGGCACTATCAGAATTAAATCAATCATCAGGTCCTTTGAGCGTAGGCTCGGTGTGAATACACAGATTGGTTCTGAATTTTGGCAGCTGGTCACATGGTTACTTCACCCGACATGGAAGGTCAATGTCTTTATACACACTGAATGCTGAGAACTTGTCACTACATGGTTACCTCAAAGCCGGAAATTGAAAGAATATGTCCAGGTGTACATTCCCAGCCTAAGGGTCCCCAAACACTCCTTAACATAATTTTTAAGTAAAGATAAAAGACAAAAGTCCCATACAACTACCTGCTTAGAATGATAAAAATGAACACTGAAGCTCCACAATTGTAAACAAGAATAAACAACTAAAGTTTGTCAATCACCCAGGAAAAGGATTTAAAGTAGAAAGAGAGCCAGGCACTGGTAGCTCACATCTGTAATCCTAGGTGCTCAGGAGGCTAAAATCAGAGGACTGCACTTCCAAGCCCGGGGGAAAAAAGTCCATGAGACTCTTCTTTGGGGACAGGCAGGGGGCAGTCGTGGGCCTTGGACTCAAGGCCTGAGCACTGTCTCTGACTTCTTTTTGCTCAAGGAAAGCACTCTACCACTTGAGCCACAGCACCACTTCTGGCCATTATCTATATACGTACAATTTATAAAAAGGAAAGGAAAAAAGCAATAAAAATATGATTTGAAAAGCACTTGATGCCCCAAATCATTCTAATTATGTACAAATAGATGAAGAAGCATAGCAAATATGACATTACACCCTTTTAAGAAATGAGAAGTTTGCTGAACATGAGTCAAGTTAGAACATTGGTTGGAGTTTGGTTTGATTTTATAGATAATCCAGGGAGACAGCAGCAAAATTTGACCCTGAAACTGGCCCATGTTGGCAGATGCAGTTTTGACTCTAGATGTCACTAATATTCCAACAGGAAATTAGTAGTTTACAGTGGATTCAAGGAATTTCTTGTTGTTACTAGTATTCATTTGTTTAATCCATCAATTATTATGTACCTTACTCAAATATGGTTGCATTTCAGCCATTTTAAAATAGCTTTTAGGGCTGGGGATATAGCCTAGTGGCAAGAGTGCCTGCCTCGGATACACGAGGCCCTAGGTTCGATTCCCCAGCACCACATACACAGAAAATGGCCAGAAGCGGCGCTGTGGCTCAAGTGGCAGAGTGCTAGCCTTGAGCGGGAAGAAGCCAGGGACAGTGCTCAGGCCCTGAGTCCAAGGCCCAGGACTGGCCAAATAAATAAATAAATAAATAAATAAATAAATAAATAAATAAATAAAATAGCTTTTAAAATACAGCCCAATTCTGATTTACTTAATCAAATTCTTTGGGAAGAACATTTATAGGCCTTTTCCTCCTTTCCTTCAAGGTGAAGGACAGTCTCATATATCTGCATCCTGTCCTTGAATTTTATCTCTTAGTACTTTTATCCTTGGAATAAAAACAGAAAATATATTTAATAACTTGAGGGATGACAAAGCAACAGGTAGAAGTTCAAATGTGGTTAAGGATGGGCATGCGATTCACACCAACATCAACTATCTGGGCTGATGGTCTAAAAGTCAATGGGGTAAAACTGAATGGGGAAGATACAATTTAGGAAGGCACTGCCTTCTTGAAAATCTTTTAAATGTGCAAATTTAAGCAAATAATTTTACTAGCCATCATTACCATAGGGCTGCATAAAATGACAGTGTTTACCTGAGGTTGAAAAATGCACAAAATGGAACAGAATGTAAGTTTTTGAACTTTAAGAAAACAAGGAAATGATGAGCACAAACTTCAGAACCATAGAACCTCAGGGCAAGGGCAGGTGGAGACACAGTGGTGTGGCAGTGAACAGGCGAAGAGCAAACAAGTTCCATATGTCAGTGTGCTTGTGTGACTTATTTCAGAAGTAATTTTGAAAATAGTAAACCTTGAATGTATAGTAACATTATCAACCAGGGCTCAATTGGAAAGTTTGAAGATTAGTATTCATAATAACATTCATATTTATTTAAAATACCTATTCCTAGTACATATTAATATATATGAATATTGTATAATTATACATTCCTATATGCCTTCCTAATATTAGGAATTGTATTTATCTTCTATTTATATAAATCAATTTTGAATACTATTTGAATAAATTCATAGTAATATTCACAAGCTAGGATATTGACATTCATAAGGTGTTCTGGGTAATTGGGTCATTACAGGTTAGACAGTCTCTTCAAGGTTGTTGTTTCTTTGCTGTTGACAGAATACGAAGTCCTCCAGGCTTGTAATCAGGAAGAGAAGATGAGTGTAAGTAGGGGAATCTGAGGACAGACTGAAATCCAGGCCAGTTTTTATTGCCTCTGACCTTAGCATAATGGCATCCTGCAGAACCTTGGTCACAGAGCGAAACTTATGCACCTCACCCAGGAATTAAAGAATAAGGACCTAGAGTAAGCTAGAATGGCTGCAGGTCAGGATGCTACTTCAACCCCAGGAAGGTGAATGAGCAGGTCAGCTGCAATATGAGTGAGTGGACAGAACAGCTGTGGTTTTTCCTCTGCTGTCTGAAATCTTCTGAATAGCTCCCTGTGGTCTACCTTAATAGACAAGAAAGTGATTACAGAAAGTACAGTTCAGCATCCCCAAATGGATACTTGCACATCCTAAAGGGCAAATTATATGTCGTTGACACGTGAGTGAAGCTAAGTTAGAAGATCGCTGACATCTGCTTCCTCATACTGAATAATTTGATCATACTTGGCACTCAGTCACAACCTGCACATTCAATCCTGGGTTTTACTTGCTCAGAAGGTCTTGGGGGAATGGAGCATGACGGGAGGACACCTACTACTAAGCATATGAGGAAGACGCCAGTGTCTTTCAGACAGCTCTCATGTGGTGGATGCTCTAGGCTTATTTGGCTAATTGCAGAGGATATGCACTAAAAATATCACTGGAAAATAGACCACTCATTTGTAGTCTAAAATCCTATGGAGGCTGCAACCCTACGAGAATGTGGGATGATGAGTATTTGTGCCTGCACGATGGCACAAACATTCATGACCATCAAAAATGTACACACTTTGAAGTTTAGGAAGTATTTCTACAATTTTGCTCTTAATAGTTTAGGGCCATGGCTCATGGTGGGTAACTGCTATTGGAGAAAGCAAAATATATAAGGAATCATGAATGTTCTTTTCATTTGTTAAAAATTCATTCTATTGTAGGACTTGCAAGGCTGTAAATGATCTCTTATTAATTATCAACAATGCTATGAAGCGAACTTGTCTTCTTTTACGTGTTCTTAATGGAAATACTCCAGGAAACAATCGGGAAGGGAATTACTTGGGTATTGAACATGAACATGATTTTAATCCTACTCCTTGTGTTCTTCACAAAGCCACCCAAGTTCACATTCTTTTCCCTGCTGTTTCACTAACATTTAGTGCTATCAAGCTTTCAACTTTTTGTAAAACAAGTGCTATCAAGCTTTCAACTTTTTGTAAAACAAGTAAGTATAAAGTCACATCTCACTGCCGAGTTAATGTGTCTGCTTTTCTAGACAGGGGAAGATGAACAGCTCTCCACACTTATTAGCCAGTCTGTTGTCCTGGTATTAAAGTGCCTACCATTCTCCTTGATCCAATTCTTTTACTGAATTTCCTGTCTTTTGCATATTTGGTTGCAAATTGGAAGAAATTCTAGCTTGCTAATGCCTGGTTTATTTTATACCTTCTAACTTTGTCCCTGATTTTTCTTCAATAAAATAAATCTTTAATCTTAATGTAATCAAATGCATAATCTTCCTTTTCTCCCCTCACCTTCTACATTATTTATTTCTCCTTCCTTCCCTTTTTTATGATAGTCTACCTAGAGAACTAATCAATATCATGCACCACTGCCTCAAGGCATTCCTCATTGCTACCTCCCAAAGGATATCTTTTCTCCACTTGTTTGTAGTTCAGCTTTATCTAATAAATACAACATTGTTTCTTTTTCATTATCACCATCATAATCATCATCCTCGTTATCATCATCATCACCATCATCATCACTTTGTACTACTATATGTTAGGCCACAGCACCACTTCTGGCTTTTTCTTTCTTTCTTTCTTTCTTTCTTTCTTTCTTTCTTTCTTTCTTTCTTTCTTTCTTTCTTTCTTTCTTTTTTTTTTTTTTTTTTTTTGCCAGTCCTGGGGCTTGGACTCAGGGCCTGAGCACTGTCCCTGGCTTCTTTTTGCTCTAGCACTCTGCCACTTGAGCCACAGCGCCACTTCTGGCCATTTTCTGTATATGTGGTGCTAGGGAATTGAACCCAGGGCCTCATGTATACGAGGCAAGCACTCTTGCCACTAGGCCATATCCCCAGCCCACTTCTGGCTTTTTCTATATATGTGGTACTAAGGAATCGAACCCAGGGCCTTCATATATTGAGGCAAGCACTCTACCACTAGGCCATATTCCCTATATATACAATAATATATATACAATATATGTATATATGCAATATATACAATAACATATATATATTTGGTTTCTTGGGTTGTTTTTTTTTTTGCCAGTCCTGGGCCTTGGACTCAGGGCCTGAGCACTGTCCTTGGCTTCCTTTTTTTTGCTCAAGGCTAGCACTCTGCCACTTGAGCCACAGCGCCACTTCTGGCCATTTTCTATATATGTGGGTGCTAGGGAATTGAGCCCAGGGCTTCATGTATACAAGGCAAGCACTTTTGCCCCTAGACCACATTCCCAATAATATATGTTTTTATATGCATACTCAAACACATTTTTACAAGGAACTCTGGGAAATCTAATGTGACCTGAGGCTACTCTTTGTGGATAGATGTCTGAGTTTCTTTTTTTATGTGTGTGGAGTAGTGGAGGAACAAAAGATTCTATGCTTGGGACTGCTGGTTCTCCTCCTCCTCCTCCTCCTCCTCCTCCTCCTCCTCCTCCTCCTCCTCCTCCTCCTCCTCCTCCTCCTCCTCCACCTCCTCTTCCTCCTCCCCCTCCCCCTCTTCTTCCTTCTCTTCTTCCTTAAAATTGTGCTATTTTCTATTAAAAGTTAGCTTGACAACCATCATGACATTTTTGATGGTTCGATATATCTGAAGGAATGTTATTTGTGTGTCTGTACCTGCATTCTTTTATCTAAGATCAGAAATTAATATCTTTTATTTATTTAATAAATGTGACATACAAGTAATGTATTAAGAGACATCTATTAAAATTAATGAAAGCTTTAGTCAAATCAAAAATAATCCCAAACAGAATGCAAACAATGGATGGATCTTATTTTTGAACCAATCTGCTATTCTTTTCACTGGAGAATTGAGTCCATTAATATTTAGACAGATGTGTCATGTTTCCTGCCATTTTCTTGATTTATTGTATTTTGTTTACTCCCCCTCTTCCTGTGTTTTCTAAATTATCTTCTAGTAATTTTTGTCTGATGTGTTTCTTTGATTTTGATTGTTTTGGTATTTGGTAATTTCATCTAATATTCTGCCTTAGATGTGAATGAAATAAGAAAGCACTCTGAAAATAATGGGCATGCATATTTCAGATCCTTAACTTCTGCATCAGCCCTTCTGACTTCAGGTTTCAATTTGTGGCCTTTCTTTTATCACACTGGTATAATTTATAGCCTCCTACTTTTTCTTATGTACTGTATTGCAGTGTCAGCTACATTAGCAAGTAAGATGTGCCAGACGCAGAGGATAAACACCTGACCCTCATATATGCCCAACACTATGAATGTAGAAATGGAAAAGAGTACAGAGAGCTCTGGTCTAACCCAAGTTCAGCATTCTAACTTGGTATCTTCTATCCAATACTAGCAATGTGTACAGGCTTCTAGTTTTCCTACACCTGCAGACATCTGATAGCCTCTAGAAATGTTCCTGCACCTCTCTGCTGTGACTCCTCTGCTGACTCAGCTACTGCTCAGTGCCCAGCTTCCTTGGAATGATTCTAAGGAAGATACCATCATCACAAGTCCTGATGACTAGCTCAGAGTATCCAGCAAACTTAATAGTATCAGTCATTTTAACATCACTAAGATTTACGATCCAGAAAGTTCCTACTTTATCAGACAATGCAGAAGAGGCAAGTTAGAAAATGGGCCACGTAATACAAGGAACTTTTCACCCTGTCTTGTAGTTGAAAGAGACTGTGCACACTTCTCTTGGCAAAAAAAAAAAAAGCACCTAACACAAGTAAAGGACACTGTCATGAATGGGGTGATTAGGAATGCAGAATTTATTTCTTTATTATTCTACTGGTTACTCAACATTTGTTTTCCTATCTACCAGAGAGACTCCACTGTTTATCGTGTAGACACTGTCTATCATATCCTAGGCTAGTTATTTCTTATTAAATTTATTAATACTCAGTACTGTGTTATATAATCTCAGAACTGTGCTTAGCACAAAGTAGGCATGCCATAAATGTTAACTATTGATATAATTACTATTATGATTATAGTTGTTGGCATCTTGAGAATCCCTACAATTCTAGAAACGGGCTTGTCTGCATCCTTTCCCTCTGTAGTCTGCCCTCTAGTGGAAATTGCAAACACAACGCCTGTGCTTAATTTTATGTGAAATCATTAACAACTCACTTTATTTCCCTGGACCCTACTAACCAAATTAAGTGAAGTCAGTCAGGCCCAAAAAGACAAAGGATGCATATTTTACAAAGTATATGGAAGTTGACTTAGCTTACAAACTTATAAGTAAATATATTGGGTGGTATGCAAGTATATATAAATGTATGAACTGAAAGATGGTAGATTAGAGGGAGATCTCAAATAATGTAAATTCTTAGAAAGGCAAAGTCAAAGTTCAGCAAAATAATACACCAGGAAGCAAGTACTTAAAAAGAGTAGTGTTAGGTCAAAGAGAAAGGACTAGACAAATGAAGAAGAGAAAAGGGTTGGAAGTACTGTCAAGAATTCAACGTATATCTTACAAAATTAAGAAGAGATAGAGACAGGGTAGAGAGGCGAGGGATGGGCAAGAATGTTGGAAGGGGTTACATTGATCTAGATATATTGTATTCATAAATGTCTTTGTTAAATGGCAACTCCTTTGCACAGCTACTTAAAGAAAAATTTAAATTTTAATAAAAATTTAAAAAATAAAGATCAAGTTTTTTGCACATAATCCCACCCAATCTGAAATTGCTTGTGGCTTTAAAATAGTTTAAGAACTGTTTTTGCTTGTAGGTTTAAAATAGTTTAAAAACTGTTTTTGTAAGGGAAACTTTCTAATGTCTACCTCATTTTCATTATTCCAAGAGACCGCCACATCGAAACAATAACTGTCAATAGGAATGCTAACTCTACATTGTCTTGGACTTATTTATGAAATCTCACTCTGCTTTAAGTCCTTCAGTAGCAACCAAGCATTTTTTCTATTAAAAGTATTACTTCCTAAAAAATGTGTTTGCCTATAAAAAGGACAATGATCCTAAGAGAATGGTAATAGCCATAAGCTCTTAAAGTTATAGCCAAAAGGTAATAAAAAATAGTCACTTAAGCATTCTTCCTATTGCCTTGAGGAAATCTGTCATTTCTTCCTTTCTTTTTCTTTCCTTCACTAAATACTTAAATTCAATCTGAAACTAAGACAAGGGAAAACATTTTAACTGCTTTATTGTGAAAATGGATAGTCTGGCAGTATAAACAACTTGCCCCTTTCCTTCAGCACATAAATAACAGCAATGATCTAATTAAAATTCTTAGAAGTAGATGTATTTTATGATGATAATTTAGCTCCTAACACACAGTTTTAAAATATCACCTTACAGATAAAGATTTAGCAAATAATTATATCATCAAGAGATCAATAGAACTTCTAGAAATTGACTTTTCAGAAAGTCTTTCATTTTTTATTTATAACCTGGGACATGGAGTAAGAAGGGAAAGCCCAATAACTATGCTGTCAAAAACTGCAAGACTTAGTAAATCAAATATTCAAAATAAGATCCTGAACTCTTTAATTTACCCACATATTATTTTGTCCTTAATCGAGATATGATCATAAATATGAGAACAGAAAGAACCTTCTAACTGAACGAGTCTCTTTGGTTTGACTGATAACACTGATTTCACACTCCAAACAGTTCTCCTGGGAGCTAGGTGTAGAAAGATGCTCACCATAAATAACATTTATTACCTTCTCCTTTCCAGGTAAATGACATAACCAAGATATGTTCTTCTGATGTCAGATGTAGAAGACAGAAGACTGCACTTACTACCTTTGAAAAAGATAGAGAGAGAAGAGAAAGAAGGGAAGGCTTGGCTAGCCTATTTGAAAAGGAAATTTTAGTTAAGAATCTGCCTAAGCATGGACGACAGGCACTGTTCACACATAAATCTGATACAAAGCAGAAAGTCAACCATCACTATCTTTGTGCCAGAAAATGAGAACAGAAAGGAGAAAAAAAGCTAAATAATTAGCTAAAGTAGATGGATTTACCCCTTAAAAAGGTTTAGCAAGACAGTGAGAAACCACTAACACTGAGAATCTAACCTAATGTAGATTTTTTGAATAATTACTTATTTATTGTCAAAATTTGTTTGATAATTCTGAAATAGAAAAAACTAAATATGTGTTTTCCTTACAGATAAGAATGCATGGAATAAAGCCTGCAGATTTAGGCAAAAGATGAGCAAACTAGATAAAGTGGTGCATGCCTGTAATCAAGAATTCAGGAGGCTGAGACAAGAGTACTGTGAGTTTGAGGATGGCCTACTCTGCATAGTAGGCCCTGCCTCATATATGGAAATAAATAACTGTTCGGATTTTAACGCTTAATGATATACACACAGAACAGTTTAAGTTAGGTAAATGACCTGGCTATCTTTCATCATATGTTTCTCACAGAAAAGTGCCTACTGCTTTACATATATTTAGAAATTCTTTACATTCATCGTATTCTTACAGCAAAGGAAGAGCTCAAGTAATACAGCAAAATTCTTTTTTTTCAAATTTTTATTATCAAACTGATGTACAGAGAGGTTACAGTTTCATACGTTAGGCATTGGATACATTTCTTGTACTGTTTGTTACCTTGTCCCTCATGTCCCCCTCCATTCCCCCTTTTCCCTCCCCCCCCCCCCAGGTGTTCAGTTCACTTACACCAAACAGTTTTGCAAGTATTGCTTTTGTAGTTGTTTCTCTTTTTTTACCCTGTGTCTCTCAAAGTTGGTATTCCCTTTGAATTTCCTACTTCCAATACCAGTAAACACGGTTTCCAATATACTCAGATAAGATTACAGAGATAGTGTAGGTACAACCACAGGAAGGTGATACAAGAACATCATCAATAATAGAAACTACACATAGGACATTGAAAGTAGTTACAACTGTGATATAACAATTGTTTCCATAACATGGAGTTCATTTAACTTGGCATCATCTTATGTGTTCATAAGGGTATAGCTATTGGGCCTTGTGATGCTCTGCATGGCTTGCCTAAACCTGTACTAATTATTCCCAATAAGGGAGACCATAGAGTCCATGTTTCTTTGGGTCTGGCTCACTTCACTTAGTATAACTTTTTCCAAGTCCTTCCATTTCTGTACAAATGGAACAATGTCATTCTTTCTGATAGAGGCATAAAATTCCATTGTGTATATGTACCACATTTTCCTGATCCATTCGTCTATGGAGGGGCATCTGGGTTGGTTCCAGCTTCTCGCTATGACAAATTGTGCTGCGATGAACATTGTTGTGCTGGTGGCATTACTGTGATTTTGTTTGTGGGCTTTTGGATAGATACCCAAAAGTGGGGCTGCTGGGTCATAGGGGAGTTCTATATTGAGCCTTCTGAGGAATCTCCATACTGCTTGCCAGAGTGGCTGAACCAGTTTACATTCCCACCAACAATGAAGTAGGGTTCCCTTTTGGCCACATCCCCTCCAACAGTTGTTATTATTAGTTTTCTTGATATATGACATTCTTGCTGGGGTGAGATGGAATCTCAATGTTGTTTTGATTTGCATTTCCTTTATGGCCAGTGATGTAGAGCACTTTTTCATATGTCTCTTGGCCATTCTCATTTCCTCATCAGAGAAGTTTCTTTGTAAGTCTTTAGCCCACTTGATGAGGGGGCTATTGGTTCTTTGCGGTTTTGTTTTGGAAGAAGGTAATTTTTTTAGTTCTGCATATATTTTAGAGATGAGGCCTTTGTCTGTTGAATGTCCGGTAAAGATCTTCTCCCAATCTGTGGGCTTTCTGTTTATCTTGCGAGCTATGTCCTTTGCCGTGCAGAAGCTCTGCAGTTTGATGCAGTCCCATTTGTCCAACCTTTCTTTGATTTGTAGCCTTTCAGGGTCTTTGTTAAGGAAGTTCTGTCCTGTGCCAAGGAGCCCAAGTGTTTCTCCTGCACCTTCCTTTAGTGTTTTCAGGGTGCCTGTTTTGATTTCAAGGTCTTTAATCCATTTGGAATTGAGTTTGGTGCAGGGTGATATATAAGGATCTAGTTTTAGTTTGTTGCATGTGTTGAGCCAGTTTTGCCAGCACCACTTGTTAAAGAGGCTATCTTTCTTCCATACTATTGTTTTAGCTCCTTTATCAAAGATTAAGTAGGCATAGTTCTGTGGGTTTAATTCTGGGTCTTCAATTCTGTTCCATTGGTCTTCAGGCCTGTTCCGGTGCCAATACCAAGCTGTTTTTATTACTATAGCTTTATAATACAGCTTGAAGTTGGGTATTGTAATTCCTCCAGCACTGTTCTTTCTGCTTAGGAGTGTTTTTGCTATTCTAGGTCTTTTATTATTCCATATGAATTTCTGGATTGCTTCCTCTATTTCATTAAAGAATGGTGTTGGGATATTAATGGGTATTGCATTGAATTTGTAGATAGCCTTTGGCAATATTGCCATTTTGATTATATTAATCCTCCCAATCCAGGAGCATGGGAGGTTTTTCCATTTTCTTAGTTCTGACTTAATTTCATTTTTCAAGCTTTTAAAGTTCTCATCAAAGAGGTCTTTCACTTCTTTGGTTAAGGTTATTCCTAGGTATTTTATGTTTTGGGGGGCTATTGCAAAAGGAGTTGCTTTCCTGATTTCAGCCTCGGTCTTCGGGTTGTTAGCATAGAGAAAGGCCATTGATTTTTGAAGGTTTATTTTATATCCTGCAACTTTGCCAAAGTTTTGGATCAGCTCTAGTAGCTTGGGGGTAGAGTCTATGGGATTCTTTAGGTATAGGATCATGTCATCTGCGAAGAGAGAAAGTTTTACTTCATCTTTTCCTATTTGGATCCCCTTTATATTCTCTTCTTGCCTAATTGCTCTGGCTAGAAATTCTAGTACTATGTTGAAAAGCAGGGGAGAGAGTGGACATCCCTGCCTTGTTCCTGATTTTAAAGGAAATGGCTTTAGTTTTTCACCATTTAGAGTTATGCTTGCTGTTGGTTTGTCATAATACAGCAAAATTCTTAAGTCACAATTTCAGTTCAATTGCATCTTATAAATGAAGATATGCTTTGCAGACCATGCAGAATGCTTCATTATACACACTTATTTGCAATTTATTTTTCATAAAAAGTGTGTTGGTCATTACTATCAGCTAGTTAGCTTTTCAAGTACTTGGAGTTATGAAACAAGCAAAATGAAAGCCAGCTTTGTTTGTTTGTTTTTGTTTTTTTTGTAGTCTGTGTTCAGGCTACAAAGTGAAAATCGCAGATTGAAGCTGGTTGCAGTGGCTCATGCCTCTCATTTTATTTATTTATTTATTTATTTATTGGCCAGTCCTGGGCCTTGGACTCAGGGCCTGAGCACCATCCCTGGCTTCTTTCCACTCAAGGCTAGCGGGCTAGCACTCGGCCACCTGAGCCACAGCGCCCCTTCTGGCCATTTTCCACATATGTGGTGCTGGGGAATCGAACCTGGAGCTTCATGTGTAGGAGGCAAGCACTCTTGCCACTAGGCCATATTCCCAGCCCCCATGCCTCTCATTTTAGCTACTCAGGAAACTAAAATTGCAAGGATTATAGTTCAGGATCCCCAATACAGGTGAAGCATAAGTAGAAGGAGGGCAGATCTGGGCAAAAAGCAATACTTTATTCAAAATAGCAATAGCGAAAAGAGCTGTTGACATGGCTCAAGTGGTAGAGCATCTGCTTAGCAAGTCTAAATTTAGTTCCCAGTAAAACACAGAGAGAGAGAGAGAGAGAGAGAGAGAGAGAGAGAGAGAGAGAGAAACCAAAGGGAGGAAAAAAAACTTCAGAAGGAAAGCCCAAAGTACAACTGGAACATATGTAAATCCAATGTTGAGAGATAATAATAATAGTGGTAACAATAATATTGTGCTATTACATTCCTCAAAATGAACCTCTGCTTCAAATTTTGTTATAATCAAAACATGAAAAAATGGGGCTGGGGATATAGCCTAGTGGCAAGAGTGCCTGCCTCGGATACATGAGGCCCTAGGTTCGATTCCCCAGCACCACATATACAGAAAAAAACGGCCAGAAGCGGCGCTGTGGCTCAAGTGGCAGAGTGCTAGCCTTGAGCGGGAAGAAGCCAGGGACAGTGCTCAGGCCCTGAGTCCAAGGCCCAGGACTGGCCAAAAAAAAAAAAAAAAAAACATGAAAAAATGCCTCAGATTAAGATTAGATAATATTTTAAGGCAGTAAGAAGAAAATGATAGTGTTCAAACTTCTAGTGACTTTTTAAAAACTTAGTTTGAGGGACACACTGTACACATATTCTCCAAGTACCTTCAGGGAGAGTTGAGTGATGTATGACATTCACTCATAACTTCATGCATTTATTGTGACCAAATGTTCATTCCTGGATCTTGTGAAGTAAGTAATGAGCATATGTATTTCTTTCACTTTAATGACAAATAATATTTACTTTAAAGATATATATTATTTTTGGATAGTTTGTATTTGTTGTTAGTTTTTAGGTCTCGTGACCCCTTGAAAATGTAGCTTATTTCTAAGGATTTTAGCCAACAGATTTTCACTCTATTTTTTATTTATCCTTCATCTGGTTTGCATGGAAACTTTTTTTTTTTTTTTTTGGCCAGTCCTGGGCCTTGGACTCAGGGCCTGAGAACTGTCCCTGGCTTCTTCCCGCTCAAGGCTAGCACTCTGCCACTTGAGCCACAGCGCCGCTTCTGGCCATTTTCTGTATATGTGGTGCTGGGGAATCGAACCTAGGGCCTCGTGTATATGAGGCAGGCACTCTTGCCACTAGGCTATATCCCCAGCCCTGCATGGAAATTTTAAAAACAGATTTTAGAACATATTTTAAAGAACCAAACAAGATTGCTGGTGCCTCACACCTCTTATCTAAGATCTGAGGATAACAGTTCAAAGCTAGCCTGGAAAAGAAAGCCTGGGAGACACTTATCTCTAAGTAGCCACCAAAAAGCTAGAAATGGAACTGTGGCTCAAGTGGCAGAGCACCAACTTTTCACAATAAAGCTAATAAACAACATCTAGACTCTAAGTTGAAGCCCCAGTACAAGCACAGAATAAGAAAAAGGCCCACAAATCCCATCCCCAGGGTTACCAGTTAGCTTTCTCCAGAAAAACAGGAGCAATAGGGTTTGTTTGTGTGTTTGCTCATGTGTGTGTATGTGTGTGTGTGTGTGCATGTGTGCGTAAATTTACAACACTTTCTATTTGGTGCTGTATTTATTCTCATTGTACATATAGTTATAAGTAGATTCTTATAGGAACTGGCTCACATGAATGTGAAGGTTGATGAGTTCCAAGAATTTCAAGATGAATCAACAAACTAGAGATGCAAGTGAGCAAAGGGCCTAGTGCAGGCTGAAGGCCAGGGAAGTGAAAACCTGAGAAGGGCCAAGGTGTCAATTCATGTAAGAGTCAGAAGAGAGAGGCAATGCTGTAGTGTGAAGGCAGTCGTGTCAGGAACCCTCCTTACCTCAGGGAGAGTTCGGCTTGCCTTCTTTATTCAAACCTTCAGCAGATTTAAGAGGCCTACCATTCAAGGGCAAAAAACCAGAGATGACACAAAGAATTCACTGACACATATTTTCTGTGAACCTACTGTGCTTTCTCATGGGACTGCCCTCCCCCTAAGTTCTGCACATCTGATGGTGCATCTGACTCACATAGGTAGACACGAGAGACACTTAGATGAGGTTGGAATGAGAGGTTTTACCTGGTAGTTGAATTGGATTTAAAGGAGGAGAAGTGAACAGAAAGGGTGAACAAGCAAGAATAAAACTAGAGATAAGCCTGGCATGTCAAGACAGGAAGCTTGGCCTACCTGGGCAGACTAGACCTACAGAAGGGTGACAGGAAATAAGGCTAGATAATTCATGAAAAGGATCGAAGTCTGAAGTATATAGCTCTGCTTGGATGGTCCTTCGTAATTTTAAAGCCGTTGTAGCATACATTCTCTTTTTCAATCCTTGCTAACAACTCTGGGAAGGACATTTTACCATTCTTAGTCATCTTTTGGTGGCCATTTTAGTTTGGGCTTTGGTTTTTGACAGAAAGTTTTTTATATGTAGCCCAGGCTGGCCTCAAACTCACTGTGTGGCTGGCTCATAGGCTACATTTGAATGCATAACCTTCCTGTCTCTACCTCCTACATGCTGGCATTAACACATCCAGATCATCATTAACAATGGAGAAGATTTGATAGTTGGATCAGTCATCTGACCCTTAGTCCAAAGTCCTTTCCCAATGGAATGGGAATAAAGAACCAATATGGTCCTTGAACAAGGGGCTATGCTATAAAAATAGTGTTCCTGAAGTTAATTGTAGAATCTGGATATAGTGACATTGTATACTACTCTTTCATTCTTTCCCCATTTTATAATTCTGTATTGTCTGTTCGTATATATGAAAATTTAAAAAGAAATTAAAAGGATGAAAAACTAAAGAAAAGAACTTTATACAAATTTGGTTGTATCCTACATGTTTCAGAAATGCTACTTGGTTTGGACTTTAAATTTGATTCATTTTTCTTTCATACATTATATATTAAGATATGAACAATCCCCTCCTCCCTTTGCAAACTAAATTTAAAATGGCCCAGGTGGTGCACCATCAGCATTTTACCTGGGTCTGTGCACATGTGCTAAGCATCACCCCATGCTTCCTACAAGCTTTGCAATTTTCCCTGAAATACTAATTTCTTGTTGAAATGCTCTAAATGTAGACACACTGTCCTTTTGATTTCCCATCTGCTAGTTTAAAAGATCAAACTAACATACCTAAATAGTTAGCAGCAGTATCATACAAAACAGAAAACCAACAGGCCTGCCCTACTCTCACACTCTAGCTCTACCCCTCTAGTCTTCTGCAGCTTACTCACAGGAATGCTCACTCCTCTTGCCCATACTCCTGGCTGCCTCTGTACCCCCAGAGATCATCCCTCAATCACTAACCCCAGGGAGGCACAGTAGCCCAAGCCGAGAAGTTCATGGCTGTGAGTTCCATCACACTTACACTCCTATGTGGAAGGGGAACTGGGACAGAGGGTCCTAAGCAGCTAATGACACAACTCACGAGTGGGAGAGGAGTGGGTTAAGGCTCTAGCACACATGATGAATTTCTTTCCCTCCCATCTCAGATAGTACTGGTGGCAGTTGTGACCTTCCTAGAAGATTTTCTTATTGATGGAGAAAAATGTGTGCTTTCTTCTAAAAATGGTAGCCTCCTGAACACTGTATCTTTCTCCTTCCTTAGTTCACTTCTCCCCCTCACCCCTCCAGCTTGGTGGTACTGCCCTGGCCTTGCGCCTCCTGCAGAAGTCTTAGGGCTGAAGCTTTTATTAAGACGATTTGACGATTAAGACGATTGGAGATCTAAAGACATCCAATTCAGAGTTTATCCAATTTACAAACCTATGGAACACCTGAAGTATAACAATGGAAATTATACTTCAGTATAATTTCTCTTGAATATCTATCCTTATCATTTTGACAACAATGTTTTAAATTGTTAACAAAAAAATCTCTTGCATTTCTGCCAATTAATCTAGTTCAGGATATCTTATTTTTCGTATAGCTGTGTCTTGTGTAGTAAAAAGTGCTAATATTTTTTCTTTAAAAAGAAAACTCAGAGGCAAAATCAGAACTGGAGAGTGAGACTATGAAGTCTACCTGTTTTTTAAAAATATGGGAAGCATTTTCTTATGTATTTTACCATGGAAAATACATTTTATTTTTTAAAATGAACAAAAACAAGTATCTCTGTTGCTTTTCTTTCAAATGCCTTGTATCAAAGTGTAAACATTATGTACAGTAAAGTATATCCACTTTGAGAGTGTATCTCAGTGAAATTCAGATAAATCCCTACACTCACATAACCACTGCAAAACTCAAGACAAACAATGTGCATGACCCCAAATAGTTCCAGTCTTCCATCCTTAGCTCTGGGCGACCACTGGGTTCATGGCCTTTCACTTTCTGCCACAATAGAGCAGTTTTGTACAGTCTAGAATTTTATATAAATAGACTAAGCACCCACACATATACACACATATATCTATGCTTAGCTCCTTACAACATATGCTTTGGAAATTAGCCCCTATTATTGAATATATAAGTAGCTTGTTCCTTTCCATTACTGAGTAATGTACCATTGTGTTCCTATACCATATAATGATAGATTGCCAATCATGATGCTGTGAACATTTGTGAAGCAAATCTTTCTGTATATAAAAAATGTTACCTTGTTTTGGGCAATCTAGTAGTAGAATTTGTGTATCACTTAAGTGTGTTTAACTGTATAAGTAGTGAATAAATTGTTTTCTAAAGTACTTGCACCCCCCAGCAATGTACAAAGAGCTCCCTTTGCTTCGTGTCCTTATTAACATTTGAAATTTGTGTTAGTGAGTTTTACATTACAGTAACAAATAATGGAGCTAATAAGCTTCTACAGAAAGAAGATTTCATTTGGATTGCAGGTCTGGGATTGGTTGACCATGTGGTTATTAGATCTATGATAAGACAGAGCATCATGACAGGGACTCATGGTGGTGCAAAACTGCTGGCCTTATGGCCAAGAAATGAAAAAGCAAGAAAAGGAAAATCCAGAAAGAAAGAGACTGGAGCCTCATCATCCCTTCTGAGGTCATGCCCCAGTGACTGAAAGATCTTCACCAGCAGCAACCATGTTAATCTCCATAATTACAGTCTTTTATATGAGTTGTGTCACCTGGTAGTTTTAATTTGCATTTCCATGCTGTATGATGACACTGAACATTTTTGTTGTTCTTATTGGCCATCTTATGCCTTTTTTTGCTAAAGTATTTGCTCAATTTTATTATTTATCTATTCACTTTCGAAAGTGAAAAGCCCATACAATCTACTAAGCAGTCTTCTGATCTGCAAATATGATGGACATTTTCAAATTAAATTCATCAAATAAAATATTCACAGCAATTAACAACCTCATTTTCTGCCTTTAACCTCCTTCCTCAGGAAGCTCCAGCTAATTCTAGCTTTCTATCATGCTTAGCACAGGCCCAATTTTCCTTCCCACTTCATGCTGCTTTTGCAAATAGCCATGCTTGAAATTCTGCCTTCCTGATCCCTAGTGTGGCCATCTTTCCATTTTCAGCTCCAGGGTCATTCTCAGTGCTTTCTTCCCTGACCATCCACATGAAAATAGAATTGCACTTCATTTCCTGTCTTAGGCCTTGGTGTCATTATGTCTTTTACTGTGCTGCAATATATTTTTGCTTCATTGCTTATTTCTTATTTTCCCTCACAAACACGGTTCCATGACAATACAGATCACACCCAACCTGTATCTGAGGAACCTCCAGCACATTGCATAGTGCGAGGTTCACCGTGATGGTTGAATAAAATACATGTTGTTGAATGAGTGAATACCTCTTTCATTCATCAAATGGGTGAGAACCCTTTTTGAAATGCTACACACCTCTAAGTATTCCACAAAGTGGGATATCCTTGGACTGACTCTCTCTCTCTCTCTCTCTCTCTCTCTCTCTCTCTCTCTCTCTCTCTCTCTCTCTCTCTCTCTCTCTACCGTCACCTGTTGATCCAAACATGCTTAAAGTAGAAGAAGCCAAAAGCTTTCTTAGAAGGCTGTATGTAAATATAAGAATGCTTAGGAGCCACATGCAGTCGTATTTTTTTGAACTCCCTATCTATGTTGAATATTTATAAAGCATAACCAGTAAAGATGAAGAAGAGTGGAAGAAGGTGTGTGTGGGGGGAGCATCAAGTGCTGCTTAACAGGATGCAGCATCTATTTCCCCAATCCCCCAATTTATGGATAAAGACCAGAGTTTATACATGGGCTTTGCCACTACAGTTTTGGCAAGTTACTTAATCTCTGTCGCATCTTCACTTCCTTGTCTTTAAAATATAGGAAGTAATATTTTGCTTACTAGTGATTTTATAAGATCTGGAAAAATGTCTGTTCTATACAAGAAGCTTTATTTTCTTTGTTTTATATTTTAAATCATTGTACTTTTTATGTGCTACAAAGCCAGCATTTTCTACAGATATGCTCTTCTGTTCTCTACCAAGAGTGTATGCTTAATAAATATTTGCTTCCAGTAATTACAGCTTAAAGTGCCTAGAAACAAATAAGTAGCAATTATATAACCTTCAGGCTATAGTATCATATAGAAGAAAATCTAATTATTAAAAATAAAGAAAGGAGAGAAAGGAAGAAATAAAATGAGATGAATAATAATTCAAAAAATATTCCATAATAAGCTTAGAGCAGATATACAGGCAAATTTTAAAAATCGGTATTCTAAGATACTTAATATTCTCCAATGAACCAGGTTATATAATTTGTGCTTGATTTAAAAAAATGACCGTATAACATTTATTTGTTGAGCTTGATAATATATCTATGCATATTTTCCAGACATTTAAATATTACCCCATGAAGATTCTTTCAAACATAACTTTTTCTACCTATGCAATTATTAAATGCAATGCAGGTGTTATGCAGAAACTGTGCACCAGAGATTATTCAAACTGTCTCTAGTTAAACAGCTAAGATGTTACTATTCCATTCTATGTCTTGGAGGGGTGAAGAATATTTTGGTAAAATAAAATAACTTCAAAACCCATTTCCAATCCAGGCACTAGTGGCTCATGCATGTAATCTACTCAGGGGTCTGAGATCTGAGGATTGAGGTTTGAATCCAACCTAAGCAAACACTACTTAACACTCTCATCTCCAATTTACCAGCCAAAAAACAAACAAACAAACGAAAAACTGGCCTGGTAACATAGCTCAAGCACCAACTGTGACAGAGTGGCAGGGCAAGGACACGGGCCCCTGGGTTTGAGCTCTCCTACTAGCTTGTGTGTGTGTGTGTTAGTGAGTGTGCATGCACAGACATACAGACACACACACAGTCACACACACAATCACATCCAAAATCAACAGGGACACCACTAAAATCTAAACCTAGCAGATGCATTTAACACAAGGTGGATTAATCTTGAATCCTCCAAGCCATTGACTCCCATCTCCACGCTGATGTAACTCACTCACACATCTTCTTGTCACCTCTAGCTCTGAAGCCCCGAGCAATAATTTTAGGCCCGAGAAAACAGACCAGTTTTCTCAGTCAAAATCAGTTTTATTTTCTCATTTCTTAAGATTTAAAAGTATCTGTTTGTCTTCTGATCTTTATTTGATTTCAGATCTAACGACTTAGCCAGATACCAAATTCTAAACATTTTTTCATATGAGATAAGAGGAAAAAGATAGGCAGTCATTTCTTTTTTCTTTTCTTAAGCCTCAAACCAGAAAGGGGAAGAGATATCCTAAATGTAACAACTTTGATCCAATCATTTGCCTGTGGTTGACAGAAGGAGTTTCTAAATTTAAAAATGCACTGGCCAAGACTTTAGCTAGCAAAAGCTATTGTTACAGCTACTAATAAGCCCAGGACAGAGATATCAGAAAAGACACTTCCACTTTCTGCTTCAGTCACCTGATGTGTGTGCAGATTTGGGGAAGTGTTACTCATTAAAACACCTTTCAGTTCTAAAATCCATCTTCTCATATGTACATTTGTTTTTCCATTACCCACCATTGCCAATCCACATAGAAATTATTGATCCCTTTGTAAAGGGTTTATTATTTCATAATCTCAGCAATTCACCCTAAAATCTACCCTTCAACTTCCTGAAAGATTTGACTTGGAGTTGCCTTCTGAAGGAGAAAAAAACAAAACTACAGTTGCTCTGAACGTTCTTCTTTGTTTCTAATCTTTTTTCTTGGTTTGATTAATATAATGTTTTGAGAAAAGTATAATTTTATTTGTGCTTTCAAAATTTCTCGGTGTGTATGTATTCATCATGTTTTAAAATAGAATGTACATATTGTTTTAAAATAAAAACTATATTTTATTTTTAAATAAAAACTATAACTTAGAGGAAGTTATATCTTACTGTTTGGGATATGAGGGGGAAAGCAAGGTATGTGCAAATCATGGAGCTTAAACTCTAGACCTGGGCACTGCCCTGAGCTTTTGTGCTCAAGGCTAGTACTCTACCACTTGAGCTACAGTGCCACTTCTGCCTTTTTGTGGTTAGTTGATGATAAGAGTCTCACAGGCAATCCTCATATCTCAGCCTTCTGAGTAGTATGAGCCACTGGCACCCAAGTTATGTCTTTATTTTTATTCTAAGCATAGTTTCTCCTTAAGCATAGTTTCTTATAAGAATGTCTATTTTGTCTTTCCAATCAATTACCTCTCAGTTCTACTGATTCTCAGCTACAATTTTTAGTGGTGAATGCTTTTGTTACTCTTGTTGTTTTCAATTTTACTATTAGTATTTTTACCTTTATTCTGTTTCTTCATTTCTTTTTTCAATTTACTAGATTTATAAAGTTTTGCGATGAATGCTAAACTTAATTATTTTCAACGTATCTCATCTTTTAACTAAAAATATATAATTATGCATTTTGGTACAGTTACTGATTTATGGATACCATTTAGGACATAAAGAACATAAAGAACAGATTTGTCAGAGGCTGGGAATATGGCCTAGTGGCAAGAGTGCTTGCCTCTTATACATGAAGCTCTGGGTTCGATTCCTCAGCACCACATATATAGAAAATGGCCAGAAGTGGTGCTGTGGCTCAAGTGGTAGAGTACTAGCCTTGAGCAAAAAGAAGCCAGGGAAAGTGCTCAGGCCCTGAGTTCAAGCCCCAGGACTGGCAAAAAAAAAAAAGAACAGAATTATCCATTTAAAGGTTTCTTTCCTCCTATAATTATGCCAGCCTTTGCTTTGTATAAAGCAAAATTCTGGTTCAATGGACACAAATCATAATTAGCATATTTTGGTTAACTGTTTATTTCATCATTAAGAAATTTTTCCCTTGGCCATAAACCTTGAAAATGTGCTCAATATCCTTAAACATCATGGGAATGTGAGTCAAAACTGCATTGAAATTCTACCTCACTCCAGTTAGAACAGGTATTGTCAAGAAAACAAATAATAAATGCTGGTGAGAATGCAGGGGGAAAAGACTCTAATTCACTACTGGTAGAAATATGAGTGAGTGTAGCCAAAATGGAACCCTAATACATTGGTAGTGGGAATGTAAACTTGTTCAACCATTCTGGAAAGCAGTGTGGAGATTTAATTGTTTTTAACCACTATGGAAATCAGTATGAAGTTAAACTCCAAGGTCATGATAATAGGCCTACTAGAATGATGGAAAGGAATGGCAAATTGGAAGGACAAAAGCAGGATAAGGAAAAGGAGAGTAAGAAAGAGTAATAGAGGGATAAACACATGTTCAATTGCATGTTATACATACACTTTGACAATAAAGAAAAAAGTTTAATAAAAAAAATCTTTTCTTGTCATTTTCAAGGCATGACATCTCCTGTTCTCACCTGTGGTTTTTTTTGTTAATTTAATTTTATTCTCAAGGTAATGTGCAGAGGGGTTCCAGTTATATACGTAAGGTAGTGAGTGAGTACATTTCTTGTTAAACTTGTTACCCACTCCCTCATTTTTCTCGTTTTCCTTCCCCCACGACCCCTCCAACTTGTACAGTTAATTTCCAACATATTGTCTTGTGAGTATTACGTTGGTTTCCCCTTTGTTCTTTGTCTCACCATTTTGATATTCTCCTTCCCTTCCCTGATTCAAATAAATGCATATACAATACCCCGAGTATCAAAACCAAATACAGTGACAACAGGCAATAAACCATAAGAAAAAATGAAAGAAAAGAAACAATTTTACATAGTACATTATAAATAAAAACCACAAAGTAAAACCTCTTGTTTCCATATCTTGGTATTCATTCTCTTAGCATCATCTTATATGATCACAAGTACATAGCTATTGCGCTATTGTGATCCTCTGCTAGGAA
Source organism: Perognathus longimembris pacificus (assembly GCF_023159225.1). Lineage (NCBI taxonomy): Eukaryota > Metazoa > Chordata > Mammalia > Rodentia > Heteromyidae > Perognathus > Perognathus longimembris. Next base: position 28,985,196 of record NC_063179.1, on the reverse strand, counting down.
TATCCTACCCATATACTAATTATTACTAATAAGGGAAACCCTGGAATCTATGTTTCTTTGTGTCTGGCTCACTTTACTTAACAAGTCTTTCCATTTTCTTAAGAATAGAGTGGTGTCATTCCTTCTAATGGAAGCATAGTATTCCATTGTGTATATAGGTTTTTCAGTTTTATATGGGGCTTGGACATTAGCTTCTTTCTTTGTGCAGAAGGTAGGTGTTTTGATTCCTTGAATTTTTAGGTAATAATCACTCCAGAAGCCTAAGGGCTTCAAATCCAGCTATTTCTGTGTGTCCTGTCTCTGTTTCTGGCAACTAGATGCTTTTTACTGCCTTGTTTGAGCATGGAAATATGAACATACACAGGAAGGAAGGCAGGGAAGTATGTACATGATGATAGAGATGATGATAGATTAGTGTCATACGTATGTAGATAGAGTAGAAAGAGAACACATTGCATGTGTAATATATACAGAAAGAGAAGGAAAGAATGCATAAAAGATGGGATGTTTTATTGTGTTCTGTTGGGGATTCATCTTGGCCTTAAGGGGGGGGAAGGGCGATAAGAGCCTTCCCGAGATGCCGCCCTTCCCCCAGCCCTGGGGCAGTGTGGAAGTGAATACCTATCTCCTTCGGGTCCAGAACCAGAAGGGATAGCTTTGAGACCATCCCCCCACCTTGCGCCAGCAAGCACGTGTGCTCCCCTTCTCGCGGGCTTTGCCCAGAGGGCGGTACTATGGGAAGTGATGTAAGCCCATGAGGGAGGTCCTTGGGAGCTGCTCTTGGACGGACAAGCTCGCCAGCCTATCGCCAGCTCCTGCTCAATCCTCGTCATCATCATTATATTACTGTAAGCCCCTCCCGATTAAACCGGATTGCTCTCCGAAGCATCTCCGAGATCCGTCTGTGCCTGGCTTCCTTGGTGGGTAATGAGGGAGGAAAAGGGGATCTCGTCTGGCCAAGTGCACTTTAGGCTTGCCCGTGTCCCTTTGCTCCACCTTGGCCGCCCGCGGGTCGAGCGCCCAGTGGAGAGGGTGAAAAGGGGAGCACTGATAAGGGAGTAAGCTTAGCATCCCTGCACCAGGGGAGGTAAATCTAGCCCAGCAGTGTTCCTTCTGCTATCTTGATCATAATATCTCATTTGTTTCATAAGCAGAAAATTTGATTAATTGTCATTTCCTTTCCAATTCTTGAATTGCAAATGTGTTTCTTTCATTGGAAATTAATTTTCCTAAGCAGTTTAGTGACTTTCCCATTGCTTGCCTACAAAAGTAGTTTTCTGAGTTCTTTACTGCAGCTGGTAATGACTGCTGGGTTCTTTCACAAGCGGCCTAGCTTCCCTCCAGCAATACCATGGGTATCTTTTTGTAGGCTGCTTTGCTAAGTGCTTGCTGCTTTTAGAAAAAAATAAAGATTTGGGCTGATGCCCAAACTTACATTAAGCGAGGAATGGTATTAATGTGCCCTTAAAAACATTTTTTATAGCCAAGCAGGAAGGAAAATCACTTTAGTCTCATAATTTGCTTGTGTATTGCTATTTTCATTGTAATTACAGAGACCCAATAAAGCATTTATTTATCAAGACCTTTCCGTTAACTTCCCTCTATTAGTAAGATTTATTCTCTGTCAAGAAAATTTCCTTCTTATCAAAATTTTATATAACTTAATTAAATAAAGGATATAGAGGGTGATCTAAATAACTAATAGCTGAGACTCAATAAGGGGAGGGTAGAGAGACTGCTGAAGTTAATGTCTGATTCATTCTCTTTTATTCTGTTTAGACTTAAAAATTCCAAGCTCTTTCTTTTGAAAACTTTTTTTAAAAGTCTCAGTAGGTCTAAATCTAACTTACCCAGACATATCTACTTATCTCTTTAACAATTTTGAGTAAGTTTTGAAACATTTTCTTTCCATCTTTCCCACTTACACTATAATTTATGGCTTCCTTTCACAGCAGTTAAATATAATAGTCATTTTTAGGGAGCAAAATAATCATCATAGTCTAGCTACCTAATACTGTGATACATAACTCATTAAGAAAATTTTAGAAATCTCTGCCACTCTGAATTTCCCATAAAACAGTCTCCATTTGTGTAGATATAAGTACCCAAATGTTCTCTGTGGGGTTTAAAAAGACTGGTGTAACAAAACAAAACAAAAATAAACAAGAATGTCATCGTCATATCATGGGAATCATGCAACTGGCAAACTTTGTAATTTGCAAAAGCAATTGTTACATCTCTGGTGTGGGGTTTACATACAGCATCTCATAGTTCCTTGGCCTGCATGCTCAGCTGATCTCTCTTGCTTGAGTCAGGCCTCTGGCTCTCAGTCTTGCTAGTTAATTGGAGTTGTAGTTTGGTGAACTTTCTTGCTCCTGCAAGCTTCAACTCAGGATCCTCCAGACCTCAGCCCCCTGGGTAGCTAGGATGACAGGTGTGAACCACAAGTATGCCTGGCTGCACATTTTATTTAAATTCATCTCCTTACCTACTGTTTAACAGCACTTTACATGTTATAATGTGAAATAATGGTGAATCAGATCACTCAGGTGGGAGGCAAAAAAAAGAACAGAGAAAGTAAAAATTGAATATATCTTCTGCTACTAGTGATCAATGATTGTAACTAATTGTTTTCCTTTTTCTGAAGATTTAGTGTTATTATCCAAATATGACTGGGTTAAAATCTTAAAGAAGTAAAAAGAAATAATGTAATATATGTAATAATTGTACTTTAAAAAGATTACAGTTGTTGAAGTAGAATAAACTGTTTTTAGTTTGCTTCCCATCAGATTTATGCACACTTAAAAAGGGGGTTGGTGTAGCCAGCCTCAGTCACTAATACTCAGTGACAAATGGAGGACAGCCCTGGCAAGAAGTAATGGGACTTTTGAACAAACAAGCCAGGGATGGGAATACCTGTAATACCACCTATGTAGGGGGAATAAGTAAAAAGGCCTGAACTTAAGGCCACCTCAGGCAAAACATATGAGGTCCTTTCTTAAAAATATATCTAAAGTAAAAGTACCTGGGAAGAGGGTGTCTCAAACAACAGTGTCTGTCTAGCAAAAACAAGGACCTGAGTTCAAATTCCAGAACAGATAAAAAGATCATTTGGGGGCTGGGAATATGGCCCAGTGGCAAGAGTGCTTGCCTTGTATACATGAAGCCCTGGGTTCGATTCCTCAGCACCACATATATAGAAAAAGCCCAGAAGTGGTGCTGTGGCTCAAGTGGAAGAGTAGCTAGCCTTGAGCAAAAAGAAGCCAGGGGACAGTGCTCAGGCCCTGAGTCCAAGCTCCTGGACTGGCAAAAAAAAAAAATCATTTTGGTTATAGGTTAGGAAAAAACCTTTCTTTCAGCCTTTTGTTTTTCTAGTACTTGACATTGAAGGCTTTTCTGATTTCCTCATCCCACTAACTGGAATCATTCGAAGTACTATTAAGTTACCTGAGAAAACGGCCATTACAGAGCTTTCTTAGTAGCTCTTTTGTTTGTTCACCATATAGCCCAGGCTGCCCTGAAACTCATGAGCTTCCTCTTGCCTCACTTTCCCCATTACTAGGATTAAAAGCATGCACCAACATGCCCAGCAGTTTGGGATTATTGTCTAATCTTAAGAACATTCTTATTTCATTATGTTTTCAAATTCACTAGCTGATAGTTATAATTTTAAAGATCTAAATCTAACATTAGATTATATCTCTTAGATTATCTATTTACATTTACAGTGAAAACCATCACCATTTTCAGTGTATAACAACAATAAGCACCTTGGTAGTATATTAGAATTCACCTTCTTTGATCATAATTTTTTGGAAGGTAGTACTGGGGTTTAAACTCAGGGCCTGGTACTTGCTAAGCTGGTGCTCTACCTTTTAAGCCACATCCTCAGTGTGATCTTGAATGTTTTACGACTTTTACCCTTTGTTTTTCAAAGTAAAAAATGTATAGAATATAAAATGCATTCAAATTACTTTCCTCTTTACTAAGAAGTTTTGAAACTTTGGCTGAAAATATTTGCTAGTAAAGCAGCTTCACTGTAATCCTAAGGTATGCGTTGCCAAGTAAGGTAGTGCATACCTGTAACCCCAACACTAGAGCTGCTGAATTTATTATGATGTTATTTTTTTTTACTGAAGTTGCTATTGACTTTCTTCACATTTGTCCAGCAGGATTAATGTTCAAAGTGAAGCACCGGGACATGAGTATGTGGATATCTCTAAACCAAACTCTGTAGAATAGTTCTAAAATCTAAATATAGACTTGGCTCAAAAAAAAAAAAAAAAAAAAAAAAAAAAAAACCAACAACAACCAGGAAAGTGCCCAGAGAACAGAGAAGAGGAAGAGAATTAAAAGAAGACAAGACAGAGATGGAAGACAGAGATGGATAGAGAGGAGAAGACACAAAAGATGAAGAGGAATAAAATAAAAAGGCATCCATGATTCCACACAACATTGTTTCATCCATATTATAGTGTCTCTTTTCCTAGAGGAACCATCTCTCTTAGAATGAGAGCCATCTTAACTTAAATGGTGAGTAAAGATAGAGGTGTCATGCTTCACCCATGTCTGCATGACTCTCCTTTTCCTTTATTTTTGGCTCCATCTTTCACTGTGTTGACATGAGACTCATGGCTGGGAGCATGAGGACCAGCACTCAGCCACTGAAAACTGGAAAGTGAAGAATGAGCCTCATAGGGGCTGCCAAATGTGGGAAACTATTGTACTCTCAACGCAGCTGGGCGATGACACCTTTATTAACTTGCTTGGTTTTTCTTCTTTAATAGAGAAGCTCCTGCTCTGAAAAAGGCACATATGTGTGCATGAATGTAAATGAAGATGCCTTTTTATTTGAAAGAAAGCTTCTGACAGCTTCCCAGTGGCAGGCTGCTGGTTCCAGCCTTCCATACACAACCCTGGCATACACGGTCAAGACACGCTGCAATCTCCACAGACTCTGAAATAAGCAGATAGAAGCAATGTATTTTAAAAATAGTTTGGTATTTCTTTTTTCTTAAATTTATTTATTAATTAAAAATTTTTTTACAAGGTGTTGTGCCAAAGGGGTACAGTTACATAATAGGGCAGTGTGTACATTTCTTGTGGTATCTTACACCCTGTGTTTCTTTCCCTTCCCTAGATCAGGTAAACATATATACATTGCCCAGGGTAACAAAAACATATACAGTAGCCACATGGCCTAAGCCAAAAGAAATTCACCCAGGAATTTAAATGTAATGTCAACAATAGAGTTCCTTATCCTTGTCTTATATGAACATACATACATAGCTTTTGAGCCATTGTAATCCACTGAGAGGTCTATTTTTGACCTTTGTATGTTGAGTAGTTGTTTGGTTTTAGTTACATAATGTAGGGTCACTGACCCAGACCTGTGGGAAATATCATTTGACAAGAAGTTTTTGTTTTCACAGACCTGGTCTCTACTGTCTCCCCTTCCCCCCACCTTAACAGTCATATATCAAGGAGATCATGCCCCTTTGTTTTCTGTGTTCTAGTCTTCTCTTGCTCAACATTATTTGTTCAAGTTCAGACCACTTCCCTGCAAATACCAATATTTCACCATTTCTAATCACCATGTAGTATTCCATTGTGTATAGGTACCATATTTTTTGGATCCATTCATCTGTGGAGGGGCATCTGGGTTGTTTCCATATTTTGGCTATTGTGAATTGTGAAGCAATAAACATGGAAGTGCAGATGTCTTTTTGATACCTTGGGACCTGTTGTTCAGGACAGATGCCTAGGAGTGGTATGACTGGGTCATAGGGTAGGTCTATGTTGAGCTTTTTGAGGAACCTCCATACTGTTCTCCAAAGTGGTTGTACTAATTTGCACTCCCACCAACAATGGAGAAGGGTTCCTCTTTCCCCAAACCCCCTCTAGCATTTGTTGTTGCCTGAGTTCAGAGTATAGGCCATTCTAACTGGAGTGAGGTGGTATCTCAGGGTTGTTTTTATTTGCAATTCCTTTACTGCCAGGGATGTTAAACATTTCCTAATATGTTTCTTTGCCATTTTTATCTCTTCTCTTGTGAAGTCTGTCTTTAGCTCTTTGCCCATTTCCTAATTGGTTTATTATTCTTGGAGGGGCTTAGTTTTTTGAGTTCTCTAGATGATGGATATTAGGCCTTTGTTGCTATGCTGGTAAAAATCCTTTCCCATATGGTTGGCTGTCTTTCTAGCTTTGTGGCTATGTCTTTAGCTGTGCAGAAACATTTTATTTTGTAGTAGGCCCATTTGTCCAGTCTCTTCCCTATCTGTTGTGCCCCTGGGACTCTATTCAGGAAGTTCCTTCCTGTGCCTATAAGTTCTAGCGTCTTTCTTACTCTGTCCTTAAGTAGTTTCAAGGATTCAGGTCTGATGTTGAGGTCCTTGATCCATTTTGAGTTGATCTTGGTGCTGGTGATAGACTAGGGTCTACTTTGAGTTTTCTACATATGGCTGTCCAGTTATCCCATCACCAGTAGTTGAAGAGGCTATGTTTTTTCCATTGTATGTCTTTAGCTCCTTTGTCAAATATCAGCTGACTGTAAGAACGCGGCTTTATTTCTGGGTCTTCAATTCTATTCCATTGGTCTTCAGGTCTGTTTTTATACCAATAGCAGGCTGTTTTTGTTATGATGGCTTTATAATAGAGCTTGAAGTCTGGTATTGTATACCTCCTGCACTGTTTTTTTCTTTCTTTCTTTTTTTTTTTTTTGCCTAGAATTGCTTTAGCTATTCTAGGTCTTTTGCTGTTCCATATGAATTTATGGGTTGCTTTCTCTATTTCAGTGAAGAATATAGCTGGGATCTTGATGGGGATTGTATTGAATTTGTATAACAATTTGGGCAATATGGCCATTTTCACTATATTGGTTCTGCCTACCCATGAGCATGGGAGGTCTTTCCATCTCCTTGTGTCTTCTTTGATTTCCCTTTTTAGCTTTTTATAGTTCTCATTAAATAGGTCCTTCACGTCTTTAGTTAGGTTGATCCCTAGGTAATTTATTCTTTTTTTTTTTTTTTTTAGCTATTGTAAATGGTATTATTTCCATTGTTTCCTTTCCTGCTTGTACATTGCTGGTGTACAGAAAAGCACCTGACTTTTGTGGACTGATTTTGTATCCTGCTACTTTGCCAAAATGGTTTATTAGGTATAGGAGGTTGGGGACTGATTTTTTTGGGTCCTTCAAATATAAGATCATGTCATCTGCGAATAAGGATAGTTTAATTTCTTCTTTGCCGGTGTGGATCCCTTTGATGTCCTCCTCCTGCCTTATTGCTATGGCTAGGGATTCCAGCACTATGTTGAAAAGAAGTCGGGAGAGTGGGCATCCTTGTCTTGTTCCTGAGTTTAGGGGGAAAGATTTAAGTTTCTCTCCATTTAATATGATATTAGCAGTTGGTCTGTTGTATATGGCTTTTATTGTTTTAAGGACTGTTCCATCTATTCCTGTTCACTCCTAAGCTTTTATTAAGTATGGATGTTGTATTTTGTCAAAGGCTTTTTGGGCATCGACTGAGATAACAATGTGATTCTTGATTTTAGTTTTGTTTATGTGGTGAATTACATGAATAGATTTATGAACGTTGAATCATCCTTGTGTCTGTGGGATGAAGCCTACTTGGTCATGATGTATAATTTTCTCAATCAGTTTCTGGATCCTGTTAGCTAATATTATATTGAGGAGCTTTACATCTGTGTTCATTAGTGATATTGGTCTGTAGTTCTCTTTTTTTTGTTGGGTCTTTGCCAGGTTTGGGGATGAGTATAATATTAGATTCACAGAATGAGTTTAGGATTTTTTTTATTTATTTGTGAATGGTCTTTCTATTTTCAATCAGATTTATCTCTCCTTTAATCTTTGTGATCTCTCTCCTCCTAGTCATTTTAGAGTCAATTATTTCTTGTTTCTCCAGATGTTTCAGTTTCATCGTGAGGTTATTCACCTGCTCTGCTTCCATTCTTTTAATGTGAGTGCTGAGGGCAATGATCTTGCCCCTCAGCACTGCCTTAGCTGTATCCCATTGGTTTCTTTGTGATGTATTTTTATTGTCGTTGTGGCTCATGAATTCATTAATTTCATCCTTAATTTGGTCTGTGACCCAAGTGACAGATAACAGTGAGGGATTTAGTCTCCAAGTATCTGTATAGCCTCTGTGGTATCCTTTGTTATTGAGGGTTATCTTGATTCCACTGTAGTCAGATATAATACATTGGATGACATCAATACTTTTGTATTTGCTGAGGTTCTTTGTGTGGGCTGTGACATAATCTATTTTGGAGTATGTTCCATGGGCTGCTGAGAAGAATGTGTATTGGGTCTCTGTAGGGTGAAAGACTCTGTACAGATCTATCAGATCCATTTGGAATATGGTGTTACTTAGGTCTTGGCCTCCCTTGCTAATCCTCTGGGTGTTGGATCTGTCTCTTGGAGAGAGTGGACTATTAAAGTCTCCCACTGTGATTGTGTTTGGGTCTATCTTGTTTTGTAGTTCTGTGAGAATTTGCTTGACATATGTAGTGCCTCTTTTGTTCGGTGAGTATAAATTTATCACCTTGATGTCTTCATTCTGGATTTTTCCTTGTATTAAAATGTAGTGTCCTTCTTTTTCTTTTTGAGTTGATTTTAATGAGAAGTCCAGCTTGTCTGAAATCAGGATGGCTACTCCTGCTGTTTTGGTAGGTGCATTTGCTTGGAATATCTTGCTCCATCCTTTCATTCGGAGCCTGTTTTTGTCCCTTGCTGTAAGATGGGTCTCTTGAAGACTACAGATGGCAACTATTTGTTTACGGATCTACTCTGTCAGTCTGCTCCTCTTTATTGGAGAGTTTTTACCATTTATATTCAGAGATCATGGATACAAGTGGTTTTTTTTCCTTCAATTTTCCTGTTAAGCTGTTTTTCCTCTCCTTTTTTTCATGTCTTTATTGAGCTGCTCTCTGTTGGGCTCTGGTTATTGTAGTTTTTTTTCTGTTTCTGTCTGGGGGGTCCTGTATGTTTTCTTTTGGTTGGGGTTCCCCTCTTAGAATTCGCTGTAAGACTGTTTTTTTATTCACATACTCATTTAGATCCTCTTTGCTATGGAAAGATCTGGTTTTTCCCTCAAAGGTGAATTCTAGTTTTGCTGGATATCTAATTCTGGGTTGGCAATTGTTGGCCTGGAGGACTTGGTTTGTGTTCTTCCATGCTCTTTGTATGTTGTAGGTTTGTGTGGAGAGGGCTGTGATTCTGATCCTTTTTCCATTGTATAGCTCTTTCTTCATTTTGGCTGCATTCAAAATTTGCTCTTTATTCTTGAGATCTGAAGTCTTGATTATTATGTGCCTGTTCAAGGATTTTCTAGGGTCTGATCTGCCATGCATCCTATAGGCTTCTGTTATTTGGGTGAGGTCCCTTGTGAGATTGGGGAAGTTTTCTGCAATAACTCTATTGAAAATATGTTGCAGCCCTTTGCTCTGGTACTTGGCTCCTTCTGCTATTCCATTTATACACAGATTATATCTCTTGTCTTTGTCCACTAGGTCCTGGATTAGTCTGCCCTGGAGTTTACCCGTTTCTTGGAGTGTGGTAATTTTCTGGTCCTTATCAGCTGCATCGTAGTCCAAAAGAGAGGTTCTGGATTCGATATGATCAATTCTTTGTGATGTGGCTTCGAGTGTGTTGTTTATGGATGACAGCGAGCTGTTTATTGTTTTCAGATCAGCTCCCATCGTGGAGATTTCTTCTTTTAAAAAGTTGTATTTTGAATCTATTTTTTCATGCATTTTTGTTTCTCAGGATGTTAAGGTCTTCTTTAATGGAGACGTGCACTGTATCCATTTTTGCTTCCATTTCTTTCTTGATTTCCTGTAGATTTTTTGAGACTTCCATTCTAAGCTCCTGTATCTGTTTTCTGAATTCAGTCCTGAGGCTTTCTATCATTTCTTTTATCTTAGCCACAGTTGTTTTTTTATTCTCCATCTCCTCTTCAGTCATACTACTTTTTGGAGCAGGCGAGTTGGCTTGAACTTTCATGAAATTTGTAATATTTCTTTGTGATTTGCGCATCTGGAGATCTGTAGGTGGCGGCCTTGGCTTGGCTTTGTGCTGGTTCCCGCTAGTCCGTCACTGGAGACTTGTTTGTGTCCTGGCTCTGGGTTTGAGTTTGGCTGTTGAACCTTACTGCCCAATGGGTGAGCATGACCATCTCGGTTGTTGCCCTCACTGCACTTGGGGGTGGGTAGGTTCTCTGTCTTTCTCTGCAGGACTGTGCCCTGCTGCTGTGTTGTGCTGACCCCAGTGTGCCCCTGATGGGGGTTTGCAGGTCGCTGATTCAGCATGGTGTGGAGACTTTTCTCTTCTTTGATTCTTTTCTCACTAGGTACCATGGTCAAAGGAGCTCACCTCTCAGATTGAGAATTGCTGCTGAGGGGCGGCTCGCTCACCTATGCGGAGTGCTCCTGTCAGAGCAGCTGTTGCTGTTGAGGGGTGGCCCGCCCACCTGTGTGGAGTACGCCTATCAGAGTGGGTGTTGCTGCTGAGTGGGCAGCTTGCCCGCTTGTGCGCTCCTGCAAGGGATTGAGCAGGAGATCCTGCTGCTGGAGGGCTAGCATGCTGACCCATGCTGGCCCTCCGGGGTCATGTGCATGTGCACTCTAGTGTTTCCTTTGGGGGTCATGCTGCTCTGAGTTTTTGGAGGATCTTTGTGCCCTCTTGCGAGTCTGTTGTGGGGGGCGGTATGCATCGACCCCAGCATATTCAATTGTCTGGGCATGGGTTGGTGCCCACATACTCTCTGTGCCTCCACTGTGTGTGTGTGTGGGGGGGGTGTGTTTGGGCCCAGGTGTCCCTGCTGGGCTTGTATTGCACACCAGAAAGCCTTTGACTGTTGTTCATGTAATAGGGAGGTCAGATCTGGCCAGTACCATCATTAACTGTGGAGGGATTTCAGGTTGACTCCAGCTCAGATTAGAGCAGAAGCCAACTCCATCTCCACTAAGCTCTCCCCCACCCTATCCAGGGAAGCTCTCCTTTGCTATGATAAGTTATGTAAATTGACCACCTGAGACATGGGAGCTTCAAGGGAACCTGTGCCCTCCCATGGGTAGGAGTACCCACCTAAGGTCAAATCCATGTGCCCTCCAGAGTGGACGTATCCACCTGATGTCAAATCTATGTGCCAATTCTAACTAGAATGATAGGTTGGTCCAAATAGATACTATGAGACAGACTGTAACTCTATTGGCCACCTGCGTGTGGCCTAGCATGCTCTGTAAGTGCTGTATCCTCATTGGCCATTGCGTGTGGCAAGTTTGACTGTGATGTTTGCCTTATAACCAGGCTGGAAGGCCCCACATGTGCATGGTTTCAGCTCCCGAGTCTGGGCTGCATACATGAGGGCAGTTCCAGCTCCCAAGTCTGGGCCCTTATCCTGCACACGTGGTCAGCAGTTTTGGCTCGAGTCTGAGCTGCGACCAAGGCCAGTTGGTTCACTTTTTGTTCACTTTTTACTTCCTCAATAAATCTGTCTTTTTGTCATCTTGTAGCTGGAGATTGTGTGGTGGACTTTTGGGGGAACCAGGAATCCCCTCCCTTGGGGGGGACCCTGTTTCATTGTAGCGAACCCCCACTCTACTTCAGTTCAAAAAGTCTGTGAGGACCAGGGCACCTCAGGTGGTGTTCCAAGGCCTACCAGTCCCTGGGCCCCTGCTGGGGGGGGGGCAGGGCTGGTGCGGACAGGTTCAGGCTCCCCAGCTGGGTCTTTGGGAGAAGCCTGTCTAAGGTGTTTCCAGGTCACTTTGTTGGGCACTGCTCCACCTCTGCTAGCTCCCATGTCCTCCCAGAGGCTGTAGGGTCCTAGAGCCACCAGATAAGGGGCTCCTTTGTTCCCTTGGGGTAGAGAGGGGGAGGGAGGGAGCTCTAGCTTCTTTGTAGGGGTTGGGTCGCTGCTAGAGCTGGTCTCCCATGGGGGGGGGGGGGAAATGGGGAACTTACTGGTCCTGGATTCTGTGTGGGTCCCATGCTGCTGTGGGCTTTTTGGGGCTGGGGTGCTGGGGTGTGGCGATCAGTCGTTTGGTGGTGGTGGTCCCGGCTCTCCCCCTCCGGCTCTCCTGCCTATGCCTCCTGGTTCCCCTGCTGTTGTTGTCTGTTCCTGGCCATTTGGTCCCATGCCTCCAGTCCCGTACCGCCATCTCTCTTGGTCGGTCTGCGCTCTGTCTGAGACCCATGGAGCTCCTGCTGTCTGGACTCTGCACTCCTGGTGCGACTTTTCGGCTGTTGCTTCTCTGGTCGCTGATGGTCTAGGGTCCCGTTTGCTGGTGCTGGATCCCCTTTCCCAGCCTGGCCCTGTTTGGGCCGGGGTCGGCGGGGGTGGGGGTACCTCGGAGATTTTCCCGCTCCGTAAAGATTATAGTCTCTTCTTTTTCTGTTCTTTTTCATTTCCTGTGTTTCTCTGTTGCTTCTGGTTGTTGGGTTTGCTGGACTCTTGATCTGGTATTTCTAAGAGTTTGGGCTTTGGCTTTAGGCTTTAACATAAATTACTTGGACATTAATATGATCTCAATTTTCCTTCCAATACATTGTCTAGAGTGTTTTGTTTTTGTGCAACTGAAAATCTTACCATTAAAAAAAAAAAAACTTTATAATGGTTTCCCAAGGCAGGATTTCTTAAGACACCCTACACAGAGTCTGTGTAACACATCCAGGCACATCACTCACTTTCTCTTGGTCCCTGTGTCTCAACCACAGTAACCATCTTCCAGGTCTTGTAGATTCTCACAAAACCTTCAACCTGAGGATCTTTGTCTTTCTTATTTTTGGATGGCCTGCAGGTCACTTTCTAGCTAACTCATGCTTCTGGATAGAGCCCAAATTTCACTCCCTTGTGGAAGAATTTGGGAGCATATAGAAATAGACCAATTCTTCCAACCTTTGCTCAACAATGTCCTGAGATTTCCTGTCATACCTCTTGCTCCAGTTTGAAGATTGAGGGGAGACAGATTGTGAAAGCATGGTGCTAGCTGGACCCCAGTGGGCTCACATGTGTAATCCTAGCTACTCAGGAGGCTGAGATTGATGATCACAGTTCAAAGGCAGCCTGGTCAGGAAAGTCTATGAGATTCTTATTTCTAAGTTATCACCAAAAAGCCAGACATGGAGCTGTGGCTTAAGTGGTACAGTGCTAGCCTTGCAACAACAGCAACAAAAAAAAAATGAAGAGAAAGATCACAGCTTGAGTTCCAGCTTAGTATTTGTATGAAAATAAAAATTAAAAACCACCACCACCACCAAAAACAACAACAAAAAACAACAACCACTGCCACCACTGTGCTACACATTCAGGAACTATAATACAAGGTCTGAGAGTATAAGAACCTCACACGTCACAGACTTTTCTGGCCATCTTGTCCTCACAGCCTCACCTTGTACCCAGGCCCTAGCAAGTACTCAGGACAAATTTTTCACAACGTAAATAAATTCATAGCATGACAGTTAACACTTTTTAAATGTGCATACAAATGAGGATGTATTACAATAAAACATGTAACTTCCATTGTTGTTTCACTTATATATGTGACTTCCAAGTCTATGTGTAGCACCAAACCATGCTGATCCTGTGTTCCCTTTTTAAAGCAAAACAAAACATCAGAATGGTCCTACTTCAATTTCCTCCAAATAAATAAAACCACCTTGTCTCCTACATTCATCTTCTCCAGCTTCAAAGGAGAATAAAGAAATCAGCCCACTTCCTGGTGAATTCAGCCCCTCATCACCTTTTACCCTTCTTTCCTGCAATCATAGAAGCTTTTAAATATCTCTATGTATTCTTCATGGAGAAAGCTAGCCAAAGTAACCACACACACACACACACACACACATACACACACACACACACACACGTACGTGCAAAATCCTACAAAAAAAGAATAGAAAAACATTGTTCCTTACCTGCTACCTCTTCACAGCCAAACATATTGAGCCAGCCACTATGTCTACTATCTTTGCTTTCCGAAGCCTGATGACTCCAAAGACCTGACCCTTCGATCTCCCCCATTTCACTTACTCTTCATCCTTGGCCTTTGAATGTCAAAGGTATACCAAACTCATATAAATGGACTCGGAGCCCTCTAGCATGGTTTACAGGTACAGATACAACTGCACTTGGTACTGGTTATTTTTTTCTGAGATGATTGAGAATGCAGAATATGTGAATTACTATGGAGAAGATGTTTGCATGCTAAAGATTTTCGCAGATATTACTTTTGTGTTTTATGTTAGTCTGTTCCATAGTAAGTAGACTTGAATTGCAGAGTATATTTTTTAAAAAGCATAAAATCTGTGGACATAACATTGAGGCAAACTCCTCTCGCCCAGCATGAGCAAAGCCCTGGGTATTAGCAAAACAAGCAAACAAAATTAATTGAAATCAGTAAAATAACTTTAAAAGAAGCTTAGGTTATATGACACTTGAAAAATGTCTCCTAGGACTATTAGTAAGACATTGTTTTTGTTTAAGACCAAAGGAGGATATTTTTAGGTAAGGATCACAAAAGCATAAGAGCTATATGCATATGTTCATATAAAATGATGTTTATCAAAATGAACTCCAAGAAATGTCAATGAGGTTTTTTGTTATTCTACTTCTCCCTCTGCTTTGTTGCTGTTTTTGATTGCTTTACTTTTTGCCATGTCTGTTTGGGGGAATAGAAGAGGAAGCACAGAAATGGTAAGACAAAGGGTGAACAAATGCAGCAGTGATACTCACTAGACACAATGTTGAAACTGAACTATACAACCTGGTCAGGGGTTATGAGGGAAAAAAACTGAGAGAAAATGAGGGAGGAAGTAACACTGTTCAAAAAGAAATGTACTCATTACCTGACCTATGTAACTGTATTCCCTCTGTACATCATCATTACAATAAAATATTCTTTTTAAAAACATATTAGCTCAATAACTATGCCCATATGAACACAAGCAAAATGAACTCCAAGTTATGGAAATAAGTGGTATATCATTGTTGTATTTATTTTCAACATGCCATGTGAAACCATACCTTTTTTTTTTCTCTTGTATTCCCTTCCTGTGGTTTTACCCTGCTATTACTGTAACTGATCTTAGTACCCTGGATACTGTATATACGAGTGTTGGAACTAGGGAAGGAAAGGGGAATACTAAAATCGGGAGACAAAGGATAAAAAGATAAACCATTGCAATAGTGATTCTTACAAAACCAATTGGTGTAAACCAACTGTACAACTCATGTGGGAAAGGGAGAGGAGGAGTGGGAGGAAAATGAGGGAGAAGGTAACAAATTGGATGAGAAATGTACTTACCTTACATACGAAACTGTAACCCCTCTGTACTTCAGTCTGACAATAAAGAAGAAAAAATTAAAAAAATAAAATTCACTTATTCAGAGAAAAAAGTAGCAAAAGAAATAATTAAAGGAGAGATTTTGTGCTTTAAAAAGATAGTGTTTTTCTTTTCAAGGGGTAGAGTACTGAAGTTTGAACTATGGGACTCACATTTATTAAACAGGTGTTTTACCACTTGAACCACACACCAGTCCTTTTTACTTTAACTATTCTTCAGAAATTTTTTTTTTGTCTACTGTCAGCCTAGATCTGTGATCTTCCTACCTATACCTCCCACTTAGCTGAGATTTTAGAGGTGGACCACCTTGCTCAGTTTATTGAGGTCACAACATGTCTTTGTCTGGTGTGACCTTAAACTACTATTCTTTTAATCTCTACTTCCTAAGTAGCTGAGATTATTGACACATACAACCACACCCAACCTTATTTTCAAACTTTCCCTGTAAGTGTTTGATAGTCTAGATTGGAGCCATAGTGGCAGAGTGCTTGCTTACAAAGCATGAGGTTCTGAGTTTAACCCCCAGTTCTACAAAAAAAGGAAAAGAAAACAGAGAGAGAGAGAGAGACAGAGAGAGAGAGAGATCCTTGATAGTCTTAGAATTTCTGCCTAATAGTTCATAATCTAGACATGAATCTATCTCATAATAGGTTGCTCTTCACATTCAAAAGCCTTATGCATTTACAGAACTAACCTAATATACCGTTCACTGGTTTTTCATTTTGTTTTGTTTTATTTTGTTTTGCCAGTCCTGGGGTTTGGGACTCGGGGCCTGAGCACCGCTACTGGCTTCTTTTTGCTCAAGGCTAACACTCTACCTCTTGAGCCACAGCACCACTTCCGGCTTTTGGGTTTTTTTTGTTGTTGTTTTTGTTTTTGTTTTTGTTTTTCCTGTTTATATGGTGCTGAGGAATCGAACCCAGGGTTTCATGCATGTGATAAGCAAGTACTCTACCGCTAAGCCACATTCCCAGTCCCTAACCTAATATAGTAATGCAGGAAGAAATTTTTTTTTCGCAGTGTCTGGGACTGAACTTAAGAATAAGAAGAAACCAATAAAATAGTGAATTACATGATCTGAATAGTTTTTAAAACTTTAATACCATTGCCATTTCTATGAAGAATAATTACAAAGATAAATTTTATTCTATTTACTTTACTTAGTTATATAATGGTCTTGGCAAATATTTAATAAGTATTCATATTTATTATAAAACTAGAAATGAACAGTTTTTGCAAGCCAAATTTCTACAAAGGCTTTTATTACTCTGACTGAGAAAAGATGATGACAACCCTTTTTATAAACATTATAATTTATGCTGGACATGCTGATGTACTCTACTTCTTAGTTTTGTTGACAGTATAATTTCTAATTTCTGTGGTTATTTTTATTGCACATTATCAAGCAAGTAAAGAATTAGATAACTTTTTTTCAAGGTGGTAGAGGTTAGATTTATGAGTACCATTAATCTCAGTCAGCAATCTATAAAATCCCAGTTTTGTAGCCCAAGTTTTCTCATTAAATGTTTACACTTATACCCAAAACATTAGCCATACTGTGACATGGTCTTAATAATTAGCAATTTTATCACCCTGGATAGGGCTAATCATCTCAGAGGTACCATAACTTGTCTACATACTAGCATGAAACTGATGGCTAAATTGTTTGTTTCAATTGCTCTATTGATTTGTTTTTCTGTATTAGGGAACACTAAAATTAATAGCTTATAGCAAACAACTTTAGAAGGATGGTCTACACTTGTAAGTATGTCCTTCTTTCCAAAGAGCAGGGACAATATCTAAATGCAATTCATATTTAATACACTGCCCAGATTTCAATTGTATAAGTCTATAAGTTTTGTCAAATGCCCATTTCTAGGCAGTTACCAATACAGATGTGGGGAATTTTCATGACTTTGGAAGTTCCTTTGAACCTTGATTTGGCTCTTAGTTCCAGCTTCCTCCCTACTCCTGGCACCACTGTGATTGTTTATCAACCTTCTATCACTATGTGTTACCTTGACTTATTCTACAGATGAGACATAAATGAATCATCAGCACATAGTCTCACAACTGCCTTTTTTTGGCTCAGCATGTTTTTGTTTCTTTAGATTTGACCATGACCATTAGCTTCTTCCTCTGCAGTGAGAAGTAGTAGTCCATTGTTGGACTTTGTGTATCTATTTATATGCCGTGTGGTCATTTGGGTTGTTTCTAGTTTGTCAATACTGAGGACAACAAAGGTATCATCTATATTCTTGCACAAGTCTTTTAAAGGACATAGGTTTTTATTTCTCTTGGGCTAAATAATTAGGAATGGAACTGTTGAGTTGTAGAGTATCAGTCCATTTTATTTTACAACCAAATATCAAACTATTTTCAAAATAGTTGTATCATTTACATTCATCAGTGGCCTTGTATGAGATTTCTAGTTTTGTTTTTTTTTCATATCCTTGCCAACACTTGTCACTCCTTTTAGTCATTGATGGTATGATAGGAGAGTGCAGCTTATGTCCCACAGGTGCAGAATTCGGGGACACAGGAAGGCTGAGATCAGCCAGCCTGGTCAGGCAATGGGACTCTTATCTCCAATTAACCACCAAAAAGCCAGAAGTAGAGCTATGGCTCAAGTAGTAGAACACTTGCATTGAGGCAAGAAAGTAATGGACAACACCAGGCCCTGAGTTCAAGCCCTAGTATCAGCACCAGAGAGAAAGAGAGAGAGAGAGAGAGAGAGAGAGAGAGAGACAGACAGAGAGAGAGAGACAGACAGAGAGAGACAGAGACAGAGAAACAGAGAGAGACAGAGAGAGAGAGTCAGAGAGAGACACAGAGAGTGACAGAGAGACAGAGACAGAGACACACAGAGACAGAGACAGAGAGAGAATATAAGATTGCAATGCAATGTGGTCTCCTTCTGCCTTGAGGCTTGATCAGTCAGTGAAATATTCTTTGAAGGAAGAATGTATTCTTTACATAGGAGACTTCTGTGGATGAGGTTTGCTGCTCTCCTGTCAAGTTTGTCTCCTTGGAACACTTTGGTTATTTTAGATTTATTTGCACCTTGTGAA
This sequence comes from Perognathus longimembris pacificus, assembly GCF_023159225.1. Classification (NCBI taxonomy): domain Eukaryota; kingdom Metazoa; phylum Chordata; class Mammalia; order Rodentia; family Heteromyidae; genus Perognathus; species Perognathus longimembris. The sequence continues at coordinate 28,966,764 of NC_063179.1, read as the reverse complement.
TAGGATTTTTTTTCTTGCACGTGGTGGTTTCAAAACAAAACTCATAAATATCTGAAGGTAAGTCTGCCTGTCCTTTGTCTTGTCCTTTGTTAATCTGTAGTATTTCAAAACATATGTCCCCAGAAGTCCTTTATTAAGTCGGGAATATTGAACGTTTGGTGTGAGTGTTAAAAGGTATGATCATTTGATAATGATAGTGTCTATCAAAAGAAATATTTTCCCTTTTCCACAGTTCCTTATTTTACAAATTGAAGATAAGACTTATTGGATTTTATTGCACTGATTATGTTAAAACAGTTTTGCATGGATGTAAAAAATGTTTTTGCATGATACAGCCCACTTTCACAGCCCAGATATTTGATATTCATGTATTCTGAAAGAAATCATAGTAAGTTAATGACCTGACCATAAATTTTAACTGACAGGCTAAAAGAAAGAAGAGTGATTGCTAATAAGTATAATGTTTCTTTTTCCTTTCTAAGATGTTCTAAATGGATTATGGCCATAGTTGTGCAATTCTGTGAATATGATAAACTTTGTGAATTAAACATTTTAAGTGAATCATATGGCATCTAACTATTAGCACCATGAGACTGTTATTTTTAAATGAAATAAAAAGGAAGGATGAGTTCAATGAAACATTTATAATATATCTTCCACAAGTGAATTCTTACTTACTTGAAAACCAAGATCTGTTTCAAGGGGTAACTTCTAAGTACACTAGAAAAAGAAAGAAAATTATGCAACTGACAAGATTGTAATAAGTATGACAGAATGTATTGAATTTTTATCTTATATCAGGCATTGAACTAAATATTTTGAGTGATAATCTCATTTAATCTCCATGTCTACTTTAGAAATTTGTTCTTTTTTTTTTTGGCCAGTCCTGGGCCTTGGACTCAGGGCCTGAGCACTGTCCCTGGCTTCTTCCCGCTCAAGGCTAGCACTCTGCCACTTGAGCCACAGCGCTGCTTCTGGCCGTTTTCTGTATATGTGGTGCTGGGGAATCGAACCTAGGGCCTCGTGTATCCGAGGCAGGCACTCTTGCCACTAGGCTATATCCCCAGTCCTTGTTCTTATTTATTATAATATGAAAATGAGGAAGGTGAGGTATTTATTTTCTGTTTGTTTTGAGAGAGAACCTTGATATCCTACTGCCTGGTCTCAAACTCAAATCCTCCTGCCTCAGCCTCCTAAATCCTGGGATTACAGGTGTGCACTACCAAACTCAGTGCTAGAAAATGGAGATTTTATATGTAAGTGAAGCCAGGGTTGCAATTTCAAGTTTGTCTAACATGGTTTTTAAACTACATCTTCCCATCATTAGGCTGTAGCATCCAAGAAAACAGCATTTCTATGAATTTTAACACAAAAAACTATACAAGTGCAGTTATGTACAGATACAAAAATCTTTGGAGAATGGGGCATGACAAATAGTTTGTATATCTCAAATCAGCCTGCTCTCCTGAAAGCTGCTACTTAGAAACCCTAGAAACCTATATTAAGAAATCTTATTTTTGTATTGTTATTGTGAAATTAATATACAGAGGGTTACAGTTACATGAATCAGGTAGTAAGTACAATTCTTTTTAATCCACGTCTCTCCTTTTGTCTCTCTCTCTCCAAGTTCTTCCTTCCTGTCCCCACCCACATGATATCCAGTTCATTTTCCACAGTCTCTATTGAGTATCACTGTTGTATTTGTTCATCCTTGTTCTACCCATTGTGTGTCCTTTCGTACCCTCTCAAATGCAAACAATCGAACAAACAAGACAAAAGTAAGAGAAAACAAAAACAGCAACAATGGCAACTAAAAATGTCTCTTATTTCCTTTTCTCAGAGTTCATTACATAGAATATTATCTTTTATGAACAGTTGTACATAGCTATTGAGCCCTTGTCTACCACTCCTATGCATAGCCTCCTTTGGTCCTGTATAATTTTTCATGTCCTAGTGTGTGTGTGCACATATACATATGTATGTACATATATATAATTTATTTTAAACAAGCAGTGTGTTTACTTGTAGATATATAGGTACATTCTAATTACCATGATGGAAACCATGTAGTCCATCCTCTTTTGGAAGTTAACTGGAAGCAAGAAGTATGACACAAACTCAAGCTGGTTTAAGTTTACAGCTAGGCTTAAGTTCAACTTCATTTAAAGCATCTCTAATCTTGTGTCCTCAACACAATCACAGCTCTTGAGACTCTGTGAACTTGTGGTCACCTTTTGAGAATTTTAGAATATTATTTTTGCAGGGATCTCTGAAATTTTGTAGGTAGGGAAACATTTCGCAGAAAAACTAAGGCAATTTTCCAAAATAAAACAACTCTCAGGAAAACCATCAAACTGCACTATCTAGAGTGTTTTGAGTCCAGTCCAGGATTCCTTATCCTCTTACTGATAATTACTGATTAATAAATCTTAGTTCCTCTTTTGCTGTCTGGTTTCTGATACCCAGTGCTGAACCAATGATCATGTGCAATGCGACCTCCTTGTCTCTGGTAAATACTGCTTTCTGGTTGCAAACTCTGGGAAGAAACTTGGCAGGTCCACATTCTGCTCCTGCCAAGTCCAATTTCATCAGGGAGTAATAAAGAACACACATTTTTACTTTAATGTTCAAAGAATACTTCTGAATCATTGCATTTTGGACAGAATTTTGTCTATGGGATACAAATTAGTCTAATTACAACAAACTTACCTCATAAAAAAAGAACACCTACTTTTTTTTAGGGCAACACTGGCAAACAAATAATGAATTGAATAAAATTAAGTATTGCTTTCATTTAATAGTAGTTGGAAATAATAAAAAATAAATAAGAAAGTGTATATCCCACAAGGGAAAGCACTGGCTGGTTAGAACACTTTATAAAAGGGACATCAGGATTTCACAATGTGTGTTTATACTGCATGTCCTCCATAAAGATAACACAAAGAAAACAAAGAGTATGACCAGAGACACCTGAGACAAAAACTTCCATTCACACTGCATTTGCAACCTCCCCCCACAACCCCCCATTTTAGAAATACAGTGAGAGGTGTGGATCAAGTGGCAAACTACCAGCTTAGCAAAAATAGGTCCTGAGTTCAGCCCCTTTACTTCTAAAACAGTGGGCCATGTTGGCTGAGTGGTTCCATTATGATAGATTGGGCATAGAGATATGAGTTTTCTGACTTTACTTAACTCCAGTGGTTTGACTTGGTAATGACAAAGGCACATAAAATCTTGAAAGCCGAAGACACTGGCAATGACATACATTTGCCAGAGGAAGGCCTGAGGGTAATGGTGAATGTAACAGAAAGGAAGAACCTGAGAGGCCAGTATTTATTGAGGCATGAAGCTTCACTTTATCTGGGCCGTGAGGTAAAATACCTTGTAGTCCTTCAAAGAGTATGAATGTAAGTTAACAGCAAGTGGCACTCTGGATCACAGTAGGATTTCTGTGGGCCAGTCCACACAAAGCTTTTCTAGAGCTCTTTCATGGAGTTGTATTCCCTTACCTTGTCTATAAAATGTCTTCTCTCCATAACCAATTACTATCATTTCCAGCCTCTCTTCCAGTAGCCAGCAGGACTTCACAGAAATGGAATGTGCCTCAGGTAGTGGGGAAGTCACTGTGTCAAATATCTTGCATTCTGATGCCTGGAAGCCTTTCTTTTTATCAAAGGCCAAGGCTGAAAGTAAGAGGTATTTCTGACTAGGTCAGTGTCTCTATGCCTTCCCTCTCTACCTCATTCTATGACAATGCAGATTCTTCTGCATATGGACAGATGGTCAGAAGGAGCAGACAAACAAAATATGCATGCACTTTGGTACTTCAACATTAATAATACTAGTATCCTATATCTGTAATCACTAAGAGCTGTTTTTCACAGTTGATATATGCTCTGTATTGATTTCTTTGCCTATGTTCTTTTGATATTTTAAAGGCATGTAACACTGTTTTCCCTCTGATCTTTTCTGTGGAGCTTCTCTGAAATGCCTCTGTTATGATTTATGGAAGAAGTGATTCTCAGCCTTGGCTACACATTCCAGTCACTTACAAACTTAAAAACAACTGTTGCTTAAGTTCAATTAAATCAGAATCTCTGGTGGGGCCCAAGGGTATAGGGAGCCCTAGCAAAGTTTGAAGTTCTGGAAGCTGGAGGGCCTCCAGGGCATAAGTAACAAGTCCTGAGACCTTGAGAACTTCCATCAACCAAGGATGTTGACTCCGTTCCTAGATGGTGGGTTGGTAGTCCTTAGTTGATAACTCTCCTAAGGTGATAGTAGGCAAGTCTTTGCTCAGAATCAGTGTTGTAGGTGACTGTGGATCCATGGTTGTGTTTTTGTCCTCTACACAGAAGGCTGTGGGGAGAAGAGCCACGGAGCACACCTTCCTTCCATTCTTCACTCTGCCAGGCTTCTACATTTTTCAGGTCCTTGCCACAGATGGCATCCTGGGACATCCTGTGGCCCAGAAATTATGATTAAGAAACAGGAGACTTGCTCATATAACACTGCTCTTTATAGTGCTCTCATGACCAACTAATCTGTGACCTACTTTCCTCATAGGTGGGAAAGATGAAAGGCCCAGTGCCACCTATATCTTAGATATTTTGTGAAAAGAGACAACAAACAACTGAGCCACTCCACCACTACATGCAATTCAGACAAAATTCTGTTTCTTACTGTCATTCTGTATGAACAATGAATTTGACCCAATAGAAAATGAAAGGCTGAGCTAGGTATTGGTGGCTCACGCCTGTAATCCTAGCTACTCAGGAGGTTGAGATCTGAGGACTGTGGTTAAAGCCAGCCTGGACAGGAAAGACCATGCATGAGACACCTATCTCCAATTAATCACCAGAAAACAGAAAATGGCATGGTGGATCAAAGTGGCAGAGCACTAGCCCTGAGTGCAAAAGCTGAGGGATAGTGCCCAGGCCCTGAGTTCAAGCCCCATGACCCACAAAATATTTTTTTAAATAAAGAAAGAAAACGAAAGGAGAAAATAAATTAATGACAGTATATATGAACAGATAGCAACTCAAAGAAAATAAATAAAAAATAGATGAAAAGTACACACTGGGCACTTCACAATTCAACTTAAATTCAAGAGTAGCTATTTGCTGCCCTGAATAATGCTTCACTTTCAAAGGAAGGAATAAGCAGGAAAACCCACACATCATTAACAATCCAACATTTATTATGAAGCAAACTGGAAGAACAGTTTCTCCTTCCTCACAATTATGAAGTGCCCAGTGTGTACTTTTCATCTATTTAAGTTGAATTCTCTAAACTTCTGCCACTTCTGAAGCCAAAATAAAAAGTCAGTCTTTATCCTTCTGACATCCTCTGGGGAAATTTCATCTTCTCAGTGTAACCCTGGCGATCTGCTGCTGAGAGGCCACCCAGCTGCTCTGGAGAAAAAGCTCCCCCTTCCCCTGAGATGACAATGGTAACTGCTCATTTAGGGAATGATACATAGCCAGTCTTCATTCTCAATATAATTTTTCAGAGAAGTGTCTTACATTCTGGCCATGTTTGTTCTACTCTTATTTCTTTTCATGTTTATGAAATAAGTCAAGCCACGTGCTTCATTTTATGATGTTCTGGCATGCATAGTTGCAAAAAAAGATCCATGGAAACATGTCCTCCTTATAGAAAATAATTGTGCATTGTTCATGGAGGTAATTAACATTCGGTCAATATTTATAATAATCCACTAGTCTAAATGTCATAAAGTTTCCATGGCTAGTCTTCCAAGTCTCAGTTTACATATGATTTTCATTTGTTTTGACTCCTGCTTTTATGAGGCAGAATCTCACCCACTATGTAGCCCATACTGACTTGAATTTTCAATCTTCCTGCCTTAGCTTCCTAGATGCTGGGATTATAGGCATACCACACAATGCCCAACTTCATGTCTAACTTTTGACAATAGTTTTTTCAAACTTTTAGATTTATGAGTATCTTTTGAAATTTCATGTTTACCTATCCATGTCAGAGAAGTTTAACTTATTTTTTGGGTTGTTTTGTTTTAGGTTGTGTTTTTATTTATTTGTTTTGATAGTGTAGTTAATATTTTAGTATCATTTGACTCCCAAGAAACAGACATGGCTATGTTTTCTAAACTCTGACGTTCTGGAGAGCCTGTATTTCCCATAGGGAATTCTTATTCTTTCCCTTTGTGTTTAACAAGCTTTTTTCTCTGTATATACTGTCTCAATGTCATGATTTCCTACCTTTAGTTTTAGTTTAGGTATCCTTCCTCAAAAAAAAAAAAAACCTGTCTTTGGAAATAGTTTTTTGTTCATATTCCTTCTATAACATTCTCTTAGGCAAAAAAAGCACGTTCCCTTCCCTGGGATTTTTATGTTGTCTTTAGTAGTTATGTAAAAACTTCTCCTGTGACAGATCTGGGGTGTTTTAGTTCTACTTTCGGCAGCCCCTCAAAGCAGCTCAGTACCAGCAGCGCTCTTACTACTCTTGATATCATTCTACTTGTCTTCCAGCAGAATTTCCCTATGGAGGAGAGGGGGCGGTGTAACTACAGCTTTAAACATAGTAGAGAAGGATAGAGGGTTAAAACAGGGAGACCAAGGCTGGAAGGCAGGGAGAGAGGAAATTAAGACAATATTAGAGAGCCTATTACTAGGAACTCCCTCTTTCAAAGAGTTCTGAATGGCTGGGGTTCCGATAGACAGTGGGGATGGGAAGGGAGACATGTAAGGGGTAGCACTGATCAAGATGCATTGTATTAATAAATTGGCATGCTAAACTGAAACCCCTTTGTACAAATACTTAAAGACAATTTTTAAAGGACAAAAATATTACAAAGGTTTTTTAAGAATAAGAGAATGCAAGACAGTAGAGGACATATTGTGAAATTTATAACTGAATCTTCTTTCAGTCTGATCAGATGAAGAGTAGTGAAGAGAAAGTGATTAAGAGACATCACCATTTTATTTTCTGTCTTCCTTAAACTCTTGTCTATTGCCTAGATTCAATACGAGCTCTAGTTCCTCTTTTAATTTTTCTCAGGTTTAAATTAAAGTGCTAAAGAGAATCTACAAGCAGCATACACAGCTGAGACTTTCCTTCATTTTGCCTAATTTCTCCCCCCCAAAGATCCACTCATTACAGAAGAATTCCCCTCCCCCCTCGCTCCTTTTTTAATAGCATACTGCTATTGGACTGAATCGCAGTGTCCTGCCCTTTCCAGAATCATAGATAGCAAATGAGCCAAGAATCTCCTCTCCTGGGGATCTGATGCTAGAAGAGAATGTTCTTGGAGGTAGAATACCTTTGAGTTTCTGACTGAGATACACAAAGATGGTAGAGTTCCATTCTTTCCTGTGACCTGGTCATCTTGCTTTCCCTTCATTTACTAAGAAGTAATTCCTTTCAAGTATCTTTGAATTTAACTACAGCCAATTTCTAATATTTTCCACTTAAAGCCTTGAGGTAGAACACAGGGCTGATGGTCACAAGGATGTACTGCAATTATTCTTGTGGATTCCTTTGTGTTCTAGCTCTCATTAAGAAATGTTTGGGGGGCTGGGGATATGGCCTAGTGGCAAGAGTGCCTGCCTCATATACATGAGGCCCTGGGTTCCATTCCCCAGCACCACATATACAGAAAATGGCCAGAAGTGGTGCTGTGGCTCAAGTGACAGAGTGCTAGCCTTGAGCAAAAAGAAGCCAGGGACAGTGCTCAGGCCCTGAGTCCAAGCCCCAGGACTGGCCAAAAAAAAAAAAGAAAGAAAGAAATGTTTGGCTCTAGTTAAAAGAATTGAGATAGCAAGGGAGAGGAAACAAAAGGGAAAATATGCTAAAGAAGTGTGAAAATGGAAACGGAACAAGAGAACAGTCTAGTAGAAATTCTTTCACTGATGTCTGTATTGCCAACTATTCCTTCCAACTAGACCCTGTTTTCTCTAGAGTCAGAAAGAGGTTGCTATGAGATGACTGGAATAATAGGTCTTGCTTTCCCTCTTTTACAGTGAGCATGCTAGAAAACCCCTTCCCCAAGCCAGTCCTATGTGACTCTCAAGGCTCTAGCAACCATGTGTCAATTGACTTATTCCAGCCCACTCCTGCTGGATTGTAGCATACAAATGAGGCTGCCACATGTTAGGTCCTCTCCCTGAGGGCTACATGCAGATGCCCCCACCTCATTAAGTCTCCACCCAGTTACCTGGGTAACCTGCAGACTTGGAGGCAGTTAACT